>NC_057354.1:20031265-20334295 GCF_016509475.1 Prionailurus bengalensis
GTATTTACTGACCCGTTGGATACTTAGGTTGCACCTTGGTGCACCCTCTCTGGCATCGCACTGGGGTTTGGAAACTTGGTCTCTCCTCTTTCGACTACCTCACTGGGTCTTTGGTTTTGCCAGTTGCATAGGCTGTGAAGTGACATCAGCCTCTGTCTTTTATTTTTGTAGAGTTCTGAGAGTGACACAAAATTGCCTTCAGTTTCATTATCTCTGCTCTTCGTCCTGCCCCTCCTTGTCTCCCACAATGCATCTCCCTTTAAGCACCAATTCATGTGAGGTCCACCAGAAAATCCTGTTTACTCTGCATTGAAAATATGTGCATAACGCAACCACTTTCCTTTTTCTCATTGCCACCACCTTGGCCCACCATCATCTCTTGCCTGATTAACTGCAGAAAGTTTTCAAAAAGGATAGACCATGTCTTGCTCAGGAAGGTGGGACTCACTGGGTGAATGGGGAGAACCAGTGAAGAGCTTCAAGTCAGGGGACTGCATGGTCATATTCACATGTAGAAAGCCCACTCTGACCATATTACAGAAGAACTTTTTAAGGGGGAAACAGAAAGACCAGTGTTACAGCAGTCAAGTATGATGAACAGTGAAGTATTCAGTGAAGGATGAATGCATTTTTCTGCCTCAATGGCTGGACAGATTATTCTTTTTTCTCTTTATATGTCATCAATTTGTCAGTTATGACTATTTTCACCTGTAGGCAATGATTTCTTTCAGTGTAGAGAAAGACTTCCTTTCTTCTTTCCTTTCCTCCTTTTTCCCTGCCTTCCTCCTTTCTTTCTTCCCTCCCTTCCCTCCTTTCCCTCCCTCCCTTCCTCCCTTCATTCCTTCCCTTCCTCCCTTCCCTTCCCTTCCCCTCCTTCCCTTCCCTTCCCTTCCTTCCCTTCCCTTCCTTCCCTTCCTCCCTTCCTTCCCTTCCTTCCTTTTTCCTTCCTTCCCCTCCCTCCCTTCCTTCCTTCCTCCCTTCCTCCTTTCCTCTCTTTTTTCTTCCTTTCTCTTTTACCCAGACATGTCTACTTATAAATGCTGCTCAATCTTGCGTTTTTGTTACACTATTTTGTCTTTTCTAAGTTTTTGTCTTTAGTTTTTTCATCTTTATTGCTTTAGTATTTAGGCTTTTAAACATTATTTTGTTTGTGAGTATATTGGTAAGAAACAAAAGTGTACTGAGACCTTCTAGCCAGATGCCATGTGAATTTAGGTATCTGGGCATAAGTACTTAGGAGATGAATGAGGCATGGACTTTAGAGGAATGAGACGTAGCTGGAAGTAGTTGGCTTCAAAGGCTTACATGAAGCCTAGTGAAATGTTATTTGGTGATCAACAATGGTAGGAGGCTTACCTACCCTCTAGAACACATCCCTGTTAATAAAATCACCATTTTACTGTAGTGTTCTGTGCACATGTGTTTCTTCACAGTGGTTTCTTTCTTTCTTTTTTATTTTTTTTAGAGCTAGAAAGAGCACATGAGCGTGAATGGCAGCGGGGGGTGGGGGTTGTGGGCAGAGAGAGAGAATCCAAAGCAGGTGCCATGCTATCAGCACAAAGCCAGATGTAGGGCTCAGTTTCACGATCCATGAGATCATGACCTGAGCCAAAATCAAGAGTTGGATGCTTAACCAACTGAGCCACCCAGGTCCCCCCACAGAAGTTTCTTAAAAACCAAAGCATTTGGCACTTTTGACTGGTAGAGTTAATAGCCACAGGAGTAAAGGCTTTCAGAAATACTTACTTGTCAGCGCCTAAAATGGCTACTGTGATTAGTCAACCCACCTCACTGGGAGCTCCCAGTCTCACCCGCCCTGTATTCCCCATGTGGGGTGGTGAGACTATCATGTCTACTACAAGAGCTGGACAAAATAAATTTTTAGCGGCTCAAGCCACCAATTCCTTTAAGACTGATTTGTGGCGGTTGCCAATCTTTCTATTACTGTAATTGCTGGCTAAATGAACTATAATTGTATTAAGAAGTAACTGAAATATGTATGTGCTCTCTGCTAATTCTCAGAATATGCAAGGAGAAGGAATTGATTTGTTGTGCTTGGAAGAAGCGTTCAGAAATGTTCCCTCTGGGCTCTGTCATTTAGAGACTTCCTTTGCATTCTGGGGAAAGTCAAGGCCACATGCCCAAGGGTCCAGATGAAAGACCCACAGGAATCCTTGGGGGGTCCTCACCATATGATTAGAGGCTGAGGTGATTTCCCAGTGCTCAAGGAACCGAAGGTCAAGTCAGAATCCTCTGTAGTCTTGGACACAAGAGAAGAGATTCAAGTTAAAGCTCATATTCCTATCGTCTGCTATGACAAGGTTGTGCAGGAGCTTTTCCTATATTTTTTCCCTTCAGATAACCCTTGCTGTGTGATTATGCTCATTTGAAAAATGGGGAAACTAAGGCTTGAAAATGATAAATTGCTTGCCAATCAATGCCTTGTAATCAAGCAAATGGAGTCTCAAACCCCGATCTACTGAGTTCAAGTCCATTGCTATTGGAGAGATATGTCCAGTGTCGTGGAAGGTATTTTTCTCAAATATCTTCAGACCCAAGGCCAGAGGAGAGTGGTGTAGGTTAAATGTGGAGGAGTGAGAAATGAAGAGATTCTATTCTAAAAGGGCAGTGCATTTGCCTACTATATTGAAAAATTAAATATGTCAAATAACCCACAATTTCCATCTCTAAGTCCACCTGGTGCCTTGATGAAGCCCCATATGGAGGCTTGAGACTTCCTAACTCTTCCTTATAACTGGCTACCGGGCATCCTCACTCCTCCTTTAGTTGGAATAATGATACTGGTTTCCTTACCTATAGCCAAAAGGGGTAAAGGAGTCTGACGTGTGAGTCATAGTGAATAATAATGCAGTAAACCTAACCCAGGTCCCATCTTCAAGAAACTGGAAATCTAGTGGGTGGGACATAGGGCTGATAAATAAAAAGGAAATGAAAACTCTCGTTGAGTGTGCTCTTCATATGACTGCAACTGCTGGCTTGGCATCCATCATCTATTCGCCCTTCCTTCCTTGACAACAAAATCATATTTTTATGTGGAACCATGATATGTCCAGCTAAAGTGTTACCTTCCGCTCTCTTCCTCATACCAAGATTTGGTCATATGACAAAGATCTGGCTGATGAGATGTTAAGTAATGGCTCCTTGTTTTGTCCTGATGCCCACAATGTAGATGTGATAGCAGAGTTCCAACAGCCATCTTGGACTATGAGGTGACTTTGAATATGGAAGTCACAAGTACTTAGCTCTTAGAGACACTTGAGAATGACTGCTATTTATAACCCTACTACAAATCCTTTCTTCTATTTCCGAGTTTATCCTAGGCTCCAGCGGGTGATTCCTTATGTAATTCAAATGTTTGAATTTCTCTGCTTTTCTACCTGAAAAAGACCATGGGAGTGTACTCTCCCCAGGCAGGACAGTTCGTGGTAGAGAAGAGTTAATTTAATTGCTCCTAGGGACAAGGCCCAACCACTTAGGGACTGAAGTCACTGGATAAATACCTCAGCTTTACTTCCTCCGTGGGCAGTTCTAGATCTATTCTGCAGGTCCCCTCCAGAGGGATCACCTCCCAAACAAACCACCACAACTTGTGCCTGGTGCTGAAGTTGGCTTTTGGAGGAACCCAAACTATGACAATGAAGAATGAGAACTGGCTTTTGGTTGACCAAATGACTTCCTATTGGCCAAATCCGATTACTTTGCTTTGACTTTCACCTTCCTCATTCTTTCTGTAATGCTTGGCAACCCTGATCTCTTTTTCTCCATAAAAACTCCAGTTTCTTGACTTCCACTGTCTTCTTGTGTGCCAATGCCTTCTTTGTTCACTGGATGTCATTGCCATATAACTGCCTGGCATTCCACCTTTGAGGTCTCTTCATTAGAATGCAACCTACACAGACCCACAGAGCCTGACATTCGCAGATCCACGAGATCCCGTAATTCTTTCCAGAGCTCAAGCATACCTTTCAGGTTTCTCTCTCTACACTCGTCTGCAGTATCCTAAGTGCCAGATAAAACGTTTTTCCTCTTCTTTGAGCATGACCTACACTTTCCTTCCTTTGAACATATGGCTCTGCTATTTCTTATCACTGGTGTTTTCCTTTTAACATCTATTTATACCTGTCTCAATCCTACTATTCTGAATGGGCTGCATCCTCTATTCCTTCCTCTTTGACATCTTCCTGTTCTCCAACAGAGAGTGATACTTGCTCCTTGACCACATGCTTGCTGCTCTGTGTAACTGTTTACCTGTTTTTGTTTTTGTTTTTGTTTTAATATCCTTTTGTCTTTGAATGAGCCCTTGGTAAATATTTGTTGAAAATGATTAGAATTAAATATATGTGTAATATGATTGGCTTTTTATTTTACCAACTTCTAGAGGAGATAGCCTTGTGCATAGAGTTTTTATTATCTAAAGTTCAATATCGCATGTAAGCAAATTGTATTTCATTATAATAAAAAGTAGTTTCGAAACATCAGCACATTAAATCCTTTTCTTGAATTTTGGAGGGTGAAACTTACTTTCATTTAGACATACATGACAAATACCTTCCATGAGTCTTTTTAAATTTCTTTTTCTGTTTCCACTTATAACAGACGAACCGCTAATAATCACTTTGCTTCTTTCATGAAATAAAATGTACAGTGAAGCTGACAAATGATAGGAAACAAATTTCATGCCTAAGCAGCAGCAAAACATTTAGCTTAAAAAGTTTAGTTAAATGTTCCACCTCTTTAGATTCCAGGAGAGTTAGAGGCAAGAAGCCTCTTGGTCAGTTTTTAAATGAATGTACTTATGATGTCACTTCCCTTTGTACCATGTATTCCTTGGCTGTTTACGAATTACATATGTCATGTTCAGGGGAATCTGGGAAAAGGTATTATCCACCGCAGAAATCAGTTTTCTTTCTATCTGAACTTCCTTCTGAAATGTACCAAGTAGCTTCCAATTAAAGCCTATTTGAATTCCTTGTTCTGAAGTTGACTTGCTGTGACATATTGTGTACATTTTCTGGTGCGTGTTCCTGGGTAAATAAAATACCATCTCCATTGGTCACTGGTTCTCTAGTGAATGGCAGAATATTTCCTCTTCTGGGATTGCACTTCTGTCCTTCCTTCTGTAGGAGTGGTAGTGCTGGCTAGTTAGGTTCAATGAAAGAATTTCTATTGTTTGATAGGGGTATTAGGGAAAAAAATCAGATGTTTAGTCAGGGGGCAGTCAAAGGGCTCTGCCATTTTAGATGGGCACATTTTAGCCAAGAAGGGATGGAACCCAGCAGTTCAAGATAAGAACCCTACAAACCTTGGCTTAGTCCTCTTGTTTTGGTAGATTCAGAACCTTGTGTAAGTGATTCGTTGAGAGACTGCTTTCAAGAGAGACCTGTAACGCAGTGAGGGAACAGGATAGACAAGATTCAGAAATCTCCCCTTATTCTAATCCTACAGAATGTTCTGGAGGAGGAATTATACACACTACTCCTCCCCTGTTCCCATCCCCACCTCCAAGCAAAGAAAGTTAGACTGTTGTACAACCAGCATCCATTATTGACAATGGAGCACTCCCAGGGAAAGGTGTTCAACTTTCCAGGCATCTGAACAAGGCAGCCCTATCAGCCAAGGAGAATTCTCCAGAAGAGGCTGTAAGTAGAAGTCATTAGAAACCGAAAACCCGGTAGATAAATGACAAGGGCACCAGTCAGGTAGGGGGAAGTAGGTAGACAGCCAGCACCGCCTGTCACGATAATGTGTTGCTACAACAACCTGGGCGGAGTAAATTCACACAGTGGAACATAGTGGGCCTACTAGTAAGCTCATTAGTTAGAGCTACAAGGATCTGAGCAGACATCAGTAACAAATAACATGATCCTTTGCCCCATAGGACAGCATCTTACCATTTGGGGAGTTCAGATGGGGGATACCTGTATACATGTGGAGGCTCCTACACCACTCCTGTGCCAGCAGTGTCTTGTAACTTCCCACGTACGGAGAAGCTGCCCACCTTCCTAAAGGTAGGTGTTTGAAACACTGACACTTGAATTCCCAAAGCTGACCAAGGGTCAGGTTCTTGCTCAGGTCATGGTCAGCACAATGTTAAGCCGTGTGACTTCTGTTCTTGTGCCTTGTGTCTTGGGAGCTGAGAGTTGTTTGCTGGCCTGTTACAAAGACACCCCAAGAAGGGTATTCTCCAGTATCCAGGAAGAAACCATTTTTTATAAGTCTGTTTTGGGGAAGTGATTC
This sequence comes from Prionailurus bengalensis, assembly GCF_016509475.1. Lineage (NCBI taxonomy): Eukaryota > Metazoa > Chordata > Mammalia > Carnivora > Felidae > Prionailurus > Prionailurus bengalensis. The sequence continues at coordinate 20,037,524 of NC_057354.1, forward strand.
TTTTAACTTACTTGCCCGCTATACCCTCATGGATTATAAGCTGAACTTGTAGAAATACATAGAGGGAAATGGCTGCTTTTTCTAAACTGGGAAAAACATTCATGTCAGAAAGGACTGTTAAACCAAGTTATACTCTGTAGCAGTGTATTAGTCCTACGATCAACCAATAAACTAATCATTAATCAGTCATTAGTAAAACCAGAAACTCAAAATTCATAGTTCGTAGAATGCCACTGAAGATGATCCATTGTGTGATCTTCTCATTTTGTAGGTGAGAGCATTGGCACTGAGTCTGTTACTAGCTGCATGATTTGGGGGAAGTACTTAACTCTCTATGCCTCAGTTTCCTCTTGTATAAGTGGAGTACTTAGTACATTGAGTTGAAATCTGAATTAAATAGGTAATACTTGTAGAGTCCTTAGGACAGTGGCTGACACACAGTTAAGGCCATATGTGTTAATTAAATATAAATAAATATAAATAAATAACTTGCCCAGGGTCAGTAAGTTAATTGGTTCATGTTATTAAGGGCTTATTAGGGGTTTATTGAATTAATATAAAATATGAATATACATCAATATTTCATAATAATTTAAGTATAAATAATTAATAGAAATTAGCCAACATACAAAGATGTCACGATATTTTTACACTCAAATCCATCAATGATGGCCATAGTTAAAAGCTCTGGCTATAGGTTCACACAGGGAAGAATTTTATTTCATCTTCCTGCTATTCACTGTGTGATCCTGAGCAAGGGATTTTATTTCTCTAAGACTCGATTTCCTTCAATGCAAAATAGAGATAATAATAATATTAATATCACTAACAACAACTGTCTCATAGTTTTGCTTGAAAATTAAAAGAGTATGTGGTTAGTATATCAAACAAGTTCAATAAATGGTAGCTGTTGTTACTATTATCATTATAGTATCTTTCAAAGAATTTTTATTACCTATCATTAAGCGAGAACTTTACATGTTTAGATGTTCACCGTTTGGGGTAGTAAAATAAGATAAAGATGGGGTGCTCAGAACTTTTCACCATAAAAATCACTGCTCTTTTGGCTTATTGGTTCTAAACTCCCTATTATCAAAGTAAAAAGGGGTTAGTTAAGTAACCAAAGACATCATCTTCCTTAAAGCCCAGAGAGAGGCGGTAGCTATAACTATAATGTAAAACAATAAGCAAGAACACCTATACGACTACATTCTCATGAAGAAAAGCAGTGTTAGGATACAAGGTTGATTATGGACTGGCCTCTTAACGTTGTAAGTATTTGTATTTGAAAAAATCTGAATTCATCCCATAACCATTTAAATCTTTGTCAATGACAGAGATAATACAAAGGCTGCTCATACAGAATACATTCACATGTATTATGTGTACATTCACGTGGGAGATATTTAAAAAAATGAACTTTGTCCTTGGAAAGATAATATCACAGGCTGCCTTCATTTAGGGTGTTCATTAAAGTGTGATGCCCATACCAATGGTGGACCATGAAAGGAATTTAAGTAAAATGGTGGAAATAATTGTATCAGAACTGCGTTAGCTTCTAGTAAGAGCAAACGTGACTTAAAAGTTGCTTAAGTAACTTGGGAGTTCATTCTTTCTTGCACAGTAACCAGAGACCCTACTCGGTCTAAATTTCTGCCGAGTCATCATCTGAGTGTAGCTTCCAACCTCCATGTCTGGTGCCTCACTGACCCAGGGCGGCCACTTCCTCTGCAATGTCGTGTCCATGTTCAGGGAAGGAAAAAGAAGACAGGCAAAGGTGTATGCCAGCTGCCTCAACCCCTTTTAAAAGGCTTTCCCAGAATCCTCTTTGAGTAACTTCTTATTCTTGTTAGCCAGAACCATATTTATGGCCAACCTAACCACAAAGGAGATTGGGAAATGTCGTTTTCTGTCTGGGCACATAGCTACTCTGCGGGGGGAAATGGCTTCTGTTAATATAGAAGCATTCTGTTCATATAGAAGTTTAGAAAGCATATTGGTAGGCAAGTAGCAATTAATAGTTACAGGTTTATTTTAATGTGTTTTTAAATCTGTCCTTTCATTAATGGTAGTGAAATTACATTTCCTTTATGAACAAATAAAAAATTTTAAATTTGAGTTGATTTCTAAAAAAATTAATGAGTGGTACTGGTAGTATGTAGATGTGGCGAATTTATGGCAATGGTCTATGGGTGACTGGAGTTGGGTAGACAGATTTCATCAATAAATAATAACTTCTATGGGATTCTAAGAAACACAAGAGCCAAAAAAGTCTTTCGAATACGTGCTCTGGTCTTTCTTGAGTCTAAGACAAGAGATGGGAGAGATATCCATAAAACCATCACTCGTGCACTTCTGCTGTGGAGAATAGCAAAATGTTTAAGGGCACCAGCTTTGGCAAACAACAGGCTGAAACCAAAACCTCTATCAGCTGGGTTTCTGGGTCTACAAATCTGTTTGTGAGTGCATGCATTATGACTGAAGGACAGCATCTGGCTAATGTCAATGCTTGCCCAGTAATTTCCACCTTCATTGGGTAGTTGTGGATGCTGCTAAATCTCGATAAGAGGTAATGGAGAGGTTCCCCTCATTAGCTCAGCCTGGAGAGGCATCATCCAGTCACCTGAAGTGTCAATAAACACTGGCCTTTAATGGTGTTGGCTTAGTGATAACGATACTGCACATTTCTGTTTGTCATTACGAGATTTAACTTTGGCTGTTTCCCTCTGGGTAGGGGCTCATTATCAGATAGGGGGATAGAGAAATCGGTGTCTCTTAGAATAAACCACTGGCCTCCTTTAGTGTATGTATTTAGTCATGAATTTGTAAAAGGGAGCCAAGAATGTGTTCCTCGTATTCACAGGCACAAACAGTAAGACATTTAAAATGTGGTGGTCGTAATGAAATCAAAGAGTTAAAAATAACATTCAAACTGAGCAGAGGCAATTGAAGACAGGGTTTCAAAAAAAAAAAAAAACAGCAAGTGCCTAATTAAAGGGGTTCAATGAAGATATTAAGTCAAAAATGGAACTAGAATATGCGGAAGGAGAGAAAGTAAGACGATCAGCTAGCTACATGTTGAATAGAATCATAATTTTAATTTATTTTCTGGAACTTCGTAATTGCCTGAAAAGGACTTTACATGTATTATCTCACTTAATCTCAAAAATGAGGAGCATGAGACTCAGGTGAAGTTGCTTGTCCAATCTTAGAAAACCAGCAAATGGGAGATAAAAACAAAAACAAAAAACAAACAAAAACAAAACTCAACACAGGCTAACCTGACTTTAAGACTCAAAACAAGCTACATTCTGCCTTGAAAACATGCCATCCTCAGTGAAAACCAAATTGTAGGCTTCCCAGCGTATTAATCCTAGAAGTAAGTCCCTAGGGAGGAAATTTCAGCTCGTTAGGGGAGAACGATCTCTCTGTGTCGTTGCTACTAAGTTCAGACTCAGAGGATGCAAGGAGCTTCTGCCCTTCGGGGTTCAGGATGGGCACCCACAAGGCTGTGATACATGTGCTTATTTTTCTTAATTGCCAATTTTCCAAAAGGCAACAGCCATCTAAGGACATGAGGAGCTGGCCAAGGATATGGTCATGAGGAGAAGATGGGGTAGAAAGATGGCCACAGGAATGCCAGCTTCTTGGCCTAGGGCTCATAAATCTGTCTTCATGGTGACTCTGCTGGCCTGGAGATCAGAAGTCTTTGGCCCAGGACACTGTCTCCAGGGTCCGGTCCAGACATCTCTGAGTTCTCTGTAAGGCCAACTTGAAGGAACTAACCACTAGGGTTTGGTCTGGCTCCAAGGAATGCCAGAGGACCTGAGTGGGGACGCACAGCAGTAGCACTGCAGCCCTTGCCCAGTGAGTGACAAGAGTCTAATAGCAGGTTATGCTTCTGGTCATTTGGCTGGAGTGATACTCGGTCCAGAAAGTGCCGTGGGCCCAAATAGAAGCAAAGCAGACAGGCCAGAACTGGGAGGTCAGGGTGAGGTAGCCCCTTTGTGAGAACATGAGGAAATCTAGCTTTCAGCTGAAGGATTGTGGCGTTCCCCAGCCTGGTGCTGGTTCTGTGACCGGAAAGAATGGAAAGAGCTCTGTCCACTCAGTTGGATGGAAGGACCGGATAGAGGTGTGTCTCATCTCCTGGGGCGGGGCTCTCTCTGCCTCAGTGGGTACCACAGCTCATCCACATCCCCAGGACCCTTAACGTTTGCTTCACAAATCCTCCCCATTCTGAACCTAAAAGACATTACATTTTTATCTGTCAGTTTCTTTTTAATGGATGCACACACGCACAATCAAGGGCACAAGTCTTAAGTGTATGGATTGCCAAATATTTTTACACACGCATATAACCTAGTAATCCAGATCAAGATACAGAACATTCTCATCCAGTTTTCCCCATGTACCTTCCTAGTCCACACCCTTCCCCTAAGCAGGTATAACTGTTCTTGTGATGTCTATCATCATCAATAAATGGTTCTCAGACTTCAGATGAATAAAATAATACACAACATACTGTTTTTAATTCGGCTTATGTCACTCAGCATAAAAGCTGTGAGACCTGATAGTGTCTCTTTTAATTTTAGTCATTCTACACTCTTTTTTTTTTTTAATTTTTTTTTCAACGTTTATTTATTTTTGGGACAGAGAGAGACAGAGCATGAACAGGGGAGGGCCAGAGAGAGAGGGAGACACAGAATCGGAAATAGGCTCCAGGCTCTGAGCCATCAGCCCAGAGCCCGACGCGGGGCTCGAACTCACGGACCGTGAGATCGTGACCTGGCTGAAGTCGGACGCTTAACCGACTGCGCCACCCAGGCGCCCCATTCTACACTCTTCAAAGCTAGAGGAGATTCCAGACTACTGCCCTCTCCCTTCTTGACAAGTAATTTATTTCCCTGTGGTTTTCTTTTTCTTTTTCTGTTTTTTCCTGGGCAGCAATTGAATATTTTCATCCCAGTATAACTTAACCATCTTTGTAACCACAGTATAGCATGGAATAGAAAAGGCATTATTTTATTAATGCAATGTTTTTTAAAATTGTTTTAAGTTTATATATTTATTTTGAGGGAGAGAGTGGGCAGGAGGGGGCAGGGAGAGAGGGAAAGAGACAGAGTCCCAAGCAGGCTCCACACTGTCGGCACAGAGCCTGATGTGGGGCTTGAACTCACAAACCATGAGGTTGTGACCTGAGCTGAAACCAAGAGTGGGACACTTAACTGACTAAGCCACCCAGGTGCCCCAATGCAATGTTTGATAAGTGAAGAAATGAATCATTAATTGGATGGGCTTAACAGAAAACAAAACAAAAGAATGACGTTATGCTATTGAGTTATACCAAGGGGCCACCAGAATTTTCTCCAGGAACAAGTCCTAGTCTTTTTGTCTGAGAGAATTCTGTTAGATCAAATTTGAGGAGTAAGATCACTGGTTATGGCATCAGAAATATGGGTGAAAGTCACAGAAACATGCTATTACATGTGCCAGCAAATACGGTATAAGCTTTGCATATGTTATCATATACAATTTTCCCAGTAACACTCTGAGTTGGAATTATTTTCCTCAGTTTACCCAGGCGACCAAAGAGTTTTAGGGACCTAACAAAAAATCACTCAGGTGCCTTGAAATAGAACCAAGATTTGAGCATTGGTTTGACTAACTACATGAGAAACAAAGTTTTTCACGATGTAAATGTGGTCATTTCAAGTGAAAAAAAAAGAGAGAGAGAGAGAGAGAGTAAAAGAAAGAGAAACTTTATTATTATGTTGCTTATGGAGATGCAGTCATTACACAGTGGACATGTGATCAGGCACTCTGGATGGCTATATATTAAATCAACTTCATGGGGCTTTAGATCATTTGAGGGCCGTTGTAGCTCTTACCATTAAATTGCTTTGCGCTGTGAATGGAGAAGCTATCACTTTAATTCTGTTAAAAAGGCTATCATAACCGTGGATTGATGATATATCATTAAAGTATACACGGTTATTTCAGTTATTTATTGCTGTGCCAAATCACCCCAAACCTTCATGGTTTAACATAACAACCAATTATTTGCTCATGGCGCTATGATCCGGGCTGGGCTCAGCTGGGCGTCTTGTCTCTGCTCCATACGGTTGTCGGCTGGACTGGCTCACGGGTCTACAGTCAGCTGGAGGCTCTTGTTGACCTGAAGGACCTGAGGCGGTCTCACTCACAGGTCTGGCACCTCCGCTGGAGTGACTAGGACAGCTAAGGCCTGCTTGGATTTCTTTCTTCCCTGTCGGTCTTTTACCCTTCGGCACCCCTACGCGTATGGCCCATCACACTTCAGGGGTCTATGTGAGATTTCCTCATAAGGCATTTCAAGGCAAAAGAATGTAAAAGCGGAAGCTGGAAGACTGACGACGGTCTATGCTTGGAAATTGCCAGCATCACTTCCGCGCCTTCTCAATGGAATGTTCGCATTATCACGTGCCACACACCGAAAACCGTTGTGAGAGTCCAAATTCTTATTTAGGGCAATCAGCACATCATTTGCAACTTAACTGGAAGTAGGTCTTCCAGCAGAGAAAGGGTCTCATCTTCATATGCTGTGTCATGCCACGAGAACGGGTTTACATAGAGCGGAAAGATTGCAACCCCACCTGTCTTGTAATGATCCATCCCCATAGGCACCATATGCAAAGGAGTGACCGCATCTCTTCCTGCAATGTAATTATAACAGGTTTATCAGCAATGCAGCGATACCAATTTCCACCCGAAATACAACTGATATCATCATTACGGGCGACATAACCAGCATATCTCTCTACCATAACTATAATTAACACATTGTCTTTTGCACACTAAAGATTGCACTTCTCAGAGAAATGCAGTAAGGTTCTATCTGTAGTGCAACAGTCCCATCTATTTGTGCAAGTTAATTATTTTCCACTTGCCAAGCCGTAGCGATAGGTATTCCTGGAGGGCAGTGATTGCATCTCTGCTCTCAGGGTAATGATCACATATGCAATGAGAGATAACAAAACTGTCTTGGGGAAATGATCAGATTCCTTTGCACAAGGTAATGATAACGTATCCACTTTAAAGATAACAGGCCTCTTGTCAATGTTCCAGTGCCAACTTCCCCCGCAGAGAGAATAGATGGCAGATATTAATGCAGGAGGGGTTCGTATCTACCTGGTACACAATGGTGGGTCTTACAGGAAGCAGAAATCCTCCTGAGAGGTAGTATGACAGGAGCAACAGTGCGAGAGACAGAAAGATTGAGTTTCAATGATGCCACACCACAGTCTTTGTGGCTTTGGGTAACTGACTTGGCCTCTCTGAACTTGACTGAAAAACAAGATAATAACAGCTTGTATTTGGCAAAAAGATGGGTATGTATGTAACATTTCTCAACATAGAGCCTGGCTCTTAAGAGATATTCATTAATTTCATTCTCTCTCCCTTTGACCTCTGGACCATATCATTGTCCTGATTTCCCCAGGATCTGAATCTCATTATGATGTCTCCCAACTCAAACCTCAACTGACATTGGCATCTTCTTATTCTTAAGCTTCTCCTCCTAACTTCCTTTTTGATTTTTTTTTCTTTTCTGTCTGTTAACGTTCCTGTGCATCCTGTAACTTAAAATGTTGCTTTCTAACTGGAATTTAGTACTTCCCATTGGAAATGTATTTTTTAGTTTCCAAAATTGTTCAGCTTTTTCTTGTTTGGTGAATATTACCACCATCTATCTACAAAGTCAAGGTAGAAACCTGGACATCAGTTCACTTCTCACCATGATTTACTCTATTTCTAATCAGGCACCATGTACTGTTGATTCTACCCCCTGAACACTCACCACCATGTTGGCTTTGGTCTTCCGCCATTGCTGCTATCTTGTCTTCGATATTATTCCTCAAAAGGGGAATTTATCTGGGGTTGTGGAAAGATTTCCTAAGGATAAAGAAATAGAGTAATAGATTTGAGCATATGAAAGCACTGAAATGTAATTAAATTATTTTCAAAAGTGGAAAATGTTTAAGTGGACAAAGAATATTTGTTATGTATTTTTCAGATAAAGTATTAATGTTCTTGGTAAGGAAAGACTTTTGCCAATTGACTATAAAACTGTGAATGCTTCAATAGAAAGACAAAGATATGATAGCAGACAATTGATTAAAGAAGAAATTCCAGTAAATAATATTGTAAAACAATTTTAATACCTCTCATAATTTAAATAAGTTCATATTTAAAACAGCATTATTAGTTTTAACCCATAATATTTTCAAAGATGAAAATGTACAAAATTTTAAATTAATTTTTTAATGTTTATTATTTATTTTTTGAGAGAGAGAGAAGGAGAGGGAGAGAGAGCTGAGCTGTCAGCACAGAGCTGGATGCAAGGGTTGAACTCATGAATGGTGAGATCATGACCTGAGCCAAAGTCTGACGCTTAACTGACTGAGCCACCCAGGTGCCCCGAAAATGTACAAAATTTTAGAAAAAAAAAAGACAGCTATCCAATATATCTTTACAACTTAATTTATATAAGTAACTTAAATAAGTTCCTCTCTCTCTAGAAAGATACATAGATAAATAGATATGGATACAGATCTAGACATAAAGACAATAGGGCTTGATGGGTAGGAAGGAAAGTTTCAGAAACCTTAAAGGAAAATAAACTACTAAAAATTCTCTACTGAAGTATTAACAAGAAAATTGTAAGACATTATCATAACTCAAAAATGCAGAAAGTTATAACCCTTAAATGTTGGGGAAAGAAGTAATTAAGGAATCAGGCTTACAGAATTAGATACATGATGGTATTTTTTTTTTTTTTTTTTTTTCAACGTTTATTTATTTTTGGGATAGAGAGAGACAGAGCATGAACGGGGGAGGGGCAGAGACACAGGGAGACACAGAATCGGAAACAGGCTCCAGGCTCTGAGCCATCAGCCCAGAGCCTGACGCGGGGCTCGAACTCACAGAGCGCGAGATCGTGACCTGGCTGAAGTCGGACGCTTAACCGACTGCGCCACCCAGGCGCCCCACATGATGGTATTTTTAAAGGTAAACTAATAAACTAAGCAAGGATAGTAGAAATTTAAAAAAATTAGTAAAATCCATATTGGGTTCATAAAATAGTATAATTGATACTGTAGGGATGTTGAATCAGTAGTACAGAGGATATTTTGAGAAAACATCTGAAAATAAAAAGGGAACAATAAGATAAAAATTGCAAGAGGGAAAATTATAGAGTGGACAAAGAATGGAGAACCACAATAGAAATAAGTTCTCTTTAGGAAAGAGACCGAAAAAGATCAGGAAAATGAAAAAAAAAGAGACAACAATCATTTTTGTCATAAAAGAAAATTCTGTAATGGGGAGGAAACTACATTTGAAAATTGAAGAGTTTTACTGAAAACCAGGTAAAAATCTAGAATGAAAGACATAGGTACATTCCTGCCCCCCCCCCTTTTTTTAACCATAAGAATTTTTAAATGCTAAAATCATTTGGATAAAAATAATTAAAACAATCAGATTTTAAGCAATATAAATATAAATATGTTAATACCTAGGAATGAACAAAAATCCACCAAATGCAAGACTTTATATCTAAAACACGAAATGTTAGAAGAAAAAGTGGCCATGCCTATAGAGTTTTGATGGGATAGGCTGTGTATTTGTGTGTGTGTGTGTGTGTGTGTGTGTGTGTGTGTGTGCTGTTTTATAAATATGTAGCCAAGTTGTTGCACTAAAGGAAAAACATGTTCTTTGCGAAATACAGAAATATAGAATATTATGCCATATATTGCTGCCTCTTGGGTATGGAGAAAACATGGAGGAGGGAAAAATAAAGAAATCTTGACAATGTGCTTCTGTTGGTTGACACAAAGGACCAAAAACAGTTTCCAAAAAAATCCAGACCTACCTGCTTTCTGTCTGTTTAAAATAAACATATTTCAGCATTTTGGAAGGAAGATACATAATGTAAAATTAATTTTGTAATACCACAAATCTGGTTCTAAACCTTTAACTTTCTTTTTTTTAAGTTTTTCTTTAAATGCCAGTTAGTTAACATACAACAGAATATTAATTTCGGGTGTACGATATAGTAATTCAGCACTTCCATACATACATCACCCACTGCTCACCAAAGCAAGTGTACTCCTTAATTCCCATCACCTAGTTAACCCACTTAATTATATTTTTAATTACAACCCATAACCCCTCTGGTTAGTAGCCATCACATTGTTCTCTAGTTAAGAGTCTGTTTCTTGGTTTGTCTCTCTCTCTCTTTCTCCTTTTAAATAAATAAATAAACAAACAAACAAACAAACTTTTAATATTCCAAACCTAGAAGTGTGTGTGTGTGTGTGTGTGTGTATGTGTGTGTGTGTGAAGAAAGAAAACTAAAAGTGAACTGTTGACTTTGTATCAGCAGTGCACCAATAGGTACTACTTCTGCTAAAATGGCATTTAAGGTAAGAGAGGTTAAATGATCATATTGGAATGTCTAAGATAGCTTTTGACTAGTATCAAAAGCAAGGCAATATTGGGAAAGTATATGGTTTTTAAAGAACAAGAAAAAAAATAGAAAAATCAAGCTAGAGGGATTATGCATGTGAGGGTGAACCTGAGTGTGTATATACGTACACGTATGTGTTGTAACAAAGCATTTCACAAGGCAAAAACTCAGACAAACTATATTGCTATCATCATGATAATTCTCCAGAAGATCGTAACAACGACAACCAGAAAATATGGGAAAAGAGGAGAAGAACAGCATTGTCATTTGAGAGAAACAATATCACCTACATAGGAAGCCCTACTATTCTTTTTTTAAATGTTTATTTCTGAGACAGAGACAGAGCATGAGTGGGGGAGGGGCAGAGAGAGAGAGGGAGACACAGAATCAGAAGCAGCTCCAGGCTCCGAGCTGTCAGCACAGAGCCCGATGCAGGGTTGGAACTCACAGACCGCAAGATCATGCCCGGAGCCGAAGTCAGATGCTCAACTGACTGAGCCACTGAGGCGCCCCAGAAGCCCTGCTATTCTGAGATGCTTGTCGCCCCAGGACTTCATTTCTGTTCCTCCTGCTGAATAGAAAGCTCATCCTTTCATGCTTCCTAGTGAACTGCTGGTCTTCTAAACATGCACCTTGCCTTTATAAAAGGCCTTGTTTCACCACACGTCCTCCCCCAAGTACACACGGTCCTTCTGGAAGTCTTCGCAAGCTGCTGGGAGGCACCTGTGTCACTCAGTGCGTTTCAGGCTTGCTTCCCTTTGACTATAGGCCCCTTGAAGAGTGGAAGCTACCGTCTACCCCTCTGTAATCCCAGCTCCTGTGAAACGCCTGGTGCCTTTTTAGCCCTTTGTAATTTGGAGGAGAATAAATGAGTAAGTGAATGCATTCATGAATAACTTCAATGTTTCTAATACCGTCAGGTTCCTAATCAGCTTGAAAATTTTGCTAAGCAAATTCCTTAAGCACATACTCCACTCAGAATAAGCCCTGTTCCAAACCATTATCCCTCTTATGAGAGTTCGGTGTTTTTTCTACCCACTGAAACAGCCCTCTCAAAAGTCACCATGAATATCAGACACATGCTCCCAATCTTTGGAAGGTTATTTGGTGGCAAGAGTTGAAGCAGGAGGCTAAACAGTATGTTCCCGTGTGTGTGTGTGTGTGTGTGTGTGTGTGTGTGTGCATGCATGTGTGTGTTTGCCCATGCACATGCATGTATATATCTGTCCCTTTTGAAGGGAGGACGGCAGAAAGAAGAAGCAGAGGTAAAAAGGACATAACAGGCAGAAGGGAGACCATTTGCAAATCGGGGGAGTCGGGGAAGTTCCTGCAGAGAATGTGAAGGGTCCTATGCAGAGGGACCAGCCTACAGCTTGGATGGAGACTAGGGTCCTACGACCAGAAAAAGGTTTGATGGGAGAAAGAAGGAGTGCCCATTCATCTCCCACTCTGAGGACTGGAGTGAGGATTTTAACAAGGCCATGGGTATGTAAAAAGCTCTCACAATACCTGTATAATTAAAATGTTCACCTAGCACCCAGATCTTGGTTTCTAAATGTTGTTCTCCAATAAAAGGAACCAGAACCCCCTGGAGAGGTGGCTGATTCTAGGACTGGCGAGAGGAAACCAGAAGATAAGCCTGGAGCGTCATGTGGTGCCAGAAAGTAAGAAAGTGCCTAAAGAACAAAAGGACAGAATTCTATGAAAGAGATGCAGGGGACCACCTGAAAGACCTCCTGATAGCCAGCGCTGGAACATTCTGCGCAACAAAATAAATGATGATAGTATGGAATAATAACCCTCAAAATAAAGTAAAAAAAAAAAAAAGAAAACCCATGAATTCGTATAGATATAAATCAATGGTTGAACAGTTAATGAAATGGAAAAGGAACAAATTTTCCTTACAAAAGAATTCTAATTAATAAATGTGGGAGGATGAGGGAAATAAAAATCACCATTGGAACACCACAGTAATAATTGCTTTAGGCACAATCCATTGGCAAATGCTAAAATCAGCATGCATAACTTTAAGGAAGAACAGGATATTTGCATTGCCTCAGAATATCTCCCCCCAGCTTTGCTAATTCCTGTGGTGGCTTTAACATATGACCACAAATTCTTTGATACCCTCCCTTCCAGTAAGTGGAGCTTAATTCCTCTCCCCTTGAGTGTGACTGGACTGAGCGATGAGAAGTAAGTATATTACCTTTGGGATATTCTCCCCAAATATCAATAACCTCAGTCCATTCATGAGAAAACATCACCCAAATTCAAACTGAGGAACAGTGTACAAAATAGCAAACCAGCACTCTTTGAAGGCATCAAGGTCACGAAAGACCAGGAAAGACAGAAACTCTCATAGATCAGAGGTGACTATGGAGACACGCGGGCTAAATGCAACATGGTGACCTGGACTGGATCCAAGAATAGAAAAACGAATAAGAGGAATCCAAAGAAAGCCTGTATTTTAGTTAATAGTATATGTGAGTGTTAGTTTCTTATTTTGGGTGATGTACGATGGTTACATAAGCTATTGCTATTAGAGTTAGATGAAGATTATTTGGGAACGCTGTACTATCTTTGCAACTCTTCTGTACATCTAAAATTACGGCAAAAACAAGTTTAAAATGTACATGTGTGTGTATTTACACGTGCTTGAACCTCCCAGACCTCCTGCCATCCCACCCAATGCCAGAGAGAAGGCAACCCTTGGTCAAATTAATAGACTTCTTAGTCTCCTTTCCTGAAGAGTCTAAAAGGATCAGGAAAAGAGTAAGTTTTGTGACCTGCCTCTTTATAACTTTTCTCATTGTGCTCCTTATTATAAGTATGTATATGTATATATTTTCCTTGTCTTTCATTTTATTTAGGCGCTTTCTAGAGTTCAACTGTCGCTCAGGGCATCAAACTCATTTTCTCTCCAGCACTGATTGCAGAGCTGCATGCATAATGAACCCCTTTATTGCTCTTGTTATTAGGTGTTGGGGACGTGGATGGGAGGAGGGCCACCATCCACAGGCAAGGGCTTTTCCTAACACGGCCAGCCCTCCCTCATCCACTGAGACCAACTCAACAACAACAACAACAAAAAGCACGTGTGGAAAGAGATGCAAACCAAAGGATCCTTGAATGGAGAAATGTCAGAGGTCTGGACTGACTTTGAGGCACTGACTTTTGTGATTTACTTAATGCCAAACAAAGTCATTGTTAATTGGCACTTGAAAGAACTGCATATATTGAGAACCAGCACCGTGGCAGGTACTGTCCTCAGTGGTTTACGAACGCTCTTTCATTGAGCACTCACAACAAATGTGTAAAGAGAATGTAGTCATCCTCGGCTTCCAGATGGGAACCTGAGAGGTGGTAAATGATTTTCCTAAAGTTTCCCAGAGTTGTTAGCAAGCGGCAGAGCCTGGGTTTGAATCCAGCAATAGCCTACGTCAGACCCTGTGCCCTCTCCGCGAAACTACCTGGCTTCCCACGCGGTCCGGACATTCCCAGGATACACTTCCATACCTTCCTAGGTACCGGAAGCAGGAAACACGTTTCCTGTGTGGTCAAAAGCAGCAGGGGTTCCTAAATTTTAACGTGCGTGCAAATCACCTGAGGCCTGGCTGAAACGAGGATCCTGAGGCAGTAGGTCTAGAGTAGGTCCTCAGAACCCTCATTTTGAACAAGCTACCAGGTGATGCTGGCACTGCCAGTTCTTGGATGACACTTTGAGTAGCAAGTGTGAAGGGCAAGACTGGAATCCATTATTATGGACTCACATCTCAGACTTAAAATAGAAACGTGGACGTATTTTGCACTCCTACATCTACCTTTGTCAGAGATAGGTATCATAGGTTTTGTTTTGTTTTGTTTTGTTTTGTTTTGTTTTGTTTTGTTTTGTTTTGTTTTGTTTTCCAGTCTGAAGCTTTGCCTTTTCATGGTGCATTGATGGCATTTTTTTTTTTTTGAAAAGAAGTCTTTCATTTTGGGGAAATCTAGTTTCTTTTCTCTTATGGTTAGTGCGTATCATTTTCTAAGAGATGTTTGCCAAATTTAAGTGCTTAAATATTTTCTCTATATTTTCTCCTAGAACTTTTGTTGCTTTATTTATTTATTTTTTAATTTTTCATGTTTATTTTTGAGAGAGAGATCAACAGAGTGCGAGCGGGGGAGGGACAGAGAGAGAGAGGGAGACACAGAATCCGAAGCAGGCTCCAGGCTCTGAGCTGTCAGCACCGAGCCCGATGCGGGGCTCAAACTCACGAACCATGAGAGCATGACCTGAGCCAAAGTCGGCCGCTTAACCGACTGAGCCACCTAGGCACCCCGAACTTTTGTTGTTTTAGATTCTACATAGATCTATAATCCCTTTTGTATGAGTATTTATGTATATAGTGAGAGAAGGTTTGGAATTTTTTCTATGCCGATTTTATTTCAGTGCTATTTCTTCAATGACCATCACTTCCCCATTAAATCACCTTGGTATCTTTGCCAAAAATCAATTGACCACAGATGGGTGGGTGTTATTTTTAGACTCTTTATTGATCAGTATATCTATACTTATACCAGTGCCACCTGTATTATAACTTTATAGTAAGTCTTGAAATCAAGTAGCATGAAGTAGCTCTCTAACTTGTTTGTTCTTTTATAAAATCGCTTAGGCCATTCTTTGAATTTCCGTATAAATTTTAAAATAAACTTAAGGCATACAGAGATTTTGAATTGGATTTTGTTAACTCTGTCGATCAGTTTGAGGAAAATTAACATTGTAAAAAATATTAACCTTGAAATCCATAAGAATTTTATATGTTATATAGTATTTCTCTATTTGTTTAGTGGTTTCCAGTACGGAAGGCTTGCATATGTTTTGTTAATTTTTCCCTAAGTGTTAAACATTTTTTAACGCTATTGTGAATACTGTTGTTTTCATTTACTACCATTTGTTCTCAGCCACCGTATTTCCACAGTTCAGCATAAGCACGTGTACATCATCCACTTGCATTAAATGTACCGAGTTGGATGAATGGATGGAAGGATGGCTGGCTGGAGGAGCCAATAGATGCCGACAAGGTTCTTCATGGCCAGTGTCTAGTATCATATCTAATATATTATGGACAATCAAATGTTTGTGCTAACTCCATTGTATTCAGAGAAAGGAAGCATTGATAGCTCATGGAAACAAGACTGCAGAGTCTTTTGCCTGACCGGGCTGATGTAGGTTAGAATGGGGCCCTATGTATGACTCTCAATGTCATTGTCGCTCATCATGGCCAGGCATAGGTCTTTATTCAGTAAGTGCTTGCAGTAATGGCAATGAGCTAAACTCAGACTTCTCATAGATGTGCCTTCAGTTAAAGGCTGATTTCCTAAAGCTTTCCTTTGGCCGTATCATGTCTTTTGCTCCTAGTTTTCTCATGTGTGCAAAAATTAAAATGTTTGAGAGTCACCTCTTGTTGAGGACCAGCCTGTAAGCCAAGGCTTTCTGTCTTACATATCACTATATTCCCAATATTTGGACAATAAACATTAGTTAACTGAATTAATAAATGAATGACTGGTCAAGGAAAGAGTAAATTAATGAAGATTCCTTATTTTAGTAACAGGAGATGAAAGTTTATCTGAAAAATAAGTAAGAATCCATAAATCAATAAGGCCCTGTAGTCAAAGTACCTAAAAAAAATCAAGAAATAAAAAAGTATATAAGCTTGCAAAAAAGAAAAAAAGAAAAAGAATGTGATTATGGATTCAGTCTCAAGGGAGCTTTGGCTATTCAGCACTGAAGACTCTATTTACTTTAAAGTATAACCTGTATAATAGAACACAATCATTTCCCTTATTTGTAATAATATATATCAAAGGCTGTTGATGTTGGCAAGAGTGCTGTTGTAAGTACCTTGCATCTAAGGTGATACATACCCGTAGTAGGTGATCAGTACATCTATTTCCCTTTTCTCTCTTCCAGACAATCTTTATTGCTCCCAGGACATGCATGTCTATTTTCTGTCATTGCCGTGAGCATGGTAGGTGTTTAGTGAATGTATATGACATTCCTAACACTCTCTTACCTTCATAGACGCACTGCTTATGGCTTTGATTTCTCAAGTTTGTACCCCATTTCCCCTACTCTTTAATGGATGTTCTTTAATGAAAGATGCTGTCATTTCCCAGATTTTTTTCCTTTTTCATCAACCACATTTATGTTCAAGTCAGGTTATAGGATGAATAATGTCTAGTAGTTACTCCAGTGATCTGAAAATTACCAACCCCACCCACTGCCACTTTTGTCATCTCCACACATGAAAGCATCAAAGGATGCTTCCCCCTTCGGGGTCTGACCTTGAAAACACAACCCACAGTTTTTTTTGTCATCTCCCAAAGCCTTCCCTGCTGTGAACAGCCCATCAGAGTCCCCCAGACAGCTGTTAGAGCTCAGAATCAATTTACTTTGGGGTGAGGACTTGAGGGACACAGATGGGTGAATTACAGGTGTTCAGCTTAGTGGCAGACCCTACTTGGCACAGCTTAATATGGGTTCCAACCTGTTTCAGCTGCAGGGCAGCAAAGCTGTCACTCTTTGCCCTGGAGAGGCTGGTGGGTTTTGGCTGGGTGCCATATGCAATCCCAGTTACAAGGTCAATTGCATGTTTTTGGTTTTTGGAAGCTGTTACAACTTGAGCTAGTCACTGACTATACCTTTAGCCTGGGTCAGGTTTCACTCTTTAGATTTTACCTGAGACTTTAAAGGGACTGTTGGTCCCACTCAGCTGCTGCGTATTGCTGTAGTTCCCACTTCGTGTTTATGTCACCTACGCTTGCTCGCCTTGTTGGTTGCTCTTTCTTTTTCTACTTATTTCTCATTTCTCATTTTTACATTGCATAATGCCCTTCAGTTCCTCCTTGCCATGAGTTCTGAGACTTACAAGCATGCCCTGGGTTCATATTTATAAACTGATAAAACCTCTGAAGATGAGAGACTCAGTTTTATGGAAACCAATGACAGGGCAAGTCAATCCAGGGAGGGAGAGAGAGAGGTGGAGTTTCCAATAGGTTGAACACTTTTGTAAATCAACATCTACAAAGAAGTGGCCAGTGGCAATGATAAAATAAAATGCCCCAGCATCTTAGCCATTCTAGACCTGAGTGGCTCTCCTTAGCATGCAGAGACTGGGCTCTAGGTATAGTATTCTGAAAACCAGAATTGCCTTGGGAATGGAGAAACCATTTCCAAGGCAATGAGGATCCGGGCCCTGGAACATGATTCACTACACTAGATTCGCATGCATTTATGGTTTGAAATCATGCCAGGCATGCCCTGTCCAGACCATAGCATGACCTCTGCAAAATCATATCTATCATTGGAAAGGCCTGGCTTTCCGTAACTCCTTCTGATATGCTGCCAAAAACTCAAACAGCTATTCCGAGTACACTTTAATTGGTACTTTATATTCAACACATAGGAAAACTCACCATAAACAAAATCTGTTCTTTCCTGAACTCTCTGAAGTTAAAGTATCTGGATCATGTGTTAACTATACAATATTTATGGAGTTCAGCATGTGGGTGAAGTTAGCCCAGGCCCATTTCTTCTCCTTACAGACTTATATACTAAGGAATGCTTATTATATGTGATGACTTTGTAAATAGCTTTGAAATCCCCACCCCTATGAAATTCTTGCAATAGTAAAGAATGGAAGGAATAATAGTCAATTCAGCTGATTTTTTTTATTATTCTTTGAGAAATCAATACTAATGTAGTTGGCATTTATGTAATCAACCTTCTTCCAAGAGTCTCAAAACATATAAAAACTCTGCTGGTTAGTTACATTAAAGTAATCACTTGCCCTGAAACCATTAACCAGGTCACATATGGAACTGGTTGTAAGAGTCAAATACAAAGACTTAAAATCTCTACTAGTGGTTAATGCCAATCTGTTACTGCGTCCCATTCACCTACACCCGTGCGTGTAGGTGAGGACTATTAAGGATTTGGGGATGAAGAGAGGAATCTAAGATGTATGTGTTCAATCAACCAAATCAGTGAACATATCCATTGTGTTAGAGACTGTGGTGTGCCTAGGGGACACGGGTGGTATTTGAGTTCTGCTGTCTAGAAATTTGGTCTCTAGTGAATAACACAATAACAATCGACACATATGAGTACATAAATAACATACTCTGTTCTCTAAGAATAAGCCTCTTTTGTGGTTAACTCACTCAGTCTTCACATCTACTCCGTGAAGTAGGGTCTAATACTACATCTAATAATAGACACCCTCTACCCAGACGTTAAAATGCTTATATTGAATTTTAGTTGCTTTAAGTGATTTTTCAAGATACAAATATTTTCAGAGAGACTTCCAGTGCCCGTTTTACTCCTTCTTGATCTTGATTTCTACTCTCTGGCCGAGAAGGTAGTCTCACTTCCACAGTCGATGCGTATCTTTCCTATCTTTTTTCTTTCCAAAATAAATACGCTCTGTATATCTACATATATATTAGCGATGTGTCATATTGTTTTGCATGTTTGCAAAATTTATGCCAATGGTATAATTTTCTTTCATCTTGGCTTATCCACAATATTGCCCTTTTGAAATTTATGAATATTGAATCATATAGAAAGTGTACATTAATTATAACAGTTACATAGTTTTTTATTGCATTAATACACACAATTGGTCAATCCATTCCACTGTTCCTGGGTATTTGCATTGTTTTCAGTTCTGTATTACAGTAATGCGTCAATGAACACATCTTTATGTGAATTTTCTATGTCATATCCCTACAAGTAAGTTTGCTGATTCACTTGATAGGTGCATCCTCAACTTTCCTAGATATTGCCAAATAGTTCCCCCAAATTGTCATACTAATTACACTCCAAATGCCAATGTATGAATGTTCCAGGTCTCCTATAACTTCATGGCACTTAGTGGTGCTAGAAATTTGTCAGTTTGAAGGATGTAGAAATAACTTTTATTGATTTAGAATAGTGTCAGTTGTTTCTACGTGATATTGGCTGATCAATACACACACACACATATATTCTTTCTCATGCTATCTTTTTTCTGTTTTTATTTTATATAAAGGAAGGTTATACTATACAGCTTTAGAAAACAAGAATATTTCTTCCTTAAAAATTAAATTTTTTTAAATATTTTTGAGAGGGAGAGAGACAGGGTATGAGCAGGGGAGGGGCAGAGAGACAGGGAGACACAGAATCGAAAGCTCTGAGCTGTCAGCACAGAGCCTGATGCAAGGCTCAAACCCACAAACCGCGATATCATTACCTGAGCCAAAGTCAGACGCTCAACTGACTAAGCCACCCAGGCGCCCCTCTTCCTTAAAATTTTAGTCAGTCATGTATAAAACTGTTTTGGTAGGGTAAACAAAATTAATTAATTATTGATAAGTTATAGCTTATATTTCTTTTTAAGTTAATGCTCATGTAAAGTAGTATAAAATTTTCTTACTGTCAGTGTATTGTATTTCTGTGGTTATGTCATATTTCAAATAGAATTTCAAGTATTTTGTATTTGTGCAAATTCCTTATGTTTCTTTATTTGTGCTTTCTCTCTGTCTGTCTCTCTTTTTACTTGCATAGTCTTCCACTCGTCTGTTTTATTAGTAATTCTGAAGAATGAGCTTTGGTTTTGATACTTCTTTCCCTCGTTTGTTACTTCTCATTTCCTAATTTTCCGCTTTTCTATTATTACTGGCATCTGTACCGTTTGGGGGAGGATTTAGTCTCCATTCTTTCCAACTTTTTTAATTCAATGCTAAAGATTATTAATATGTCATTTTTCTTATGTTAAAAAAATATGCATCACAGTTATGAATTTTCCTCTGAGTACCAGTTTGTCTTCATCTTACAAATGTTGATGTGCTGTACTCTGGGTATCTTACTAGTACTTTTATGAAGCGGACTCCCAAACCATATCTGACGAAACCTTTTCTCGGGTATTTATTACAGTCTTTGGACAGAGCCTTATCTCATTTTCATTTCATTCACATGTGACAACATTTCCAAATTACATTGGATATAAAACTTTTGGAATTTGATGGCATTTCCTATGTAACTGAGTAAGATAAAAAATCTCCAGTAAAAATGCCCCGCCATATAGAAGGGTACCATATATGACTACAAAACTTTCTTAGGCAACCAATAGGCTGTAACAAATTAGAGAAACCTTACTAAAATAACTTAGCTAATAGGAAATGTCTGCAGAGAAAATAGAGGTAAAACATTTCTATGATGTATAAAAGTGGAAAGGATCTTATGGATCACATAGATCATGTTTTATTTTACATAGGCAGATTGAGTCTCAGAGAGATTGAAAGACTTTCTCAGTTTCACAAAATAATTGGTTGGAGATTCAGGCCTAAACACTCTCTGTGTAGTTGTTGCCTTATTGTGATCGTTAATTTTACACCATATTTCCTCCTGCCTTCTGTTCGAAGAAATGAGGATCAACAGGTTTGTACATCTATTGAAAATTCTTTAATGTTACTGTATGACTCCTTCTTTATGGATGGTTTAGTTAGCCACAAAGCCCATTGATAGAACTACAGAAAGAAGGCACGGGCATTGAATCCACTTGCTGGAAAAGCACACATACGACAGCTTTACTAATTCACTTCCTGCTGACCCCTGCAATGTCTTCTACGTTTTCTAAACCTCGAGTCCCCTTCCCTCGATTCTCTTCCATTATATTCATTGCTTTTCTTTCTCATTCATGAGGCTTAACTTCAAACGTCACCTTGGGGAGGGTTTTCCTGACAAGATCATCTAAAGGAGGCTCCACACCTACTCTCCATTATTCTCTCCCTTAATCTTGCAAACGTTGTACTCCTTCCTCATAACACCCTCTGTGGAATTATTTTATTGATTAACTAGTTTATGTATTTGTCTCTATTTCCCATTTAAATGTATATTTCATGTTAGGTCCAGTGCATGTCACAGTTCTGGTCATTGTAGGTTCTCAGCAGAAGCTAGAGGCTTGTTTAAATAAATATAAGAATCTTCAATAGGCGTTTAATGAGTAGAGGTGGTATCGGTGGAGTATTTGGCAAAAAATGAGGTGTTATATTTAGGTGACATCCCTAAACTAAATTAGGGAAACATATGAGAGTCCTGGTAATGATCATTATACCTCCAGGACAAAGACTTTTAAAATAATGATGGATAATTTCATTGCCAGTAATTATGGACTAAGTTATTTGGACAAATTTCTTTTTTTTAACCTTCAGGAAAAATAAAATAGCTGAGTGAAATATAAATACTGTCTTTTAAAAGCATCAAAGAGCTAACAAGATAGTGACTAATTACTTGGTAGAGAGCTGTAAGATTTTGGGAATCCAGGGATGGAGTCTACCAGTAGAAGCTACTTTTGCCCTCATCATATTCAGATCCAGGGAGGTAACAGACAGGTTGGGCTGTCAGTTGAAGAGATAAAAGTCTGATTGCAGATTCTATCAAGAGGCAAGATTTGGTGAGCTTCCTACCACTCTGGGCTGAAACTCTAAGGGCTCTAGCTTGAGAGTAAAGGTGACAGTTTTGTATCATTTTACACTCCAGAAAATCTCAGCATTAAACTAGACTAAAATGGTCAAAAATAGTACACCCCAGATTCTGGCAAAAGTAGATGAAAATCTTCAATTCAGGAAGACAACTTTAATCATGTCTCAAATTATTAATAAAAGTCCGCTTTCAAACACAATGCCTAGCACACAATCAGGGATAATTAGACACACAAAGAATGAAGTGCCATAAGAGAAAGAAACAGTAAAAATAATTCAGCTTAGAAACAGTCACCGTGGAGTCCAAATAATAGAATTACTGGACAACTAGATAGACTATATGCAACATTTCTGTTTACTATGCTCAGTGAGATAAAAGTCAAGCTTCAAAATGTTAGCAGAAAACTAGAAACCATAAAAACTGATACCATAGATTAAAGAAAAACCCAATACACGTTCTAGAACTAAAAAAGAAAAAAAAACCTGAATAAATAAGTTTAACAGCAGCTTAGACAGAGTTGAAGAGAGAATCGTTAAACAAGAAGATAGGTCAGAAGTCTGCAAAATGAGGCATAGAAAGAAAACAAAAGGTATAAAATATAGAATAACAGACAATAGATACAGAGTGGTAGTGTCCATCAGAAACCTCTTCAATGATAAATTCTTCTATATTTGTCCAATACGGTACCACTAGACACACGAGGCTCTGGAGTACTTGAAATGTGGCTCTTGAGACTGAAGAACTGACTTTTAAATTGTATGCAATTTTAGTTAAATTTATAGAACCACTTAGGCTAGAGACTAATGTAATGAACAGTGCTGAAATAGAGGATGCATATAGAAAGTTTAAAATAATATCACTTCCTGGCCTTTTGACTAAGATCAAGTGTAGAAAGTTTAAAATATGTGTAGTAGGAGTACCAGAAACAAAAGAGAGAGGAAATGAAGCAGAGGCAATATTTGAAGAGGTAATGGTTCAAAAGTTTTCAGAACTGATGAAAGACACTAATCCAAAAATTCAAGAAATTCATAAAATCTCAAGGAGGAACTAAAAAAAATTATTTTAGGCATGCCTGAGTGATTTTGAAGTAAACCAAGTGCAAAGAGAAAAAAAATAAGAGAATGCAGAGAAAAAAAAAAAGATTCCCTTCAAACAAAGAGCATTTAAACTGAGTTGACATCTCAATAGCTACAATGGAAGCCAGACAACAGTGAGATGATATATTCAATGTGCCGAAAGAAAATAACTATCCTATCCTCGAACTCCATACCCAGAGAAAGTATCTTTCAAGAAGGTGAAATATAAAGGCATTTATGACCTAGAAAAACAAAGACAGTTTAGCACTAGCAGATGCTGCCAGTGGAAATTATAAAATGATCCCAGATGGGAGGTAAAACATGAAAGAAACAAGAACAAAGAAAATAATAAATACGTGGGTAAATTATGAGAAAAAATGTGATACGAAACACAAACAATAACTTATTGTGGGCTTTTTTTTTCCTTTCTCTCTTTCTCTCTCTCAACAATTTACCATTGCACTTTACATTTTATGTTGAAATTATTTACCACTACTACTGGACTTCTCACTGTTTTGGGTCAGAGACCTTTATTAAAGTGTTTAATGAGGCTCTACAGCATTAATGTTTGTTGTGAGACAAACGGATGAATGAATGGAGCAAAGGAAGTTATTTCTTTATTCCCTGGTAGTGTGGCAAGCATATTAAAAAGCAATGAACTTCACAGAGCGACTACTGAGTAGCCGAGTTTCAAAATCATCATGGGTGGCACTTGAACCTTTCCAAATACTATCATAGACTTGATGTTTCTGAAATATGAGTCTTAACAATAAAGTTTTCTGGAGTCAATTCCGGAGAGCCCGTTCCAGCTTTTGGCTTTAATCAAGCTACCTCAACTCCCTAATCTTTATTTTCTTTATCTTTGACCCATTTTGCCTCGTGGTTAGTGTGCATAAAACCACATTTGGATCCTTTTCATTAACTTCCCTGAAATGTTACGCACTCCTTGGCAGTGTACTCGGAGATACTTTCTTTGACTTCATTTTCATTGTTGTTTCCTTTCCAATGGTTTGGGTACTTCCTCAGGAATACAGTTAAGTCTACAAGTTGTATCCTGTTTCCTCCTCTCTCCCTTTGTCCTTTCCGTCTTCAGTCTTAGAGAACTTCTCAAATCGTGCTTCCTGTCCACATCTTAAGCTCAAGCTGTTTTGCTTCTGTTCTTTGCTGCCTTGACTGGAGACTTCACTGCCATAGTCCTTGAAATCTTCCCTTGTCTCCTCCTTTTGTTTTTCCTGTCTAGTTTTAATACCTTTCCTGACAGAGTATTTTGTAGACATACCCTTGTATCTGATTAAATGCCTTTAAAGTGTTTTCCAGTTTGCTCATTCCTGAATGAGAGGAAATTTGTCAAGATCTGGTAATTGTCAACCAACTGGGTGTATAATCCCCATTTGGAGGAAAATTTATTTCTGGGTGTTGTGGTAGATTAGCTCGTTGTTCAGTCCCTCACCCTCTTTCCTGGGAAGCGTATCCTTCCCTACCCCAGAGGGCAAGTTAATTGCCCACCTAGACCACTTTTCTTTCCTTTTTTTTTTTAATTTTTTTTAAACATTTATTTATTTTTGAGACAGAGACAGAACATGAATGGGGGAGGGGCAGAGAGAGAGGGAGACACAGAATCGGAAGCAGGCTCCAGGCTCTGAGCCATCAGCTCAGAGCCCGACGCGGGGCTCGAACTCACAGACCGCGAGATCGTGACCTGAGCCGAAGTCGGACGCTTAACTGACTGAGCCACCCAGGCGCCCCAACCACTTTTCAATATCTAGTCAGCATTCAAATAATTGGGTACTGCTATACAGGAGGTGGCTTCTTCCACTCCAGTGGATACTCTAAGAGAGAAATGTGTGACCAACCGCCATCTGTATTACGTATCATATTGCTGCCAGGAGGCTTCCTATCGACTTCCTGCCAAAGCCGCGTACTTCTGCAGCACACCTCAGCAATGCACCCTCATAGCTCCCCTTTTTCCCAGTTTTCCAATTGTTTCCAGGAAGTCAAAGTCTTCAGAAGTTGTGATAAGAAAATAAAAGTACTCTGCCTCAGAAAGTTAGGAGATCATAAAGTAGAGAGGAATTCCCTAATTTGCTTCTCGATTCAGACTTTTCTGGGTGAGTTTTCCGTCTCCACTCGTAAGCCAAGGGTCCACCCCTGTTGAGGTTTCTCACCCCAAGCCCGTTGGAATTACAGACCCTTGAATTTCTCTTCTGTGAGTTTTGGTCCTGTTGTGAACCTGGCTGTTCTGCACATGCACCTGTGTTTCTTGTGATTGCACTAGGAGAACTGAGTCCAGAACTCCCAGTCAGATGCCATTTTAAATTCAGGATGGTGCCTCTACGTCTAACTAGTAAAATGTGCCTGTCTCCTAGAATATTCTGTATTTTAGACTCCTCCCTGGGTCGATGTTCCTTTTTTCCTTGTTATTGTAAATTGTTGAAGTCTGACTCTGTTTGTGAGTATTCAGACTTTTAAAAATGAAATGTGGATTAAAGACAGGATTTTGGAATCCGTAGCCTTCTTGTGCTCCCGAAGATTCGGCCCAGGTTCCCAAGGGAGCATCTTTTCCAACACTTTCTTATGAAAAATTTCAACTATGCAGCAAAGTGGAAAGAATTGCACTGTGAACAGCCTTACGCCTACCGTCTATTGTGTCATTAACACTTTACTCACCTTATCATGTTATCTATCCCTCTATCCATCAATTAATTCATCCCAGTTTTGGATGCATTTCAAAGTAAATTGTAGACACTAATATATGCCCTCCTAAGTACCTCAGCATGTGTATTATCGGGAAGAGATCATTATTTGTTTACAATTCTTTTTCTTTTTTTTATGTGAAATTTACATGTCATGGAACATGTAAATCAAGTACGATGTACTTTCGCTGAGTTTTGCAAATGCATACAAGGAAGTACCCTCTTGCCCCTTAACAAGGGCACATTTTTAGCGTATAATAATCCGATCAAAATAGAATGGGGCAGTTTCCATCTGAAGGATCCGCAGAATAACTCAGTCCCCCCATTACCTTTGTGTGCCAGCAGAAAGGGAAATCTTCCTTGCAATTTCTTAGACTTTGTACTTTTGTCATAGAATTTAGTATTCAGGAGCATGGAGGAAAAAGAACCAAATAGAGACAGAAAAAACCGTGTCGTCATTAAAAATAAACAGAGACACAAATATGTCAGAGGGCAGAGGCAGGCATTTCATTGTGCAAGTGATTTATGGGGGAAGCTAATTTTAAACAAGCTTAGGCTGTGCGGTGCCTCACAGCCAAACAAACAGGCAAAGCACTCTTCCGACAGCAGCCCGGAGCTGCTGATCTCCTCAAGAAGTAATCTCATTTCCTCGGTGGTGTCAAAGGCAGTAAGTCAAAGTCTTTTTTTTGTTTGCCGTCTGAGAGAACCCTGGTCCAGTGACTGAACGCAGACCCCGTTAACGCCACAGAGTAATGAGGATTAAGGCTGTGAGACCATGGCCTACCCCCCAAGAGTAAAAGCCACCAAACACCACACAGATACATTAACAACAATTAAAGCAGAGGACTTCCCTCTGTTTCTTCTGCGCTGTGGGCTTCTTTTCCTTAAAAATGGCACTTGAGGGGCGCCTGGGTGGCGCAGTCAGTTAAGCGTCCGACTTCAGCCAGGTCACGATCTTGCGGTCCGTGAGTTCGAGCCCCGCGTCAGGCTCTGGGCTGTTGGCCCGGAGCCTGGAGCCTGTTTCCGATTCTGTGTCTCCCTCTCTCTCTGCCCCTCGCCCGTTCATGCTCTGTCTCTCTCTGTCCCAAAAATAAATAAACGTTGAAAAAAAAAATTAAAAAAAAAATGGCACTTGAGTGTGAGATACAGACAGAATAGCTACCGGCGAAATTTGTGCACGGCACCGTAGCCTGGGTACCCGTGTCTAGCGTGGCACAGCGGTCGGGCAGGACTGTGATGCGAGTGGGTGGCAGCCAGGTAGCAGGGAAGGCGGACACGGGAGAGGGAGGAAGGAGGGTAGCTTCTTGTGGAAGAATCCCTGTAGGGCTACAGGAGCTGGCCAGGGCTGGATTAGTGGATGCTATCTTTAGACTGGTTGCCATTGGTGGTTAGTTTTCCCCGCCTTCACGTTTGTGGCTCTTCCAAATGCCAGTGTTGAAAAACCTGCAGTTCCATGCTCTAATCCCAAGGAAATTCCCAAGCAAGCCGAGGTAGGGGTACGTGTGCGGATGGCCGTGGGGTGGCAGAGGGGGGTGGGTTTCGGCAGTAGTGGTTTCAGTGAATAAAAACTTAATATGGATCCTCAATATATACGGTTCAAGAGCTACCTGAAGGTATCAGAAGATTGAAATGGTAGATTCAAGAGAGAATGTTGCTGGGAAAATGTGTGTGAGTTTTCCCTCCGGCCACTGCAAACAGAGGGAGGGGATGTGGCCCCCTTGCCTTCAGACTAGTGAGAAGTTGGAGGGGGTGGAGGCGTAGGGGTGGCTCGTGGGTGGAGCGTCTGACTCCAGCTCAAGTCATGATCTTGTGGTTCATGAGTTTGAGTCTCCCGTCGGGCTCGCGGCTGTCAGCGCAGAGCCTCGGATCCTCTGTCCCACTCTCTGTCTCTGCCTCTGCCCCGCTCAAGCCCTCTCTCTCTCTCTCTCTCTGTATGTGTGTGTGTGTGTGTATGTGTGTGTGTGTCTTTCTCTGTGTGTGTCTCTCTCTTTCAAGAATAAGAATAAACATTAAAAAAAAAAGTCTAGGGAGAGATTGGGAAGACCCAGTGAGGGAACTAGATTGTTTCCCCTGGACGCGGTCAACAGGGCTGATGTTCTAAAGGATTCCAGCAGCCTGTGAGGCGTGCATACTGACAAATGAGAACTGGTATCAGCCACGCAACAGGAATTGGTTCCTGCCGGGTCCTGTTTGGCCAAGTATGGATTCTTACACTCCTGAATAGTGGGAGGTCGGGGGGCTGCATGGGGGTGCTGGAAGGTGAGGGCATTAGCAGAGAGTTTTGGGGTTGCTCAGAGCAGAGGCTCTTTATCAGTTGTTGTGGGAGCACTTGACCAAGCCACAGTCAGTATGCCCTCCTGGTGCCTGCCCGCTCACCAGCGGACCTGCACAGCAGGTGGACAGGGGGCCGGGGTTAGGAAGCGCCTCTCGGCTGCTGAGCGCCTTTAAACGTGCAGGTTCCCTGTGGAGGAGGTGACAGTCACGTGCGTGGAGAGCGAGAAGCGGCCTTGATCACCTGAAAGGAACTTTCCCCCTGAAGGTTGCTTAGAAGGGAGATGGGACCACAGTAGAGAGAGTGCATGGTGGAGTAGAAACAAAAAAATCATGATGTTCTTGGGCTGCAGACCTTGGCGGCAGACTGTGTCTGTGGATGACCCCTTCTTGGATTATTTACTGTTTTTAAGTGCATAAACTGGATTCATGGAATTGCTAAGGAAACCAATGATATCTAAGTAGAGTTAGCAAAATAGTTTTTAAAAAGTAACACATCCGGGGCGCCTGGGTGGCACAGTCGGTTAAGCGTCCGACTTCAGCCAGGTCACGATCTCGCGGTCCGTGAGTTCGAGCCCCGCGTCAGGCTCTGGGCTGATGGCTCGGAGCCTGGAGCCTGTTTCCGATTCTGTGTCTCCCTCTCTCTCTGCCCCTCCCCCGTTCATGCTCTGTCTCTCTGTGTCCCAAAAATAAATAAAAAACGTTGAAAAAAAAAAAAAAGTAACACATCCAATAGCCAATGCTAGTATCGCTCCTAACAGCTACCATAATTTTCCTAATTTTGAAACAGTGCCAACCATAAACAGCATCTTGTAGTATCTTTGCAGTCCTAACGTAACACAAAGCCATCTGCAGTTTCACTGGTGACAAAGTCGTAAGTGCTGATAAAATGGAGTACCTTCGAAATGGAAGGAAAGGCTACATTTCCATTCGTACGTACATCCACATGGATAACTGATGGACATGGCCAATTTCAGTCAGGGATTAGTGAAAATAAGTCCATGAATATTTTTTTATCCCATCCAAGTTGAAGGACCCCTTTGTAGGTAGCTCTGGGTTAAAGGGCCCCCTTTCAAGGCCAGCTGGACAATGTGTCACCTGTATAAGGACCTGCAAGTGAAAAACACACAGGGGACAGAGTTCATTTTAAGCACCTGCCATGGTCAGAGGAAACCGCCTATAAATATGTGCTTCTCTGCCCCAAGCAGGAGGTTCGGAAGTCAACACCAGTGAGTGGTAGTGGATGAAGGAAGATAGCAGAGTAAGGAATTAAGAAGTCCCTTTTTCCCTGAAAAGGGTTTCCCAGACTGCTTCAGGATAAAGGTGAAAGGCTTTAATTTTGAGTGAAGTTTACAGATTCGGTTATTACACTGCGCTGGGCGTATTCACCTCGGAACAGAGACTGTTCTGGACGGCCCAAGTGTCTGGCATTCCTTTCCTAATCTCAGAGGGAACAGGGCAGCTCTGTGGTCTCCAGGGGTCCGTCCAGTGTCAGGGGGATAGCCTGGCCTCACCAGACAGGGTTGGAAGGACGCTCGTAGGGGAAAATGAAATTGCTTTGTAATGACACTCCTTGAGTCTTGCTAGTTCAGTATACAGTGTCTAGAATTAAAAAAATAAATAAATAAAACGGCATGTAAAAATTCTGGCAGATCGCTTATTGTATCACCTTGAGGAAGTTCCTTAACCAATGTGTTTCCCCATCTGTAAGATAGGGCTAACATTGTTATATGGAAATGGCATATGTAGCACCAAAAAAAAAGAAAAAAAAAAGATTCAGTGTGCTGATATACACAAATATTTAGAATAGTGCCTGGTGCTACCCAAATATTAGCTTTTGCTATTATTAAGTCACTCCGCCTTGCCACTCTCAGTTGCCTTTAGGGAACGTCCACTGAACTGTAGAGATCCGAAAATAAGACCTAGAAGCCATAGTCCCAGAATCTCTGTATCTGCCTCTGGGCGGTTGGGTATTTGGACTCATTCTCCCCTTCCTTCTCCAGCGAGAGAGAAGTCTCAACCATCTGGGTAATTTGTGCACCTCGTGCTTCCCCAGGGTCAACACCTGACTAGCTGTTCCCAGGCAGCCCCCCAGATGGTGGCCTGGGCCTCTCTCCTGTTGTATCAACTCCGGGGAAAGCTTTCCAGAACCCACTACTGGGTTCAGCCATTTCGTGAGATGAAACCCTTGGAAGCTATTTACTTGGAAAGTAGTTGTTAAACATCATGGGTAGCTAAGGGCCTTTTCAGTTGCTAAGGGAGGTGTTATGTTTAAATCCAGCAACAACAAACAAAACAGCTGGTGGAGATACCACATCTGATGTGTGCGAATGTTTCTGTTAGTCCTGGTGGAACTGAAAGAGTGTTGGGCTGGGGTCAAGCAATCCTGGACTTAAATACCCCCTATCACTCAACGGTGGTGTGAAATTCGGTGCCTTTTGTACGTCCCTGAAAGTCTATTTCCTTTTAAATATAGCAAGGATAACCGGTAACGTCTTCCTGGTTGTGAGAATCACATGAGATAAGGCTTAGGTGTTCAATTCCTATTGATGCATTGCCTTCCCAAGGGGGTGGGGGTGATATTTCTCTGTCAGCCGCAGTTGTCTGTTGCGCTAGAATGAAGCTAAACACAGCCCGACCTCCTTCCTTCTTACCTTACAGATTCAGTAGTTCCTGGAAGTCCTAACACTCTTAGGTATTTCTGGCGAATTCCACATAAGAGGGCAGAAATGCAGAGTCTATTTTCCTGCGGCTGGCTCAGCATCCCTGGCTCTGACCTCCAAGCATGCAATCTTTATATCCCATCGCTTTATCGGATAGAAACGCTCCACCCCTGCTGGTTTTCCCAAACACCCACAACAGGGCCTCTACCGACTCCTACACTGCATTAATGAGTTACATACATCACTTTGAAAGTGTAGACATCAAGACGGATTAGAAGCTCACTTCCTGGCAGCATGCAAACTCCCCGTTCTTAAATACCCTGGTCACGCTGTCACCACGGAGTGTCCCGGGCCCTCACCCATACAGTCACATATGCTCTCCATTTTGCTGGACCTCCTCCCCTCCTTTCATCACACCACCTGTTCTTGGAGCTCACTCTCAGTGGTAGAAATAACAGTTATTTCCCTCTCGACTCTGCAGGACAGCTTCCCACAGCTTCCCAAGGGACAGCTTTCGTATCCTGACGTTTGCTGATCTTCCTGCTTGTGGATAGATCTGTCAGCTAGTGCTGAATAAGAAACCACACCAAAATTCAAGGACTTAGAAATAAACATTGCTCACTAGTCTTTATCAGCCAGGTGGTTCTAGAGATCTAGGCTAGGCTCCACTGATCTTGGCTGGCTTTGTTCACACGTCGTAGTCAGCGGTTGGTCGCCGAGGGGTTGCTTGATTTAGTGTGGCCTCAACTGCGTGACTGACTCAAGGGTGGCTATGGAAAGGAAGGGTTTGGGGTCATGGGTCTAACATCTTCCAGAACGCTAGTCTGGGCTCATTCGCACCGCAGAGCAGGATTTCAAGAGCATGAGAACGAATGTGTACAATCTCTTGAGGCCTAGCCTCAGGACTGGTAGAGTATCACTGACACCACATCCTAGTAGCCAGAGTGAATGGTAAGACCAGTTGAGATTTAATGGAGGACAGGTAGACTCTGCCTTTTGGTGGGAGGAGCCTCAAAGTCCCACGGCAAAGGGAGAGGACGCAGGGAGGGGAAGTTTGGGCTGTATCTGCAATCATTCTGCTGCGCTCTCTCTCATCCACTCCAAGCCGGCTCTTGAAGATATGTTCACGAGGACAACCTCTTCTATGAGAGAAGTGCTGCCCACTACATTAGAGGAAAACTGATTCCACTTCCTTAAGAAAGACAATTGCACAAGTCAGTTTGATTGTTATCTTGGGCCCTGTTTCCAGAAGAGGGAAAGCGGAGACTGGTTGTCTTCCTCTGAGGTAGGGGTAGATGGAGGGAAGCACAAGATTTTAAGAATAAGAGATTTTGTGGAACTCAGAGCACTGTTAAAAGGCCCCTAAGGATGAAAGGCCCCGTGATGAACAAAACCTATGGTTTATTGATTTAAAGGATGACCTAAGAGCACTTTGTAGAATTGTGAAGGACCATTGATATCTTCTATCTCCTTTCTCCTTTGCCTCTTTGCTTGAAGATTAACTTAAAAGTAGATATTAAAGGGGCGCCTGGGTGGCTCAGTCGGTTAAGCGTCCGACTCTTGGTTTCTGCCCAGGTCATGATCTCACGGTTCATGAGTTCGAGTCCCAAGTCAGGCTCTGTGCTGACAGTGCAGAGCCTGCTTGGAATTCTCTCTCTGCCCCTCCCCCGCTCGCCCCCTCTCTCTCAAAATAAATAAAATAAAATAAAACTTAAAAAAAAGTCGATGTTAAAGATCCATAGACAATAAGGAGCTGATTGGTACGTTGGGGCCTACTGCTTTAAAATTTTTCTGCTAATATCATATATTCCCTGTTTAATAATTGAATTCAAGTTCTATAAAAGTTATTTGAAGTATGGTTACAAATTCGTACAACAGTTTCATAAGCCCTAATAAATAGTCTTAGTGTATTTTATGTAAACTATTAAAAAACTTACGTTGAGACAAAGATCTACCCTTTGGCCTAAGAAATAATTTAAAGCGGATGTAAGCAAATTGGCCCTCTCATAGATTAAAAAAAAAAAAAAAAAAGGCAAACTTATCGAGATGCGATTTCACTATAAACTATTCAGCTAAAAACTGACACATTAATTCAAATTCTGATTATATGTAGGAAATATATCTAAATATGTAAATAAGCTATATGCATACAGATACTATACCCTGAAAATTCATTAGTATGAAAAAGGGTACTATGACACACAATTTAAATCACATTTTGTGATGATTCTAATGTATAACTTTTATTAGACAGGATAAATTGCCCAGAATTAAGGATATACCATGAATTTTGAGACCTCTGTTCATGGCTGTAATGAACCTTCCATTTTTCCATGGTGACAAATAGTTTCCCAAAAAGAATTAGGAAATAAATCCAATCCTACATCATTTCTGTCTTGTTTCTATCATTCATTTATTCATCTGTTTGCTCACTCAATTCTCATTGAGCCCCTACTCTGTGCCAAGCATGGTACTATATATATTTATATTTATATTTATATTTATATTTATATTTATATTTATATTTATATTTATATTTATATTATTTATATTTATATTTATATATAAAGCGCTTTAGTTCATCATTTAAAAACTGAAATTTAGGTATTTCTCCATCTTAGAGGTAAAGAAATAAAGGCTTAGAATGTTTAAATAACTTACCTGGTAACTAACCTACCCAGGATGCTACTTTAGATATTGCTGTTTTTACAAACTGAGTTTTAATCGTAAGCTCATGGAAAAAGAGCTTACGTTTACATTATGTACATATGTACTATGTCATATCAAATGTGTTATATGTAAAATTGAGAGAATAGCCAGGCCCCTCTATAGCCAGGAACGTTTTCCAGTACTCACTGAGTGTGCTCATATAAGAGCTATTTTGTTATCAATGAGTGATAGCAGAAAATTACTGAAAATTTGTACTTGGTGCCTGAGTCAAATCTATAGCAAAGGTTCCTTGGAAACGTACACTTTAGTGTAAATACCTTGGCCTGAGCTTTAGTTTTCCATTAAAAACTAAACTTCAGTGGTCTGCATTCCAGCTCAGTTTATGGGTGCCAGTTCAAGAATCTGTTCCCCGTTCATGGCAATCAGTAGACATTCCATAACGGCTTGCTGGATACAAGAGAATCCATGGAAGGTTTAATTAACTCTAACATTGTTAGGCTCCAGTATCTACTTGTGTGTGTGGGGGGGGTCCAAGTTCTAATATCCAATATCTGTGCATTCAAAACTGTTAATATTACCACTTCTGACTTGTGTTGTATCTTATTGCCATTGCAGTAATATTCTTTGAAGTTTAAAGTCCACTCAGTAAAAAAAAAAAAAAAAGGGGGGGGGTGCGTCTGGGTGGCTCAGTCAGTTAAGCATCCGACTTCGGCTTGGGTCATGATCTCACGATTCATGAGTTTGAGCCCCACGTCAGGCTCTGTGCTGACAGCTCAGAGCCTGGAGCCTGCTTCGGATTCTGTGTCTCCTTCTCTCTCTACCCCTCCCCTGCTCTTGCTCTCTCAATAATAAATAAAGGTTAAAAAAAAAATAAAGTCCACTCAGTAAACTTTCCAGATTTCTGGTATGTGAGATTTCCATATTAAAAAAAAAGTGTCATGTTTATTTATTTTGAGAGAGAGAGAGCATGAGAAGGGAGGGGCAGGCAGAGAGGGAGAGTGAGAATTCCAAGCAGGCTCTGCACTGTTCGTGCAAAGCCCAATGCAGGGCTTAAACCCATGAACCGTGAGATCATGACCTGAGCCAAAAATCAATAGCCAGATGCTTAAGTGACTGAGCCATCCGAGTGCCCATATTTTTAACCCCATTTTTCTTTTTATCCCTTATAGTTATCTCTGTTCGGTAATCCTGCATTTGATGTTAAGATACCCTCCCTGGTATTCCTCCCTTGGACAGACATTATTTGGCCAGATAATGAGAAGATTTCTCACTTAAGTCCCGAGACATTATCATATTACCAAATCAAGGTCTGGGGAGTAAATTAATTCAGTCTAATCAGAGATAACTCTTTCTCAAGGGAGAGACCCAGACTCCCCAACACATCAGAAGATCCAATGAAGAAGTGGCAGGAGCCAGTGGGACATCAGAAAACCCTGAGGCTCCCACCATCCTTTTGGAGATGATTCTGCCATCTGTAAGTGAAGGGGTGCCCATCTACTCTCCTCTCTTCTTCAAACACAGACACTTAGGATGGTTCTCCCCACTCTGCTTCCATTTCAATGCATCAGTATCTTTGAAGCAAGGCTAATTATTCCAATTATTCACAGTACTATCTCCTTCACCGGGTGCATATTGAGGGGAGGAAGCATGTTTTCTCTCCATCAGTGTCTCAATCCTAGCCAACGACCAGGCACTCAGTTTATTTAAAAAAAAAAAAAGTTTGTAGAAAGAGTACATGACTTTATGTCAGAAGTCTCACAAAATATCCCCATGAATTTCATCTCCTTGGCCATGATTTGGTTATATGTCCATCACTGAGCCAATCAGTGATAAAGAAAAAAGAACTTAATGATGTAAGCCAATCTAGGCCCATATCTACGGTTGAGGATGGGGCCCATCCCTATCTAATGACAAAGGTGAGAATGGAAAAGGGGCTAATTCCCCAAAGTAAAATCAAGACACTGTAGGTAGTGAGAGCGAACTGGATGATGAGGAGGCGAATAGCAACTATGTAATCCGGTGGGTTACAAGAGAAGTGTGGTGCTAATAGACTCACTCAGATATGCATACTCCTGGAACATCTGATTTTGCTGCCAGATGAACTCTGCGTGCTCCAAACTGCTATCATCTGACCTCCGTCGTCCCCTGTTTTGCAAAACTTAGTTTTATGTAGGTAAGCATTTCCCATAAATTACAGTTCCTAAAAAAGTTTACATCGGTTATTATAATGTGCAAGAGGGTGTGCTTACTTAGCTTGTCTCTGGTCTGCATGTGGCCTGGTGTTCCATCTTTGCGGATGAGTGCAGGCCCCTGTTCTGTATGATCTTCTCCTCCTCAGCCTGTTTCTTGCTCTGGTCCGTTCCTGGCCCTGGTCCTCTTGCGTGACCATCCCCTAAACACCGGTGCCCCACTGTTAAGGATTCACATCAAGACCTTGGGATGTAGTCCCAAATTTATCTGTGACTATCCCTGACTCCCTGCCTCAATATAATAGGAAATCTTTCTATCAACCTTATTAGGGTGCCGTAAGGTACAGAAATGGTATTTAAGATTCTAATTTGTTAATCATATTAAGTTAAACTGATCCGTGTGGAATTTAAATATTAAGAATTCTTTTTTTTTTTTATTTGTTTATTTCAAGAGGGGCAATAGGGCGAGGGGCAGAGAGAGAGAATCCCAAGCGGGCTCTGTGCTGTCCACAGAGCCTGACATGGGGCTTGATCTCACGAACCATGAGATCATGATCTGAGGCGCTTAACCAACTGAGCCAGCCAGGTACCCCAAGAACTCTTTAAATGAAAATCTTACTGTTTGTAATCTAACATCAGTATATCCCCGGAGTTCATGGTACGTATCAAGGGTATTGAAAGTAGGAGTGTTACCATTGGCAATAGCACAATAGGAAGGCAGGATAAGAAGTGAAGAATCTGACAAAGTTTGGGGGATTTCCTTGGAAGATGACAAAGGAGCGATTTAAAAATGCAGTCTGTCAGCTCAATGCGATCAATCTTTTGAGAGTGTATTATAAAGTCAAGGTGGTAATGGCATGGGGTGAGTCTGCCGATCAGGATAGAGATCGTATTGGCGAGGATTCCCAAGAGGCTTTGAAGAAGGATATGTGGAGGCCATGTTTGCAGTCTTTGAGTCTGATTCTTTGGGCATGAAGCCTTGGTAAACATACGCTTCATGGGAACTTAGGGGGATCATTTACCCTTAGGAATAAAGCGTCTATGGACAAAACCCTGTTTCTCAGGGTAAGATGTGGTTTTGAACATCCTGGAAAAATACACCTACACCTGATTCATTGGAGCAACCCCGGCCAGGATAGGGTTTCAGCTTGGCTTGAGCTGGCAGCCCAGATGTTCCCTCAGAACGCAGCTTATCCCTGTGGCTCTAGGGGGGTCACTCACCATGCCCCATGATCCCAACAAAACCTTCTTTGTGAAGTGGGAAGGGAGGGTCAGGTTGCGTTCCCAGCCCAGCTGCCAATCCCTCCCAGTTTGGGACTCTTTCTATCCTCCCCGGGGCTCCATCAAAAGTTTAGCAGAAACATTTGACTCTAGGCATCGGCTGTGTCAGAAGCCTGACAGCTTGTTTATATATATATTTTGTTACACTTCAGCACGGGTATGGTTTTAGGGGAGAAAAAAGAAATAAAATGAAAAGTCTAGAAGTTGGCTTTGCTTTGTGATTCTTTCTGCATTTTTGTTTCAGTCCTAGCCAATGCATAGCCATCAGGCAACTTTCTTATATTCTCCCAAGAGTGACTTACGTGAGTAGCCCATAGAGAAGATTAGAGGGCACAGGGAGGGACCTTGGTACTCAGAGAAATTTCTTCCTCCAAGCTTTACCTCAGATCCTGACTCAAGAAGTGTAAGAGGGAATATTTGCAGCATCTTTGCCTCCCTTTGATGGTTGATTAAAATAGAGAGAACCTGATGTGAACCGGACTGTAGTAATAAACTACAAAGTCACAACAATAAAAGCGGCACTATCTGTCCCTCTCTGCCCGATCTCTGTCTCTTGGGTCACTTAAACCTCAGGGAGTGCATCAGTTAGATATTGCAGCGTAACAAACTACTCAGAAACTCAGTGGCTTAAAACTAGCATTATCATTCACCAGTCTCTGGGTCAGCAGGTCGTTCTGGTTTCCTCTGTGCTCACTTGATATATCAGTGGTCAGCTATGTGTCAGGTAGGCAGCTGTGCTCATCCTGGCTGCACTGTTACATGCGTTGGGGAGTTCAGCTAGCTGCAGTTGGTCCAGAAGGGCTTTGGATAGGGCAGCTGGGCTTTTCTCGGGCTTACTCCTCCTCCAGCAGTGTAGTCCAGGCTTCTTCACAAAGTGGTAGCGTTTTTGAGAGCATGTGGAAGAAGAGTGTCCGACCTCTCGAGGATTCGGCTCAGATATAGCATACTGTCGTGGCATTTTCTTTTCTTTTCTTTTTTTAAGTTTATTTATGTTGAGAGAGAGAGAGCGACAGAGAGCACAAGAGTGCACAAGTGTGGGGAGGGGAGGAGACAAAGAGAGGGAGAGAAAGAATCCCAAGCAGGCTCCACACTGTCAGCACAGAGCCCCATGCAGGGCTTGAACTCATGAACCGTGAGATCGTGACCCAAGCTGAAATCAAGAGCTGGATGCTTAACCGACTGAGCCACCCGGGTGCCCCATTTCCAGCGTTTTCTATTGGTCAAAGATTAACACAAAACCAAGCCCACAGTCTTCTAGGAAACCACATCCTAAGGGCACGAGATAGGGGAACATGAAAAATTATGGTCACAATGCTGCCTGACCTTGGAAAGTTGGCAGTGACACCACTTTAGAAGAATCTTAATTTCTACTTCCTGCCTGTCGTGGACTGAATGTTTGTATCTTCCCCAAATTTATGTATTGAACCCCTATGCCCCAAAGTGGCAAATTAGAAGGTGGGGCCTTTGGGAGATATTTACAATTAGATGAGGTACTGAAGGTAGTGAAGCCCTCACGAATGGGACTGATGTCCTTATATGAGTCACGAGAGAGCCTGCTTCCCCTCTCTCTTCTCCGCCACGTGAGGGTACAAGACGTTGGCAGTGTAGGCCCAGAAGCAGGCCCTCACCAGAACTCGATGTGCTGGCACCTCAATCTTGAATTTGCAGCCTCCAGAACTGCAAGAAGTAAATTTCTGTTATTAGCAAGCCACCCAATCTATCTGGTGCTTTGCTATTGCTGCCTGGACGGGATGCAACACTGTCCTGGAATTGAGTAGATAAGTTCAAACTGGAAAGAGAGAGGAGGCCCAGCTTCGCTAGCTCATAATGTATTTTGGTTCACATTTGGCCTTCTGCGCATTGATTCATTGGTCAGAATCCATTAACAGAAGTGAGTGATTAGGCTTGTCTTAACCTCCACTACTTAGAAAGAAAAATGATCAGAACACCCCTCAGTGGTTCCCCTCTCTCACCTGGATGGTTGCTGACATCCCCACCTCCAGTTTTTCTTGTCTTTGTTCTTGTGGTTGGCTTCCTCCCACGGAGACCATGTAATCCTGTCCTAGAGCTCCTTCCTTGTCAAAGTTGCCCGTTTACTTATGAACTGTCCCCATT
Source organism: Prionailurus bengalensis (assembly GCF_016509475.1). Classification (NCBI taxonomy): domain Eukaryota; kingdom Metazoa; phylum Chordata; class Mammalia; order Carnivora; family Felidae; genus Prionailurus; species Prionailurus bengalensis. Next base: position 20,076,495 of record NC_057354.1, read on the forward strand.
AGACTATAAGCTCTGTGCCAACTGGGACTATATTGGTAGGTTTACCACTGTTTTCCCCAGCAACTAGAAGAGTATCTATGTTGCATGTAGCAAGTTCTCCATAAAAAATTGGCAAATCCCAAATGAATGAATACAAGAATGAGTGAGTAATTAATTACAGGTGCTATTGAGTTTGGTTGTCTCACATGCTTCCAATGGGATCGGAAGCTACATGCATGCAAGGTGGGCAGGATTGCCCGTATTAAGGAGTCAAAATTATAGTAATTGTGTTCCCTAGCATGCCTCAAACACACAGGATACGCAAATCAAAGAGCTCAGAGATCTCTGATGATAGTTTTTAAATAAATAATCAGTGCCTATGACCTAATAGAAGGGGGCTGTATTCTAGAATATTTGAGATTAAGGAGGACTCATAAAAGTTTTATTTCAAGTCTAACACGACTTCTCTATGTGGAAGCATAATTCCAAAAATCAGAAGGTACTTGTCACCTTTACCAGAGAGTCAGCCAAGGTTTTAAAATTCTATCTGATCTCTCCTCTGCCCTCTGGGTCCCCCTCTGAGCAGTGGGTTCCCTAGGGCATCAGTGGCTAAATGCTCACCATCCCTTCATTTTCATTCCGAAAGGAGGAGATCATGGGTTTTTCTAGATCATTCATACAATCTTTATTCAGGGATCTGTTCGGACACTCAAGTCTCTTGTGCCCTACTTCATTTATTCAGTAGTCTCTTAACTTGAGTGAATTCTATGGGACGTGAGGAAGGTAGGGAGACCCAGAGTGGGGCAGAACTCTGCCTGGTGTTTAGGAGGGCAGTCTATGCCAGGCCAGCTTTTGTTTCCAGAGCTTTAGCCTATATCTGGTTCATCAGAGCCTGGCTCTGTGAGGCAGATATGCTAGAGCACCAGTTCTCAAACTTCAGGATGAGTAAGAGTAACCAAGGGACATTTAAAATCTGTAATTCCTGTGCCCTCATTCCAGAAATTCTGTTTCAGGAGACCTTGAATGAAGCCACTGATTGGCATTTAACCAAGGCTTTTCTGATGCTCTGACCCTGTGTTGAAAAATACCGGTAAAAGGAATTCAACCAGAGTATTACTTAGTCAGTTGAAAAAAAAAAAAATCTTTTACAGTATAATGTTATTTCCATGTAAATTTGATTGAGATAAGCAGTCAGGGGGGTAAATTTCAGTTTTCCATAAGCTTTTAATTTGTAACCCTGATGTTATAAATTCCTAAATTTTCATTCATTTGGAAAGTGAACAAACTAAAAATGTAGGACACTTGACATATTTGATGTTTCCCATATTTTTTTTTATTTAAAGTAAGTTATGATGGCTTTATTCACCACTTACCTTAGTTTGATCAATGTTTTCAACATTTTCTGAACATACAGCGTTGTTTCTCACACTCTTCTGGCCAGGGGATCCAGGGAGAGTCAGAGAAAACGTTTGCCATAATGGCGATGCTGTCATGGGAACTATGTACTCATAGGCGGCATTGGCAAAAGTGTGCAATTTGGGCTGGACCTCTGGCCTCGGCAACTATTCAGTGATGGTGTCGGCTGTGAGTGTCTCAGGAGGACGTCTCATGAGCATGTCCTTGGGAAGAAATCGGGTACAGCCAAGTGGGCCACTAGGAGTTTTTCTTTTGCAGACGGATCTGGTGACTTTTCTGGAAGAGAGTGAAAGCTTTACATTTTGGCTCCCATGTCAAATAACTTCACATAAAAGAGGCAAAAATTACCAGAGAGTGAAGGAGAGTCCAGGTGGATGGAGCCTCATTTTGCTGGGGGACAGATCTGAGATGTCCAGGGTCAGTGCTAAATTCGTGGTTCACTAATAAAGGGGGAGGACACTTATAAGATGTCCTTGCCAGCCCCACCCCCGCCCACTGCCGGTATGTATGTTGGCCAACAAAGATTTGTAGGGAAGGGAAGGTAAAATGGAAGAAATGTGAAAAAGTTTCCTGAAAGAAGGCCATCTGCAGTACAGTTGAGAAGAACAAAGGCTCTGTACTCAGGTGGCCTGGCGTCGTGTCTACAAATGAGCTGTGTGGCCCTGGGCAAGTCTTTTAAGGCTGACATGCTTCTGTTCCAGAACCTGTCAAGTGAGTGGATAGTGTTGTTGGTCCCAGACAAGATCTGATATCAGAGTGCTCAGCATAGAGTGAACATGCAATACATACGAGCTATTTTCATTAGCAGCATTAATGGTGCTGTGTTATTAATAACCTGCTATTCATATTATGATATTAATGTAGTAGGACGTTAATAATAGCACTAAAGGTGATATGTACATAGGGTATCCTGGAGAGGAGTCCTTGAAACCGAAACATCACTATCTTGCCAGACTCAGCCTGAGCAGCTAGAGGAATGTTTCTCTGTTTATTTGGGGGGAGGAAAGATGTCCATATGTAGAGCACCAAACCTTGCTCCTTCTGACCAGGGGGGGTTAGTAGAGTTCTTCAGAACTGCCTATCTCCCATTCAACAACACTGGCATCATCTTTAACCAACAGCAACACCTGCCACTCGGGCAGGGAAGATGTTCTTCACCTCCAAACGTCTGGTCCAGATTGGTCCAGAAAGCATCCTGGTTGGGATTCTTTGGAATTTGTAGAATAAGATGTGTTTTTCCGCCCCCCTCCAATTGTCCTTATGATTATTATATAGGGTGTCATAAAGGGAGAGGGCAGGAGATGATTTTAAATGTTTCAAACTTTTTTAAAAATCAGCAATTTCCAGAGCTGGCAACATTTTTGTGAGGTTGACCCATTCTTAGGGTGATGTTGTTTTGAAAATAAATGTAAGTGTTTCTGGAAAACAACCTGACAATATGTAACAGAAGCCACAAAATATTAGCGTTCCTTTATTCCGTCACTCTTAGTGGAATTTATCCTGAGGAGGTAATCCACCACAACCAATGCTTGGATTCACAAGGAACATGTGCGTGCTAGACACAACCTAAAAATTTGACAATAAGAGAATGGTTAAATCGGTGTCGGAATTTCCACTCCTTGTATGTATTGATTAAAAAATGGTCACTCAGAAGTCTTTGGCAAACATGAAAAATGTCAACTCTGGGGGCGCCTGGGTGGCGCAGTCGGTTAGGCGTCCGACTTCAGCCAGGTCACGATCTCGCGGTCCGTGAGTTCGAGCCCCGCGTAGGGCTCTGGGCTGATGGCTCAGAGCCTGGAGCCTGTTTCCGATTCTGTGTCTCCCTCTCTCTCTGCCCCTCCCCCGTTCATGCTCTGTCTCTCTCTGTCCCAAAAATAAATAAAAACGTTGAAAAAAAAAAATTTTTAAAAAAAAATGTCAACTCTGAAGTTGAATGAAAGAAAAAGGTAATAAAAAACAGAACACAAATATTATTTATTTATTTAAAAAAATTTTTTAATGTTTATTTTTGAGAGAGAGAGAAAGTGTGCGCAAGCAAGCGGGGGCGGCAGAGAGAGAGGGAGACACGGACTCTGAAGCAGGCTCCAGGCTCTGAGCCGTCAGCACAGAGCCCTCTGAGGGACTCGAACTCACCAGCAGCGAGATCATGACCTGAGCCCAAGTCAGATGCTTAATTGACTGAGCCACCCAGGTGCTCCACAAATTTTTATTTTTAATTATAAAAATTATAATGATAAAATTATAACTTTATATAATTATAAAAATGATAATTAAAAGTTTTATCATTTAAAATATCTTCACCTATGTAACTCAATGGAAAACATGGATACCGAATCATTATGCTAGAACAGTGATTATGTAGTTTTCTATGTTTAAAATAATTCCTCTTTAACACTGAATCAACCTTCTTTTTTGACATTAAGGGTAGCAACAGATTTTGGAAAACTAAGCTGACCATTATTTGAGTTCACCATTGCTTATGTTCACGAATGTGTGTTCACCAAGATTACGTTCACATGGCTTCCACAAAAGAAGTAACAATTCTGTGAAGAGAGCTCAGTCTCTGATTTTCTGTTTGTCTTTCCTTCCCTCTCCCCAACACCTCCCCCCCGACCCTGCCCCCCGTAATTCAGTCCCACGTCCCTTCTCTTTATGGACAGGGTCCCAGGCCAGTCCTGTGTCTTCTCCATTGAGGCCATGCAAAATTGTCAACTCACCAATGGCCGGAGGAGTAATACGAAGTCCCACTGGAGGCAAATCTCAGTGAAATCATGAGGGGACCACAATTGTGTTGGGGTGTGTGTGTGGGGAGGGGTGCATCTTCTCTTTTTCAAATAAGAAATGTTCCAGTCTCTCCACTCCACTTTTTCTAGAGTAACATTAGGCGCTGGGTTTGCACGACTTGGAACCTGCAAATAGATTCTGCTCTGACATCTGCAAGGCCTCGGGGAGTCTGCCTCCTGGGAGTGGGACAGGGAGCCTTCCCATATATGGATGTGTCTGCTTTATTGATTCACGTCTGCGTCTGTGTGTTGTTTTGTTTTATGCTTGGCTTAAGAGCTTCTTGTCCTTGGGGATCCAGGCCCCACCCCAGATGGCTTACACGGGGTTGAGTCCTAGGGGTGGGAATCCAGAAGTCTCCATTCCATCTTTTTGGTGTAGGATCATAATCTGCGGTGAGGCATTCCCTTCTCTGCCTACCAGGGGAGTGGGAATCTTGCTGTGTTTTTGCTCATGCTCTGCGGCATCCGAGAATGCCAAGGACTGCAAAGGGAGCAAAATGACATAATGAGGGGCTTTCTCATCGTTATAGATTCCTCTGAATGTTAGGATCCACTTAACTTGCCATAATGTATGTTTTCTCTATAGTGTAAAGAGAGTGAGTGGCTGTGGCCTGCCAGCCGAGAGGAAAGCAGGACTAGTACAGGAATGAAATGAGAGAAGGATGCTCAGCAGAGCGACTTCGAGACCCGTGCCTTCTTGGGAAGACAGAACAATAGAAAATAACTCTGGAGAGAAAAGGGTGCGGATGAGTTGAAGTCACTAGCTATGTGTTTCCGGGCACCGTGGCCTCCGGGAAACCCAGCTCCTGCCCTGCGGCTGGGCCGGCTGGTGCTGATGGAGTTAATGCTGTTTCTGCTCCGATGGAAGCCGGAGGGAGGCAGCTGGTGGGTGCTGGGCTTGGCACAGGGCAGCAGGCCCCGCCGTCCCCTCCTCCTCTGGGGCTGCTGGATCACTGCATTGCTGAGCAGCTGTTCTGCTCCGGCTGCCAGACAACCTTTGGAAGCGCACTTCCAGAAGTAGCGGGGGTTTCGGCTCAGGCCTGTGAAAGGCGAGTTCAGGAAGACTTTGGCATCGCACCTCCCATGGGAGACGCAAAAGCAGTATTTCAAGAAGCCTCTGTCCCAGGCTCCTGGGTCTCTTTGTCACGGAGCACTTTGGTTGCTGGCCCCAGAAGGAGAAGTGAGTGAGGCACTTTCTAGGCGCCCATCAGCGCTCACTGCTTGCCATCAGCTCCGAATAGAACGGGTTTACAAAAGCAGGAAACTTAGCAACAAGCCTTATAGGCTGGTCCCAGCGCAGCAGAGAGGCTCGAGAGTGACCGATGGGATTCTCTGGACTTCCTCTCTGGGCAGTGATCAGGATCAGACCGACCAGTCCGGTGCCTGGGCCAGCAGAGAAGATATGAGAACAGACTCCGAGCCAGGCCACTTAATTTGAATTTGGGCTTTGCCATCTGCTGGCCATGTGACCCTAAGAAAGTTCTTAATCTCTCCGGGTCTCAGTTTCTCCATCCATAAAGCAGCGATAAAAATCACATCTATTGATTAAGCACATGATATACCTTAACTCGTTTAGACTGGAATTAGCCTATACGTGCTTATTAAAATAAAAATCACCTTGTCTGCACGGGAAAATCAGATGAGTCTCTCTGTAGAGCAAAGAAGGGCTGAGCCTGCCTCTGTTGGGCTGCCTGTACGTTCTGAACTGGCAAGAGAAAGAACCGGCATGGTGGGCGAGTTGCCACAGCACAACGGGAGCCAGATCGGTAAGAGCCAGCCATGCCCATGCGTGTTATCTTCCCGGTTCCACGTTCCGTGGTACCACCTCGATAACTTGAGATCAGCCATGCTGGGGGTACTGACACCATTGACATCGGCAAATGCTGCAATCGTTGTTCTTGTTTTGTGCTAAAGAGCCAGCTGTTAAACATTTCCCAGCATACCGCTGTCTTCATAGCACATCTTTCAAAAGGCCCAGAGTATCTGTCTCAGCAGATTTCAGTTCAGTCGGGCCCAGATCTACCCAAGCATCCCTAGCAGAAGAAAAGGAATCCTAAGCTCATACTAGAATAAAAGGTAACATTTCTTGAGCACCTTTTATCAGCCAGGCAGTGTGTAAGGGCTTTGTATGCATTCGATTATTTAATGATCACAGCAAACTTAGTGGCATTTTCCATTTCACAAGGGAGGGAAATGAGACCCAGGTTGGGTACATAACTTACTGAAGGGAGTGACAGAGTGTGCCACATGGCAGAATGGCCCCTTACTATGACTCAGTGGGTCAGCAAATGTAAATTCATTACCCACCTGAAATTTCATGAGCCCATGGCATCCAAGGACGCCATATTGAACACACTCCTTTGTGGCTTATAATGGAATTAAAATTACCTTCTAAGGAAATACTCAGTGTTTCTAAGATCTATTTTAACTAGGCTAAAAGTTGTTGTTAACATCAGGCGATCATCCAAAATAAATCATTGACTTTTTCTATGTGTGGGGTACTGTCCCGGGAACAGATTAATAAAGAGAAGCCTCCCACTTAGTTTCTCGTCTTACGGAGCTGTCAGACTTCTCAGCGAGAAATTGCTTGAAAGGCCATTCCTATCCCAAGGCAGGTAGTATGGGGAAATCTTTATGTGCGAGAGTTCCCTGGGAGCCAGGGTGAGAAAAGAAACTCTCTAAGATTCAGATCCTCATCTGCACAGAAGGATCGGAACTGTACCATTTCCTCTTGGCTTTGATGTGGGGGTCAAGTGAGAGTATAGTTTATAAACTCAGTGCAGTGCCAGGCAAATAGTAAGAGTCTTTGTATCATCAAAACTAACTGGTATTCTGATGGCAGCTCAATAAGATAAGAGGTCTGCAGAGGCTTCTCCCATCAGAGCAAAGGCGGAAAGGCACTACACCATAGCAAGGGGAAAATAATTTGAAACAGCTTTTTATTGCTTTAGAACCTTGATAATTAAAGAGGAAATAGAGTGTAGTGCTTAGGGGTAAAATATGCTTGAATTCTGGTTTTGCCACTTGTATGACCTTACAGGTTAGGATCTTGACCCCTACAACAGTGGCCAGAGTAGTCTTTTGGAGAAATAAGTCCAATGAAGTCTCTCACGTGATCAAAACTCTCTGATAGGTCATCATTTCACGCAGAATAAAAAGTCCCCGGGGCACCTGGGTGCCTCAGCCGGTTAAGCGTCTGACTTTGGCTCAGGTCGTGATCTCACGGTTCATGAGTTGGAGCCCTGCATTGGGCTCTGTGCTGACAGCATGGAGCCTGATTGGTATTTTCTTTGTCTCCCTCTCTCTATCTCTACCCCACTCGTTCTCTCTCTCTCTATCTAAAAATAAATAAATAAATAAATAAATAAATAAATAAATAAATAAATAAAGTCCTTATGACAGCTGCAAGGTCCTGTGATCTGGCCCCCTTCCTTTCCTTGTCACTAATTCCACCCACATTTGGCTTAGAGCCGCTGATCCTGCCTCAGGGCGTTTGCATTTGCTGTTCCCACTGCCTGGAATGCTTTTCGCCCAGATATCCACATGATCCTTTCCTTCACCTCCTTTAAGCCTCTGGTCAGATATTGCCATATCAATGAAGTATCCCCTGATCCCTCTACTTAAAATTACAACCCAGAACCCCCCTCCACCCTGACTCTCCAGGTAATTCCAAGTCTGTAGTACTTCTCACCAGCTAATATCCTAAGTTAACTTGTTAGAGTTCTTGTTTTTTTTTTTTTTTTTTCCCTTCTAGAACATAATCTCCATGAGGGCAAAGCAATCTTTATTTCATTTACTGCTCTACTCTAAGTCCTAGAAAGGGGACTGGCACATAGCGACACCCAAATACTTGTGGTATGAACGAATGAATTCCTTAACCTCTGTAAATCCCAAAGTCGTCTTCTTTAAAAGTATGAATAGCAATTTACAGGATTATCAAGAGGATTAGGTGAGATGACAGTGTTAGCAAAGTTTTGCCACATGATAAAACACTTCAAGAAATTATTACCATTAATCTCATTTGGTCATACCAGTTTGGGTACAATCTTCGTTTGTAGAGTAGCTCATCTCTTAGTCGAGGATTATTTTAATGAGTCAGTATTGGTTACATGATCAATTACATGACCATCTATGATCAGGAAGCAAACTTCAGGCAGACCACAGGGCTCTCAGGAATCAAGGAAGGAAGCTACTCCTTTTTATCTCTTGGGTGCAGGAAGATGCCTTTGGCATGTGCCTGTCCTTTCACTTTTGGGGGAAGGTTCACAGCTCCCCCTTCTCCAGGAATTTGGGGGTGTATGTGGCTGTGTATAACCCGGTTGTCAACTTTCGCCCTAACTGTATATCCCCCATTATTGGCCCAGTCCATGAATCACTTCTGAATTCCAGGAGAGAGCGTGTGGTTTCCTTTGGTGGGCCGGTTGTCCATCACGGTCTCATTGGGGCAGAGCTGCTCATATAGAAGCTTCCATTTAAGGGGACTAGGGCTTGGAGGCATGGACGGCCATGACTGTCCTGGCTATCAGGATGGCAGTACAGCACAATGCTCAGGGGCCCAGACCAGGTTTAAGTGTTGGTGATGCCACTGATCTCAGTCACTTGACTCTTTGTACTTCAGTTCCCTCATTTGTAACATTGGATAATGATTATAATAACCATAACCCTATAGGCTAGTTGTAAAGCTAAGTGAGCTGGTGTTTCATTAAGTGATTTAGCATATAGACAGATGTATAGAAGTACATGATTTTTAGAAACCCCGTCTAAGAAGCCAGTGAATATTTCCAAAGCAGCTGATCACATGCTGCAGGAAATCAGCATATATAAGAATCTATATAATCTGCATGCCTTCTCTCCCTCTGTGCTCTCTTCACATCACTTCTGATGAGCTTACACCCGAGTATTTGCCTGGAGAATCCAGGGAGCAAGGCCCCTGATCCCTGCTGGCCTGAGAGATTAATATGTCTCTCGATACCTCCCGATCTTACGGGAAAGTTCAGGCCTCCGAGTTGAACTGTGTGCATTTCTTGGGAACTGCATGCTGGAATATCTCTCCCATCAATATCCCTCACAGATTAAGTACTTCTTTTCCTTTTCTTCAGTCAGCTCAGCCCCATTATCTTTGAATCACTGCTGTGTATCCTAGACCTGTACCTCTCTTTCTGGCCTAAACTTAATCTCTGCCCCTAAAAGCCATCAATTGCTCCAACAGTGCAAGCCCTGCCAGCTGTTCCTGGAACAGTGGTATCCCCAGGCCCCTGAACACCACTATCCAAGAATTCTAATCCTGGAAGGAATCAGGGGAGGTCAGAGACCATGCATCCATCTACCCATCCATCCATGTTTGCCTTTTAGCAGATGGCAGCCAGCCCCTGAGGGTCGTTCTGCTGGCAGAGTCATGTCTGTGACATATGCACCACTCACCAAGTATGTTTCACGGCAGCCGCCATGTTCAACAGGTGGGTGTGGCATCCTTCACTGCTTAGCCAACAGAGGTCAAGCCTGGCTACTCTAGTGGCTGGGAAGGGATTCAGACCCCTGCTGCTGAGTCCCAGGCCGCAATTAATCAGAGCCAAGGGCCAATGCAGGGTCTGGACGTTAAACTAGGCAGTTAAGCAAAGGGAGCAATTAGGAGCCAGGATCAGGGTACTTGGGCAGGGCCGGAGACATGGAGGTCAGGACCTGGGGGAAGCACAGGCTAGAAATGGAATTCAAGGTCAAGAGTGTAAGAGAATGGAGGCTGAATGTCAATCAAAGTGAAGAGCATAGGGAAGCAGAGTGAACAAGGGCACTGGTGACAGTTGTCTTGTTCATGAGCTGGAAAGGAAGAAAACCAGAATGGCAGAGCCCCTGTGCAAAAGAGGGACCGATGCCCAGTTGCCTGGTGGTGTGGCCTCCTTTCCTGAGAGTTCTCATTTTCACTTTTGTGTCTCCTCTTCAACTCTTCATCTGGTCTTGCCCCTCTGGGTCTGCCTTACCCGTCCACCATGGAGGCTGCATGCAGAAGGATGATGAGTGGTGATGAGCGCAGGCTTGGAACCCAGGCAGCCTGGGTGTGAATCCTGCCTCTGCCCTGTACTAGCTGATCAACTTTGGACACGTAACTAAACCTCTCTGTGCCTCAGTTTCCTCGTCTGTTCAGTGGAAATAGGAGCATGCCTCATTGTTGGGCTGCTAAAGGAGATTGCATTTTTGTCAATACAGGGAAAGCACTTAGAACAGAACCTGACACATGAATTTGCATCATATACATGTTTGCTTATTATTATAAAATAAATAAATACTTGTGTCCTTGGAGAAAGGGTCATGCACAGGCCATCAGAGCTTGGAAGTTGTCCAGATCTTTTGGAAGACAAACTGCCAAGATTGAAGGGAAAAAAGGTTTCAAATTTGGGATATTGTTATTATTGTACATACGGGGGAGGGGGGGAGTTCATTTTTCCAAGATTTTGCCTGATTGCCCCAGAAAGAAAACATTTTCATTGTGTGGTCATGATTGGGAACACATGTGAACCACACCCCATGTAGCTCAGCCCCTTTCTGTCCTTAGTCTGTCTCCCTCACTCCCTCTCTCTGTTACTAATTAGAAAGAAACCAAGTAGAATTTGGTGTTTCCTTCCCAGTCGTGGTAGGGGAGCCTGTAGTGGATTAATTACCTCAAGCAGTTCTGGCTTCCCTGAGGAACAATCAGCGATGGGGCTTGGGGTCCGGTGGCTTAGGGAGGCATGACAAATTTAAATCTCCACCCGAAGGGAACAGAAATTAATTTTAATAGGAGGCAGTGTGGTCTGAAGTTTAGTGGAGGAGGATAAGCAATCAAAAGTTATGTTTTCTGTCTTAGCTCAACCACTAACTTCTTGTGAGACTTGGCTCTGTTGTAGAATTTAGCTTGTGGGGAAAATAAATCTACCTTTCAGCTAAGTGGCGCTGATGGTGGGTAAAGGACAGTGCTGACGTTTAATGAGTTGTTCCTGGTAAGTACCAGGCATGGCACTTACTGTTTGTGTATATTTTACCTATTTTACGTATAAAATACATAGGGGTACACACAGCACACGTGTGCACACACAATACATGTGCACACAACACACACACATGCACACACAACAGATGCACACATAACACATCCACATAACACATGCGTGCACATGCGATGCATCGTGTACACGTGATACACACATATGCACGTGATACATGGAAACATGTGATACATGCATGTGCATGTGGCACATATAATGCATCTGCGTGCAAGGATGTGCGTGTATGATGTGTGTGTGTGTAATATATATACGTATATAATAACATATACGTGTATGCATTTAACCCTCACTGATAGGGCTGTGATTATCTCCATTGTATAGTTGAGGAAACAGGATTACTAAACGATCTGTGGTTTTCCCAAGGACCCAAATCGGGAAAATGAGAGCCCACCTGTCACACTCAGTTCTGATGTAAGCTCGAGTCCAAGACCCTAACGCCCCATCCTATCGTTTATTCATGCACAGGTACACTCATACATCTTCGAATTACCTCAAATAAATCAGGAATTGTATCTGAAGGGTTAATAAAATGGTTCAGTTGGCTGAGAAATCCATCCCTCAAATACCCTCATTACTCTGTATTACTCTGCTAATTTACTTTGGATATGATTTTTGGCTTTGAGGTTTTAATAAATGAAACTAATTTTTAGAAAGTTTCCAGAAAACAGCTAGTTCCCATCCCTATAAACATAGTATTTTCCCCTGAAGGAGTAAAGGGGCTCAGAGCTGGAGCAGATTCTGCACAAGATGCTCGGGCCGAAATCAGGAGGGCAGTGGAACGGGAGGGCGGTGGTGGGCACGACAGTGCTTCAGGGCCTTGCCCGACTTGGGGAAGGACCTGATGTCCCCTGGCAAATTGGAGGCGGAAGTCAGAGCGGAGTCAGGCTGGTCATCAAGAAAGAGGAACCATATAAAGGTTGGTCTGGATCTTGTCTACAAATGAGTCCTTTGCTCCCACAGTCACTTCTGATTGGCTTACAAATGAGTCCTTTGCTCCCAGAGTCACTGCCGATTGGCTCAGCTCTACATGCAAATCCACCGCATGGCCTTGGCCACCAGCTACTTTCAGTAGAACATTGTAGCTATGTGTCTTTGTGGTATTACCATGGCTCCCGATCGGGAGCTCCAAATGGCTAGTGGCCAGATTCAGTCTCCCTAACCCCTTCTGTAAGAACAACTCCCAGTTTCCTGTTTTTTTTTTTTTTTAAGTTTATTTATCTATTTTGAGAGGGGGAGGTGCATAGGGACAGAGAGAGAGGGAGGGAGAGAGAGAGAGAGAGAGAGAGAGCAAGAGAGAATCCCAAGCAGGCTCCATGCTGTCAGCACGGAGCCTGATGCAGGGCTGGATCCCACGACCCTGGGATCATGACCTGAGCTGATAAAAGAGTCAGACACTTAACTGGACTGAGCCACCCAGGGGCCCCTCCCAGTTACCTCTTACTCTGGAACCTTGCAATACGAGTATTATACAGAGCCTCCATTTTCCTCAGCGTGCCCACTCACACACTCGGAAGAACTCAAACAGAACATTATTAAGGGATAAGGAATTCCCTGGGGACAGGAGGGAAACGAGGTAATTTCTTTACTGGTGGATATTGCGTGCCCCCATTAAACAGCAGCAAGAACCCCAGAGAAGAACGTATACTTAACAGTCTAAAACACAGCTCAACACGGGGAAGGCAGGCTTGTTTCAATCATCTGCCCCTTGTTCTGTAATAAAAATGTATTTTTTTTCCAGAGAACAATTTAGTGTGGCCAATAAAAGCCCAGCTAATTTCTAAATCAGCATGGAGCCAAGTCAGCCACCCAGGAGCTCTCTCCTAGGGCAATATTTCTGAGGCGCACACAATCTATACTAAAGCGATCAGCTTCCCTCCATCCTGCCAAGGGGATACGTTAGCGAAGCCCAAAATATGACAAGAGGAAATTTATGTGCAACTTTTACACATAATATCTCATTATGACTCTTCCCAATCTTTCAATTTTAAAAATAAACAGCCTTTGTAATGATTTTACCAGGGGAACATCTAAACCAAGATTAAAAAGGAAAGAGAGAAGGGTTCAGCTGCTGTGATTTCTTTCCTTTCTCCTGGTCTTCATGGAAATTCACTCCTTCCCTCTTCTTTCCTTCTCTCCTTCCTGCCCCCCCCCTCCTTTCCTCTTCTCCCTCCCCTTCCTTTCTCTCCATTCTCTCTCTTTCCCCTCATCTAAGGAGAAGTAGAAATTTGGGGATCTGACATCTCACCTAAGGGCACAAGGTCTCCGTTAGAAGCCAAAAGGACTCTGACTCTGGTAATTGAGAAAAGTTTCCACTTAGAATTCAGCGTCATTTGCCCAAGAGTCTGGTGTTAATTTGTATCCTATCCCCAGATTCTACTGTGTCAGTGTCCTCCTCTCTCCTGCTCTTCTGTCTCACAACAAGATTGCAGACAGACACACCCACGAGACATAGGAGAGGCCATGGGCCTCCTGTGTTACATACCCCTGTGCTGTCTGCTCTGTTCATGCTGGGCCCAGGACTCCTGGCTTGGCATCCCCTTGCTTTGTGGGGCAGCCAGAGGAGCAAGAAACAATGGATTGTGGTCACTGGGTGGGGCCCAGCTCTTTAGAAAGACCCATCATTTCTTCCTCTGATATTGGCCTGCAGCTTTATGACTTTGCCCATTTTTATTTGGTGGAGACATCCAGCTCCTGGGCTCTCTCCTAGAACATATGTATTTTTCCCTTCTGCCTGAGCCCTGGGGCCTGTATCCTTGGACACCCTTATCCCCCGGAGCATCTCCCAAAAGTAGGGCTTGGAGGCTGGTTGTTTATATTCAGTAACTTATTTGTTCAGGCGTTGTCTACAAAGAGGAGACTCTGTCCGGGCTTGGAATCCATAGATGGATTAAACAGCATAGCTGCCCTTTAAGAATTCCCTTTAGCTGGGACACAGAGTCATAAACAAAAGTCATTACATCATGAAAGTGTCAGAATGGAGGGTGGACTGGGGTGGGGCAGGTGTGACCAGCTGTGCTTGGGAGTGTCAGGGGCAGCCTTTATTCGGAAACTATTTGCCTTGAAGTCAAATCTGGGTATAGGACTTTCTGATGAGCACTGAAGAAATATTAATGGAACTTTCCAAACACCATGTTTCCTTAGCATCTGTGGCTTTGAGTTCTCAATCCGAGCTGGACTCCCGTGAGATGGGATTCTACTTCAAGCTGGCAAAACATGGTTTCCTGTGTGTACAGGAAGGAAGCGCTCTTTTAAGGGCATCCCAGGTGTCAAACAGATCCGGTCAAATTAGAGGCAGAGATACTGAGGCAGAGATGCTGATGGTTTGATCCTTGACTTGGAGGCCTAAAGGCGTTGGCTGAAGCCATGAGAAGAGCAGGCTGGATAATGGATGTTGCCCTGGGCCTCTGATGGAGGCTCTGAAGTCCTACAGAGTATTGCCTCTCTGCTCACTTCCCATTTGTCTTGTTCCTTGCTGCCAGTAGACATGTTAGCCATGGTTAATTGAGCATGTCACATGCGGAGTATCATCAAGATGGTACTTGCGTCCATGACCTCCTTTAACCTCCTTGGGAGGAGACCTTCTCACCTCTGTGACACAGGTGAGAAAACTGGGGTTCATAGATACCAACAACTTGGCCGTGGCACCATAGTCATCAGTGTCAAGGTGAGGTTCAGCTCTGGGGCTTCTAAAAGCCAGGAAGTACCTCTTGAAGCTGCTTGCCACTCTCTTTTGCATCTGAGCGCTTACTTCTGGTTGCCTCCTTTGGATACCCAAGTCCTTTCCCTGCCTCCACCTCTCAGCCTGATTTTTCTGACTCCCCGCCCACCCCACCCCCACCCCCAGATCTTCCAGAAATGTCCCTCTGCACAACAGCCTTGCCCTTTTGTGAAGTTTCTTCTCAAACATTCATGGAGTCACTACCACCTGCTAGGCTCTGGTGCAGGTGTTTTCACATGCGGCTTGGTTTTAGTCCCAATGTTAAACTTGAGAGATAAACCAGAAGGCCAGCCCCCACCACCCATTACAAAAAGTGGAGGCTGAATTCATAGAGTCCAACTGACATGCAGAGCATCACATCCATGTAAGTGATGAGACCAAGCCTTGCATCCAGCTCTGTCTCCCACCCCAGGACAAAATTCACTGCCACCACCTCTGTGATGCCCTCCCAGCTTTGTTTTGTTTCAGTGAACGCCATGGTGTGTTGCATTCATAGACAACATATTTTTGAACAGTGAATAAGTAAGTGAATTAGTATACGTTAGGGAGGAGAAAAGCACATGGAGTCTGAAATTGGACTGCTGGGGCTCAAACACAGACTCTGCCACTTGGTAGTCATGGGATCATGGATAGGTGGGCTTCTCCTCTGTCTCATTGGCTGGGATACAAGCACCTGCCTACCTATGACCAATCACTAGTGAAGTCATGAAACTGGTCCAAACTGCCTCTCATTTGAATATCTGCCATATTCTTTATCACAGGGACACACAGTGTAGCTCTATTATTATTGTTATTGATTTATCATCATCATCATCATTGTCATCATCTCAATTTTCATTCAAAGGTAATAATGCTAGCTGGAATTTTTCCCAAAATGGAAAAATAAGAACAATATGGAAGGGGAAAAGGAAGGAAAGAAGATAGTATAAAGTTAATATTTGATAGGCACTTACTAAGTTTTGGGCTCCAGATTTGTACATAGAGGCCATTCTCTAATTTAAACGTCCCAACCAACCAGCTTTCAAGTGGAGAAATAATGTAGATGCAGAAAGAGAATCACGAAGAACGTGTATAATCTGTCCAAGATCACAGAGCTATGGAGTATCTGGCCAAGATGAGGACGTCTTGCAATTCCAAATCCAGTCCATCCTTAGTCACAGAATTGGGAATTTTTGCTCTCTGAAATTCAGTGCAAGGGCTTGGGGTCAGAATTCATGGTCTGGGTGAGACTTGGCCGGCAATAAACTTTGACTCCTCTATTCCAGAAAGCAAACAGATTTTAGGACCCATCACCTGGAAGTGCTCTCCTGAACTTTTACTTCCTTGTATTTCTACTCCACCAAGCCAAAAGGCAAAGTCAGGACAGTCTTGCTCTTTAAAAAAAGAAAAAAAAAGACTATTTGAAAAGCCTCAGAGAGAAGGAGTTAACTGTGCGTCTTCTTTTTTTCCCCCTTAAAGCGTAAACAGCCCCCCCCCACCTCTTTAAGTGATAAATTTGAGTCTACAACACAAAGTGGAGCACATTATGTAGAAAGTGCTTATTTTCTTCTGATGTTTGATAGGAATTAGGATTGGTAAAACCCAAACTCTGTTTCCCCTTTCACGCAGCCTGTCATTTTTGTCAAACAAGAAGCTGATTAAGTTTCAATCAAAAGAACAAAAGGCTCCAGAAAGATTCTTCTTGGAAAAGCAGTGGCTTAGGCAATTACCCCATGGAAAGTAAATTTAGTGTTGAGCTTGTGACTTAACTCTAAAGCTGGTGTGCTCTTTCTGTGTGGGAAACATGCTGACCAATCACATTTAATCCAGCCTCTAACACATGAGAGAACCTTATTAACGAATAGCATCAAAATCTCTGGATATTCCGCATGCATGTTGGAGAGGTTCCTCTTTGGTAGTGAATGTAATTCAGGTCAGTCATTGTAAATGGGAGGAGGAGGTGATTCTGTCAAGAGGAAACAGGATGAGTGGAAGGGAGAAAACAGTTGTGGTCGATTGTACAAATGGTCACACGTGATCTTCCTTCCTCTGTCCATGGCTTTGGTAGTGCCTTCCCACACTGTCTCTGGACTACCTTCATGACATGTGACCCAAGCAATGCTTGGAAAGTGAATGCACATTAGGTCCTCTCTGGCCACACTTGAGAACCTTGTGACCAAGGCCATATAAATGAGCCTGAGCTAGTCTATTGGGCTATGAGAGACATGTGATCAAATCAACCCCATAGCCCCAGCTGACTTTGTGCCAACCACTAGATGTGCGGCCATCTTAGACCACCCAGCCTCTGCCAAGCCAACCCTGACCAGAAGAGCCCTCCCCTACCCCTACCAGAGAGTCATGAATCTCGGGAAATCATGAGAAATGATAAATGTTTACAGTTACAGAGGTTTTAGGGTGGTCTGCTATGCAGCAAAAGCTAACCAATCCACTGATCTTCTCTTTCCTCTCCAGATTCTAGTCTTAGTCTGTTTACTATGACAGAGTATAGTTGTAATCAGAATTCAGAATGCCCTGTTTTTGAGATCTACCATCAAAGACTTTTAGGCATAGAGCCTATACTTAGTAAATTCAAAACGTCGGCCCCTTTGTTTACATGGCTTGAAGTTTTTCCCTTTCAGAACTGGTACATTTTGCTTCTGTCTTATTGTTTGACTATAACCCATCCAATTTTCTATTTAGATAGTGCAGCCCTGATGCCTCCAGATAGGAGATTGTTTGCTAAGTGGAGCAGACTGATGAGACGTCAGGTACCCAAGTTGCCTCTGTCTTGAATTTTCTCATAATCATTGTCCCCATCCCCACACCCCCAATACTTTTCTTCTTCACCTGCCAGAGATACCCCCTTATGTTTTGTTGAACTACATTGGAAGGGGTGAAGTTTCCGGAATGGGAAAATTCCCAAACTCTTTGGCCTTCTCTATTATGAGTGATTTAGACATGTTTCATGAGACAATAGTTCCTTGCCTGGTCCCAGGGACTCTGAGTTCTGGCTTGCTTTGATGAGTTACCTTTCCTGGTACGGACTGGTGTTCATAACCAGTTAAATCCAGGATCTCTCCCCATCCGGTCTGCATTTCATGAGGTCTAGCAGTCATCATAATCAAATGTGTACTCTTTGGCTGAAATCAACTTTGATTTCAGGGTCAGTCCCTGGCCCTGAAAAAAACAACAACAACTTAAAGATGGTGAACTCAAGCAGGTTAGAAAAATCACCAAACCCACACAGCTTTGAGAGTTTTCTAGGTACCAGAAACTTCCTACATTTTCTGCAAAATGTGGCAAGACTCCAAGCCCCAGTGCCAGACCAGATGAGCCCATTCTCATACGAATACTGGAAGAAAAGCTGTCACATTTGTTTTCTTACTGGCAGCCAGCCCTGATTATCTCTGGTCTCACCACAGCCTGCTTCCCCAAATCAGCCAGGAAGACATGCCTGTTCACAATCCCCCTTCATTTCTGGCTTTATTCATTTTTTTAAGAAAGTCAAATAAACTTAACCTGGGGTTTCTCAGGGGATGTTTCGTGTTCTTGCAGTTTAAAGCACGGAGTGTGCCAGTAACAACATGGGAAGGACACCAGAGTTATAGTAGAATGAATGGTATCTTCTTATTAGTCTAATGGAGAAGAAAGATGTTGGTGTGGAGGCATCTAAGACCTCTAGACTTCATTTCTAGGGCAGAAAGTGAAAACTCCAGTTATTCATACCAGGAACCCATTTTTGTTATGGGCATGACATCATGTTGTTGGTTGGGAGATGCTGCTGTTTGGGAGATGCCTGGAGAAATGGCGTGCGGTGTGTGACCTTCGACATCAGCTTCTGTATGACCCGTTTGGGAAAGCTCAATTCTGCCATAGTTCTTTCCATTCTCTTATCAGATAATTTCTCAAAAGTGCATTATAGCCTGAGTCCTGAAACAAGGACAGCTTTAGTTGGCAAAGCCATCATAAGGGGACTGTGAGTCAGAGTTGCTTTGTACTCTTATGGAGGAAACTCGTAGCCATCTTCCTCTCTTTAGTTTTTGCTTTAGGTGTAATTCTGTGGAATTCAGTAACTGCGATGGATGTGGATAGAGCTGCAAAGGGGCTGCACTGGTATGTTATTGAAGTTAAGCTGGTATAAACTCAAAGTAAAGTATTAGAACTATAGGGTGCTTAATGGTAACCACAAAGGAAATAGTTATAGAATACACAAAAGGAAATTCGAATAGAATTAAAACACTTCACTATAGAAAATGAACTAAATGCAAAAAGAGACAGTAATATCAATAATGAGGGACAGAATGCTATAGGGTATATGAAAAACAAATTGCAGAATTATAGAAGTCCCTTCTTATCAACTATTCATTTAAATGCAGATGGACTAAACTCTCCAAAAGACAAATATCCACAGAATGAAAAAAATGATCCAACTGTGTGCTGTCTATAAGAGATTCCCTTTAGATCCAAAAACACACAAATGGTTGAAAGGGAAAGGTTGGAAAAGACATTCCTTACAAAGAGCAAACAAAAGAGAGTAGGGGTGGCTGTACCAGTATTAGAGAAAACCAACTTCAAGTAAAAAAGTTAAAGAGACCAAGAAGGACACACCATATTAACGAAATTTTCAGTGTAGCTAGAAGATATATACATTATAAACACTTGCACACCTAATAACTGTCCATCAAAACACATCCAGAAATTGAATGAGTGGAAGGGAGAAATAGACAGTTCTACAATAATAGCTGGAGACCCCAATACCCGACTCTCAATAATGGATAGAACAGCCAGGCAGGAGAAAAGTAAGTAAATAGAGGACCTGAGCAATACAATAAACCAACCAGATACCCAACAGCAGCACACTGGACATTTTTCTCAATTGTACTTCTTGGGACATTATCCATGATTGATGATACGTTAAGTCACAAGTTAAGTTTTAGGACATTTTGAAAACTAGGTGTCGTACAAAGTATCTTCTCTGACCGCTGTGGGATGAAGTTAGAAAGCAATAACGGAAGGAAAACTGGCCATTTTGTAAATTTGAGGAAACTAACACTCTTGAACAGCCAATGGATCAAAGAAGAAATCACAAGGGATATTAAAAACGCTTAGAGATGACCAACAAGAAAACATACCAGAACTCATGGGACTCTTACGTCACATACAAAAATGAATTCACAGTGATTCAAAGACCTAAAGGAAAGAGCTACAACTATAAACCTCTTCAGAGAAAACATAGGGCAAAATCTTCATACTACTGGATTTAACAATGATTTACTGGATATGACACACCAAAGGCACAGGAAACAAAAGAAAAAAATTGACAAATTGGGTTTCACAAAAATAAACTTTTGTGCATCAGAGGACACTATTAACAAAGTGAAAAGGCAGCCTACATAATGGTAGAAAATATCCGTGAAGCTTATATCTGATAAGGGATTAATTACCATAATACATAGAGAACTCCTAAAATTCAACAAAATACAACTAATCCAATTAAATGACTAAAGGATTTGAATAGATAGTTCTCTCCAAAACATCTATAAATGTCCAATAAGCACATGAAAATTTGTTTAATGTCAAAAATCATTAGGGAAATACAAATTGGAACTACAACGAGGTACCACCTCACACCCGCTAGGATGGCTATCATCCAAACAAAACAGAAAATAAGTGTTGGTGAGGATGTGAAGAAGTCAGAATCATTGTGTGCATTTTGTAGGCACGCAAGATGGAAAACAGTATGGTGTTTCCTCCAAAAATTAAAAATAGAATTACCATATGATCTAACAATTCTACTTCTGGGTATATGGTCCAAGAATTTAAAGCAGGGTCTCAGAGTTACCTTTACATCCACCGTGATAGCAGCATTATTCATAACAGCTTAAATGTGGGAGCACCTCAAGTGTCCATTGATAGGTGAATGGATAAACAAAGTGTGGCATAGACATGAAATGTAATGGAGGTCTTAAAAAGGAAGGAAATTTTGACATTTGCCACAGCCTGGATGAACTTCAAATATATTATGCTGAGTGAAATAAGCCAATTACAAAAAGACCAGTACTGTAGGGTTTCACTTATGTGAGGTTTCTACAATAGTCAGATTTATACAGAAAGTGGAGGGGTGCCTGGATGGTTCAGTCGGTTAAGCATCTGATTCTTGATTTCTGCTCAAGTCGTGACGTCACGTTTTGTGGGATGGAGTCCCACGTTAGGCTCTGCACTGACAGCGTGGAGCCTGCTTGGGATTTTCTCTCTCTCCCTCTCTGCATCTCCCCCACTCACACACTCTCTCTCAAAATAAATAAATTTTATACAGAAAGTGGAATGGTGGTTGTCAGAGACTGGGGAGAGGGGAAAATGGGAAGTTACCGTCTATTTGGTATAGTGTTTCTATTTTGCAAGATTCTAAGAGTTCTGGAGATGGATGTGGGTGATGGTTGCACAATATGAGTGTCCTTAATACCACTGAACTATGTACTTAAACGTGGTTAATGTGGTAAATACAGTATAACCTTGGATTTTAAGTAACTTATTCTGCAAGTGTTCTGCAAGACGAGCAAACATTTCTAATAAATTTTAACTTGATAAACGAGCGATGTCTTGCAGTACGAGTAGAACGTGATGCCGAACATCACATGATCACAACTGAGCCAATGGCTCTCGAAATTCACTTTGATATACAAGTGCTTTGGATTACAAGCATGTTTCTGGAATGAATTATGCTCACAAACCAAGGTTTTACTGTATTATGTTGTATATATTGTACCATAATTAAAAAAAAAAAATTTATGACAGAGCACATTATCCTGGTCCTAGAAAAGAGCTCATAACAGTGAGTGAAAGAGTCAGAGATCAAGCTAAGGGGTCTGCAGTTGAGGACCCCTGAGTGCATAGCAGCAGCCTTAGAGGAAAGGCTGATGCATTTGCTATCCTTCTTCTAGGAACACTGGGGATGATGACAGTTCAATGGGTATGGACGGACCAGTCGTTCACCTTGGGTAGACTCAAGGGCCCAAGGCAGCCAGACTTTGAGTTGAGGACCTTCAGTTAAAGTGGTTTGGGAAGCACGAGTTAACAGAAAACTTATCCAACTGGGGCTAGGACTCTAATCCTCGATATGTATCTCCCACCCCTGTTTTCTGATGCTGTTGTCGAGCTACGTTTTGTTTCAGGCAGGAACAAAAAATCCAGAGATGCATTAGCCTTGAGAGTTGGATATCCCAAGACTCTGTGAGTGCTTAAATAATAAAAAAAATGACTCTGAATGTCCTCATCACTGAGGTGTATGGAAGGGCTAGGGTGGAGCTAGCTGAACCAACCCAGCAGGGAATTGTTTTAGGAAAATTCAGTCTCCTACTACGATTCCTTTTATTTCAGAATTAATCCAAACAGTCACAGAGACATCATTCATGGGTGTGAATCAAAACACTATAATTTGCTATCTTTTCCCTTGAGGAAGATCCTGGTGTCTCCCAAGGGCTCTTTAGAATTAGACAGATTTCTTGACAGATTTCTTGAACTAACATGAAAAGTTGCTACCTTGGCCTCAATCATTTTTTTTTCTTTGTTTGCAGCAAACACATTCTCCTTTGTAGCAGTGTGGTTTTTTTTTCTTCCGTTGACCCACTGTGTAGGATGAGGGTGTTTTGGAGTCTGGGGTGGCTCTGAGTCCCCAGATTAGAGCAGAGGGAAGTAGAAGTGGGTGGATCTTGTTTACTTCCTGCAAGGCTCTGCTGCTGGATGTGTACCAGCTACAGATTTGGAGTGACTACTAGAATTTCACTCCAGCTGCCAGTGGATGAGGCAAAGTGTGTTCCCATCGTACCCCCACGCTGCCATCACCAGGCTCTGGGAAACAAACAAACAAACAAACAAACAAACAAACAAGATAGGGAGGAGGTGGAGCCATCAGTGAAGGAAATTGCATGTTATAACTTCAGTAATGGATACTATGGCCTAGACAGGCTGGAAAGATGGGTGAGAATTAGTCTCACAAGGATAAAGGAAAAACAGTTGCCTCCAATTACCATCTAAGAGGGAATTAAGAACTCTATAAATCAGGGATAGCCGTAACAATTATAAAGTCTGTAACATTCTGTATTTGTACCTACCTTTTATTTTATTCAATTTTTTTTAAGCTTATTCATTTATTTTGAGAGAGTGTGAGAGATAGCCAGGGAGGGGCATAGAGAGAGGGAGAGAGAGAAGGGATCCCAAGCAGGCTCTGCACTGTCAGCACAGAGCCTGACTTGGGGCTCAGATGAACAAACCATAAGATCATGACTTGAGCCAAAATCAAGAGCCAGATGCTTAGCCAACTGAGTGATCCAGGTGCCCCTGACCCTACCATTTTTTGAAACAGATTTTCTCCCCACCCTTCTGAAGGCTGTGTCTGATTCCTTTCCCCCTCCTTCCTGTTAACCTGATCAAACAATGTACATCAGATAGAGAGGCCTCAGTGTGGTTTTCCGGCACACATTTCAGTATGGTACAGCATAGGGAAAACCTGTATGGATCAGGTTGATGTGGATGTTCTATTAGAAGATAATGGAGGCTATGGTACTTCAGTGAAAGATGGCATCCATTCATGAATCCATCTGTCTATCCATTCTTCCACCCCCCAACGAGTGTTCATTAAACATTTATTATGTGTAGACAATGGGGTAGCGACCAAGGTTGATGTAGAGTCCTGCTGCCTCAGAGCATACATTACAGGAGGGGAGGCAGAATTATTATCAAATATGTAATGGACAGTACAAGCATCCCATTGGTATGAGTGCTATACAGAGAAATTAAGCTGGGTCACATGATCAAAAGTAAGGTTAGGCTGTGTGGTTAGGAAAGATCTCTCAGAGGAGGAGATATTGAAGCAAAGCTCTGCATGATGAGAAGAACCAGAAATGAGAAAAGTAGAGTAAAAGCTATAAGCCAGAGAGCCATCGTCCGCACAAAGGCTCTGAGAAAGGCACTACCATCCACATTTGCAGCATTGAAAGAAAACTGATGGTCTGTGGCATATTGGGCAAAGAGAGTGGTTAGTCGTGACATCAGAGGCAGAAAGGAGCAGAAATTGTTACGTGTTTAAAGCTCAACTAAGGAATCTGGCTTTTGTTCTACGCCTGATTGGCAACCATTAACGTATATAAGCCTGGGAGTGGCGAGATCTAATTAGTGTTTCAGAAAGATCACTCCTGGTGCATGGATGTAGAATGTAAGAGGGTCAGGAGTGGGCAGTAGGAGAGTTATTGCTGCAGGCATGAGAGGGTCTGTGGAAGTTAGAGATGTATGGAAGGGGGTGAGTTATGGAGAAGTAGTGGACAAGATGGCAGCCGGTGGCAGAAATTATGAGTTCTCTTTCATTCTTTCCAAAGAAATGTGTTGAGCACTTAACTTTACTATGTACCTGCTATACAAAAGTCAGTAAGTTAACCTAACATTGTGTGTCAACTGTACTCAAATACATTTTTTTAATTAAAAAAATCAGTAAGGTAAAATCCCTGACCTGAAGGAACCCAAATTCCTAGTGGGGAAGACTGAGCGGCAAACAAATAATTAAAATACATTTTGATAAATACAGCAATCAAGGAGTATACATGGGGGCTGTGAGAGTCCAAAGGAAAGAATGATTAGCTATTTTAAAATTAAATATGTCAGTCTTTTGACAGACATTATATTTATTGAATTCTATCCATTGGTCCATTGGGTTGGGTTAATGTGAAAAAGCTCAATAAAATTTATGTCAGTCAAATGTTTGCATTCATGTTCTTGACATAAAATTGTTTGACAACTCTGGACAACTCACTTTGGCTTCTTTCACATCCGTAAGATAATTTAAGTCATTACCACCTCAAACTTTGCACGCTGGTGTAGACTGTGGTAGTCGCTCCCTGGTTTCACCTGCTCAGTGACCTCTGGTTAAAGTGGGAGCTTTGGGACGCCTGGGTGGCTCAGTCGGTTAAGTGTCTGACTCTTGGTTTCAGCTCAGGTCATAATCTCTTCGTGTTGTGGGTTTGAGCCTCTTGTTGGGCTCTGCGCTTGTGTCCCGGAGCCTGTTTGGGAATCTCTCTCTCCCTTTCTCTCTGCCCCTCCCCCCACTTGTGCTGTCTCTGTCTCTCTCAAAATAAATAAAATTTTAAAAACTAAAAAAAAATTAAAAAAATCTAGGAGCTCTGGAAGCCAGCTTGGTGTAGGGAATGCTCATTCTCTCTCTATGGACCACTGGTGATGAGAGAGAGGTTGCACTATTTCCAAAATGTCCTTTCTTTACAGTTTTGAAATTAAAGTCTGGTGTTCCATATGGTAAAAATAACTGTTTCTGGTTATACAGTTCTGGGAGTTTTGAAAAATGAGTGACATCTAACTACCACCAAAATCAAGATACAGAACATTAACAACCTCCACAAACGTTCCATCCACCTCCAACTCCAGGGTCTGCTCTGTTTTCCGTTCCTGTAGTATTTGTCTTTCCCAGAATATCATTTGTCTTGGTCCATTCAGCCTACTATAGCAAAAATACCGTAGACTGCATGGCTTATAAAAAATGAATTTATTTCTCAAAATTTGGGGGGCCTGGGGGTCCAAGATGAAAGCGCTGGCACATTCATTGTCAGGTGAGCTCCCACTTTCTGGTTCACAGATGGCCAACTCTCACTGTGTCTTCACGCAGAGGAAGGGGGTAAAGGGGCTCGGTAGGGGGGGGGGTCTCTCATAGAAAGGTGCTAGTCCCCTTTCTGAGGGTTTCATCGTAATGGCCTAATCACGTCCCAAAGGCCTTGCCTCCAAATACTGTAACATTGGGGATTAAGTTTCAGTATTTGCAATTGGGGGATTGCAATCCATAGCATCTTCTACACAAAACCGTATGGCATGAAGCTGTTTGTATTAGTGGTTGGCTTCTTTTTTAATACTGAATAGTATGCCAGTAGATGGATATACCACAGTTGATCTGTTCTGCAGTTCAAAGGCATTTGGGTTCTTTCTAGTTTCTGATGATTATGAATAAAACCACTGTTCACCATAGCTGTTTGGTTTTGTTTTTGTTTTTGTAAAGTTTCATTTCTCTTGGGTAAATACCTATGAGAGAAATTGCTGTCATTTGGTGTGTGTGTATATATATATATATACACACATATATATATTTGGTATATATATATTTGAGATATATATATATATATATATATATATATATATTTAACATCATAAACTGTCTATTTTCCAAAATGGCTGTATTATTTTGTGTTTCCACTAGCAATTCATAAAAGTTCCAGTTAACCTGTAAAATTGCCAACACTCGATAGTGTCAGTATTTTTTTTTCATTTTACCTGTAAGTCTTGTTATTCAGGTAAACTTATGTGTGTTTAGTCTTCTCTTTGCAGTGCTAGAGATACACAAATAATTAAGCCTCGGGGTCTCCCCTCAGGAACTTCCTTCCATGCAATGCCGACAAATATATCACACTCTCAAATGTAATGAGAGTGGTTCTGTGCAAATTCTGAGTAAGGTAAGATTACAACCTTTTAGGACAATAGGAAAAGTCTTCAGAAAGCACATAAACTTTGGGAAGCCTTCAGAATTTCATGTTGAAGGGCATCCTGGGACTGGGCCATGGGAGAGTGCGTCCCCAGGAGAGGTAGGAATCCCATTAATGATGGAGACAGAGAAGAAACGGACTATATTGGAAGCAGAGGGCTGAGTGCAGGACAAAGATGGGGAAAAGGAGACTACACAGAACATGAGCAGGGAGGTCCGAATTAATCAGGGAGATGGAAGTGTGTGGCGGCTCAGAGACTGTCCTGACTACCCTTCCCCCCAGCAAGGTTCTCCTGCCTCCACTGCCCTTGCTCAGAACACCCTGATGGGCCACACCCTCGGGGCAGAGACGGAACCGTTTCATCCGCAGCTAAGATCCTTTCTCCCTTCCCCTTGCTCCGCCTCCAGCCCCAGCCTCCAGTCCGGGTGGCAGCCAGTTTGGCAATTTGCATCTTCTTCCCACACAGCATGGACCTCCCCATCTTCATCTCCAGCTGGTGCCAGGGCAGAGGCTCCCTAAAAATGGAAAATTAATGAGGCACCTCCCAACACCTTCTCCACTGGAGCAGTTGCCGCTGTGTTGGGGCCAGGGCAGGACCAGGGCAGGAATCTACCGTAGATCCCAGGCTTTTGCGACAAAGTGGCCCTGTAGTTCACAGCATCTCATTTGCCATACTGCAAAGATAAAAGGGCAGTGCAGCGGGAGAAAGTCCACGGACTGGTGGTCTGATCCTGGGAGTAGAGGATCTTCTCTCACCCGGGAAGAAGACTGAGGCAGAAAGATGAGACCTGCATGCTGCGGCCATAAAAGTCCCGAGCTGTGAGCTTGTGTCGATGGGACCACAAGTCTGCCCCCATCATTGCGGACACCTTGCAGTTGCTTCTGGCAACCAGGTTCTATGACCGCAACGAAGAACAAGATGGTAACTTGCATCCTTGTCAAAAAGCGTGACTAATGTGAAGCTTTTGCATTTTCCTTTGTTTTGGCACCATGTAAGAGAGATGGGTGTTACTAGCTGATATTTGTCATGTCCTTGCTCCACATCAGTCACTCCATTAAGCAATTTATTTCCCTCAAATAGCGGGTAAGATTTATTTCTCCATTTTAAAGATGTAAAAATTGAGTTTTAAAGAGGTCAACTAACTTGGTCAGGGTCATCTTGAGAAAGAGACACAAATGGGATATAAATCCAAAAGATCTGATTAAAGAAAATACGTTCTTGCCCTCTACGTGAAATCACTTCCTTGTGATGTACTCCAGTCACCTCTAAGGAACTATGCAGACTTTTTTCTCACTTTTGAAATAAGGTTATAGTGAAATATCAAAATTAAATGACCCATCACATCCGGCTTGAGATGTTTTTGAGTGATGGTTGTCATGTTCGTTATACCCTGGCTAACTGTGACATAGTAAGAAATACATATTTGGTCTCTGCCCCTGGTTGTTGAAGCATAGCCCTTAAAAACCCTGGTAATATCTGGAATGATAGGAGTTCTAGGAGCATCTTTTGTTCTAATATTTGGTTTTTGACCCTGTTCCTGACAGAGCTCCCAAATCCCTTGCAATTTCCTGGATGCTAAGAGGGTCTTTTGTTCTAATGAGGTGACTCATGGTGGGCTTCTGGATGGGAGCTGGTCACCAGAAAGACCAAGCATGGTTAGAGACTTGGAATTTTCAGCCCTACTCTCTATTCTTTAAAATTTTTTTTAAATGTTTATTTTTATTTTTGACAGAGAGAGACAGAGCATGAGCCGGGGAGGGGCAGAGGGACAGGGAGACACAGAATCCAAAGCAGGCTCCAGGCTCTGAGCTGTTGGCACAGAGCCTGACGTGGGGCTCGAACTCACACTGCAAGATCATGACCTGAGCCGAAGTCGGATGCTCAACCGACTGAGCCATGCAGGCGCCCCTACTCTCTATTCTTTGGGAGGGAGATTGAACTTCTAATCAGTTATGCCTATGTAATGAGGCCTCCGTAAAAATCACATAACTATGGGCCTTGGAGAGCTTCAGGGTTGGTGAACGCATCCACGTGCCAAGAGGGTGGTGCACCTCAAGTTCACAGGGACAGAAGCTCCTGTACTCAGGACCCTTCTGGACCTCACCCTGTGTTCTTCTTGATCAGGTTGCTCATCTGTATTCTTGGTAATATCCTTTATAACAAACAAGAACACTAGCTATTATGTAGGTTATTTAATTGACTGAGCTCATTGTCCAAGTCTGTGGCTGTATTCTGCACAGTCTATGTCCATTTTACTATATCAAGTTTTTCATGAGGGTTATTTAAGAAAAAATCTGCCATAATTGTCTTTCACGGTTTTTTTTTGATAAATTCTTAGACATCTTCTATTGTTTATTGCTATTGAAAAAGAAGTCCTTAACAACGAATTATTGTAAATATCTCTTGCCGGTTGTAAGGATGCCAGCTTTTATATTAACTGAATGGTCAGCTATCTTATTGTATTCCTATTGCGTCCACTGGGTTCAGCGAGGAATACATAGACCACTTCCGGGTTGCAAGCAAAACTGATTTTGTAGGAGCGACTGATGGCTCACAAAACCCCAAGAAAAGCTGAAGGATGTAAAATCAGGATGAGGGGAAACACTGACTCTCAGGTTTGGGTTCAGAACAGTGAAGAAGGAATTGTCTCACCAGAGATTGAAATGTACAATAATGTGACTGTAATAAAATCAGTTTGATACTGACATAGGCCAAGGGGGATCAGAGAAACACACTAGAGTGCCCAAAACAATTCCAGTACGTATGACCACTTAATAAATTAAAATAGTATTTCAATCCAGTGGAAACATAATAAATGACGCCAGCCCGACTGGTTCTCCATCATAAAGAAAAAGTGAGGTATTCACTTCATGTTACATTTAAAAAAATTCTAGTTGGGATAAAAACAAATATTTTTAAATGTTATGAAAAGTTAGGAGACAATATGTTAAAACCTAAGGGTTTGAGAAACCTTTATGACTAAAACAAAACCCAAAAGCATTAAAGAAAAGGCAGACATTTGACTGTATAAATAGTAGATCTTTTAAAATATTTTTAAATTAATACTAAAGCAAATAAAAAATAATAAATTCTACACATGCTAGATTAAGGGTTAGAATATATTAAAAATATACAAGTTGAAAATAAAAATATATACAAATAAGCTGGAAAAAATGGACAAAATATATGAAAAGACAATTGCAAACAAATGGCCAATGGAAATCAAAGAATGGGTACTCAATCTATCAGGAACATGCAAAAAAAATTAACAAGGTAGTCCTCTATATACCCATCAGATGAGAGACAAATGTTTATTGTGAATAGGGTTATAGACTATGTGGAGTTCATATATTGTTGATGTCAGTGTGAATCAGGAGTACAGCTTTTTTTGGACAGTAATTTCCAAGGATCTTTAAAAATTAAAAGTATACATATCTGTTGGCCCAACAATCCCACTCCTGAGAATCCAATTTATGGAAATAAAAATACCAACATGTAAGGACCCATACATGGAAAATAAATATTTATTGCAGGATTTTTAACCTCAACAAAAAATGGAGGTGAGGGAGTCAATACTATTCAGATGAAGAGATTATGGTACATTCACAATAGGGAATATTATGTTATCCCTACAATAATGCCTTAGATTCAGACCAAGTGATTTCAAAAGGATTACCATAATCTATGTGAGGGAGAAAATCAAGATGTTGAGAAGCCTTATGGACTACGGTCATTTTTTAATGCCTTAGATTCAGACCAAGTGATTCAAAAGGATGATCATAATCTATGAGGGAGAAAATCAAGATGTTGAGAAGCCTTATGGACTACGGTCATTTTTTAAAATAATAGCAAAACCTTTGCTATTTATATCTGTATTGGTACTTAACTCTGTATCAACAGTTAAAGCCACAACTGTAGGCACTGGATGTGTGATCGTTGAGTAGGCTATGGGAAGTATAATATGTAAACTCCATTATTAGCTCTCTGGGGCAAGACGGGGGAACAGGAAAAGAAAAGCAGGCGCACATCAAAACTGAAATCTGTGTTAAAACAGCTAAATAAGAAGCAACTTAATATTTGTATATACATATATACACATATATAAAGAGGTTCATGAACAGATGATCAGTAACACTGATTTTGGTTACCTTCGTACAGCAGGAGTTCAAGGAACCATTACATTTATTTTTATTTTCACTTTATTTTTACTGTAACACGTATTTACAGAATCAGAAGAAACCGCGAAGCTAGTTTCACTGTTGAAAAATAAGGAAGAAAGTTATTTCGTTTCTTCCAGTTGTCTCCACGAGCCTTCTTGGCCACCTCAACGTGAACCCCAAATCAGTAACCACTGATACTTGGAAGACAAGTCCCTCTACATATCTGGGTTCACGTCGGTGGATCCTAACAAATCTTCACATGATAAACTTTCTACTTTCCTGAGTTATCTGTGCGATGTCAGCTCATCGGACAGGACTTTCCTGACCACTTTATCCACTTGACCATCACAAATCATTCTCTAAGTCTTCACATTGACTTTTTGGTAACACTTAATGCAGACTCCCCTTTGCTCTTTTTTTACTGCATGCAGTTGAAATCAAAGTTTGTTTTGCTTTCAGGCTCCCTGGTTTTTTTTTAATTTTTTTTTAACGTTTATTTATTTTTGAGATAGAGAGAGACAGAGCATGAACGGGGGAGGGTCAGAGAGAGAGCAAGACACAGAATCCGAAACGCTCCGGGCTCTGAGCAGTCAGCACAGAGCCCAACGCGGGGCTTGAACTCATGGACAGTGAGATCGTGACCTGAGCCGAAGTCGGATGCTTAACCAACTGAGCCACCCAGGTGCCCCTCAGGCTCCCTGTTTTAATAATAATTTTAAAAGTTTAGTTCAGGCTATGTGTTTTCCTCTGGAAAAAAAAAAATCTAGCTTTAGCTGTGACCCACAGGTTTTATTTTGAGGGTTTTTTTTTTCCTCATCCTCGTTCAATTTTGTAAAAATAATTTGTGATTTACATTCCCCCCCTTTAATCTGTTGCAGTTTGAAAATGTTTTTTAAGTAGAAACGAGTTAGGTGCATATTTCAGGGGTAAACATCATTTGTTACTGATTTCCATTTTTCGAGGGACAGGGAGGAAGGTATCAGAAATCAGGGCCTATACAATCTGTCCTTTGGAGATTTATTAACTTTTTTTGTGTGTGACTAGGTATATTAATTCTTTTTCTTGAAGTATTCCAAGGGCATAAAAAGGACATTTTTTATATTTGGTTAAGATAACACATTCTATTATACAAATACATTAAATTGTACTATTGATTGTATTTCTCAAATAGTCTGTTTTTTACCCACATGGATTTTTATATTCCAAAGTAGTTACACAGAAATTTTCCAAATTTATTTTAACGACCATGTTTTGAATGTTCTAACCCAAAGTTTACATTTTGCTGCAATGTTTTTTGCTATATAAGAATCTACATCCTCTGTAGGTCTCTTTTGTGGGTTGTTACATTTTATTATTATCTAATATCCTGCTGAATGCATATGACCTTGATTTCTTTGTCCTGACATCAGTGTTTTCTCTAACCCTTAGGTATATTCATATTTGTCTCATAACACGCAATAATTACATTTTTCTCCATTCTCTCTTTGTAATTTAGAAGCTCTATTATATTTTTAAGTCTGCTAATGATTCTCCCCCTCTAATCGTCACAGTGAAGCCTGTATTTCTCCCACTGATATGTCACATATCTACACCCCCCCCCCCCCCGCCATGGACAGGAATGCTCTAGACAGTGTCACTTTTCACCTTGCTATGAAACCTTTGGGATTACAGTGAACCCTGCCAATGACGAATATGGAGATGAGCTATGAGTGAGTGGTTCCTGGCCTCTGTCTAGCTCTGGCTCCCTGGCAGGGGCGGGTTAAAGTTCTTACGCTTTAACAGGGTGGGTTGTGGTTGGAACATAAGGACCTTGTGACGTTCTCAATGCAGGCACCTTTCAGTTGGATACACTGTACTTGTCACCATCTTCACTTTTATGATTTTTGGCAATACAGACCTGCAGATACCATTGTATGATACGTTTCATCAAATTCATAATACCAATCATCTGCATTTTACAACAGTTGAATTGTTTGGACCTCACTTGCCCTATTATGGTGGAATTGTATCATTTTTTAAATTAAACTTTAATTATCTGCTCTTTGCTACTCCCTTCGTTCGCCTCCCCCCACTACTTCATTTGGCTGGGAGTTGGGTTTTGGTTTCGGGGGGACAGTCTATTAAAAGGTCTTCCATTGCTGCTCGTGTCCTCTTTTCCAAGGTACCTTACTTAGTACCTAAGTACTAAGTACTTAGCTTAGCACCTAAACTACAAATTCATAGCAGCATTATCATCATCCAATCACCCACTAGACCATATTTATATAAACATATATATCATATCCATATACTTTTTCATCTATCTTTACCTGCTAAATATTTAGTCATTACCCGTCACTGTTTCTTTCCCTTTTATATGTTCCAATATGTTGAATGAAACCTCTGATTTTACTGTACTGACATTCAGAGGGCACAGTTATCAATGGACACAGATTGCACTCTAAGAGACCTTTCCTGATTCAGTTTTTTGCCAACGCATGTATGATGTTTTCTCACATGTACGATATAGACATTGTAGCTATTCCTCTTAAGAGTCTGTGGTGTTGCAGAATAGGTTCTCATGTTAAAGGGAAATCTGATATTAGGCAGGTTCACTCTGCCAAGTAAAAATAATCAGCTATTTATAACTGGAAATGTTCAGGATTTATATGTGGCTTAGAAATTAGGAGTTTTAAAGGCTTCGACTTCTTTTCAGTAATTTTTTTCTTGAGACCCAGTGAGAACATTAAAACTGCAAATTTGTCTTCCTTTAACTCTAAGAAATTATCTTGTGTTTCTTTTAAAATTATTACTTTCCCTCTCTTTCCTTTTTCCCTCCTGTTAATCTGATGATTCCAATCAGATATCCTGATCCCGCCCTCAAAACTCTCATTTTCTCTCTTGAATCTATGGCTATGTGTTTGCTCCTTCATCAACTTCATCTCCAAATCATGACAAAGTTATACTGCTTTATATAATGTATTGACTTTTGAAACTGCAAAATCATTAGCTGCTGAAATTCTTTTCCCTAATTTTATCTCCTTGACAAATCTTCCATAGACTAAGCACCCCTTCTCCAAACCTAGGATGAAAATTGACCCCTAATACGAAGAAAGCCTTGATGCACTTACTCCCACAGTTGGATAGACAGACCCAAAGTGTCTGAACTTCACAGAATCCAGCAGAAACAGACCCCTGCTGTTGTTAGATTTTTTTTTCCTTAAAGGTAAGATATATTATTTAAAATGGATGGAGGGATTCATTTTAACTCCTAAAACCTCCGTGCTGAACTCCAGTAGTTTCACAACACTGGAGTAATAGAAGCAAACATTTTACGCAATAATTCAGGAAAGGTTAGGAGACGGATCCTTCTGGAGCATCATGAAATACAGGAGCTATGCCAACAGAAGTTCTCATTTCCACTCTTAAAGTGTTTTGGTCCCTCACCCAGAGACCAGACCTAAAAGAGGGCTGCTTTCCTCTCCTTTCCACAATCTCAGCATCTGATAAGCCCCTTCTCCACTTCCGTCCTTCACTGAGTTGAGGGATTAGACACAGCAGTAAGTGACAGTAACTGACTCCAGCAGGCATGCCAGAGGCCGGGACATATGCGGTGGGGCCTCGTGTGCAGAAGGGGAGTCTTAGGATAAGTTCAGACCGTCAGGAAGAGCAAATGGCAAGACAGACCAGGTCCCTGCTGCCCAAGGTCCACACAACAGGAGACAGGGCTCAGACCCTCTGCCTGTGGAATGAGCTCAGAGAAGAGCTGAGTGGGTCAGCCCTGTAGCTCCAACTCTCATTTCCTTCAAGCTCTGCCAGGGTTGGGTTATATTGTTACAAGTCCATTACTGATTAAACTTTCTCCAGGATTCCAGCAGGATCTTTCTGTCACTGACTGAACCACTGTTCTTTCATTTCACAATAAAAAACCATTTCCTGACTTACACACAAAGCTTTGAGAAATGGAATTATAATAAATCACAACTATAATTCCTCCCATAAAGTAGAAAAATAGTGATTTTTAGTGGAGACATCTGGCATGACCTTAACCATGTGATGAAGGTGAACATCACCAGTCATGTCATGTGGAGATCATGTGCCCCTGTGGGATCCTTGCCAGAAATCCATAACCATGAGGAGAATTAGGCAAACTCAAATTGAGGCACTTTCTATAAAAGCCCATGATCCTTCAAAATAGTCAAGATCATGAAAAACAAGGGAAGACTAAGAAACTGTCACAGACTAGGGTGGACTAAGGATGAAATAAGTATAGTATGTTGCAGTTGGTCCCCAAACAAGAACAAGAACAAAGGACAGTAATTGGGGGAAATGTGAAATCCAAATAAAGCGACAATTAAGTGCCAATGTTGGTTTCTTAGTTTTGACAAATATACCACAATAATATATGATGGTAACTTTAGGGGAAAATGAAACTGAGTGAGACGTATATGGGAACTCTGTACTATCTTTGGTAATTTTTTAATCTATAATCAGAATAAATTCGTTTTTAAAAGACCCCCCCCCAAGCTAAATACTGCAGTTTACTGCTCTTTAGCTCTAGGCTAGATGCAGTTTACTTCTTCTTTAGATCCAGTTACCTAGAAGAGCAGGTGTACCAGGAATATGGTACTGACCCTCACAGATATGTATTGAGCACCTACTGTATGCCAGTGATATGATCGTTCAACCATAATGTATAGATATTACCCATTGGATGTGGCAAAACCATCATCACTAGTGGGGAGCAGTTTCCTAGAGCTTATTTCTTGTTCTGCTGATTTTCTATCCTTCACGTCTCTAGCCATCTGAATGCTTAATCAAGATATTGAGGACTCTCCCCCACCCACCCACCCACCCACTGAAATTTTCTTTTTAGTAATACATTCAGTGACTCTCATTTGGGTAATGCACTGAGTTTGCTACCAGCATTCAAACTAAATGGGAACAGTCTCTGAAATGGTATCTCTTTGCAAAGATAGAGTTGTTCAAAGGACATGGGACACAACTGGATGCACACCTTCATTCCTGCCCTCAATCAGGTCCAAACCGGATGGTGGGTAGAACAATGGGAGGCAGATAGCATCAATTTCTTCGCCAACAAAAAGTGCAAGAAATAGTATTTCCCCTTCCCCTGAAACCTGATGGGAATTCAAGAATCAAGAATGATCCTGGGGTGAGAGGAGAGGGTGTTTGGGAAAGGAAAGAGGAGAAAAGGCAGAAGCTGAGCCAAGGGTCCCGCTCTCTCTTGCCTTCTTCCTCTGCAGGGATGCATGTGGGGGAAGGAAATAGGCCATTAGCAAGTGTGTGCTCATTCCTGACAAATTTGAGATAATTCCCGTCAGCCATGGTCTCATCATTGTCGGATGGGCCATTGGAAGTTGAGTGTGTCCTCTCTGCATTTAAAGTCAGAGGAATGGATTTGGGTCACAGCCAGATCCCCTCTGGCTATCAATGTATCCCGCCTTGAACTGCAGCAAGAGAGAAAGCAGAATTTTCTCTAGGACCCCACGCTTCCAAGAGCTAGGTAGGCATTCATATGTTTTCTTTGTAACAAAGTCTTTAAACATTATATAAAGAAGCTTAGGTCAATTTAAAAATCTCTGACCAAGTAACACCCGGTTTTCCAGAAACAGAAAACATGGTGATTACCAACTTCTTCCTAAACATGACTTACTGAAAGCTTTCTTGGTTAGGTGTCAGAAGACCTAAATTCTCAAGCTTTGCACAAAGTAGGTACTCAGAAATCAATGGGTCCTGATGGCTGTAAAAATCCATTTAAAAATATAATACAGGCTGTTGACTGAGAGATTAATGTTCACCGTCTGGCGGGTGGAGCATGACAAGAGGTATCCACCTAGGTGGATGATCAGAACTTAGAGGTGAAGGACAGAGTAGGTAAATTTCCAAACAATTGAAACAAGCTGAGGAAGCATCTTGGAGCCATTACCTACATAAAAAGCAGGAGGGAAACGCCACCGCAAGTCCTACCGTTATTAAAACTACATTCTAACCTGCTAGCACACATTCATTTATACAGCATGCGGTTCAACGCCAGACAAGGCTGAGACAAATCAACAAATGTGTGATAATCTCATTATATTCTACACCAACAGCCACAGGGCCCCAGACTAGGGGTGCAGCTCAGTAGAAGGGGCTTTTTTTTTTTTTTTAATGAGGCAGGTTTATGCCTGTAATGCCAAGGAGGCAGCTAGCATCTTGAATGGTTTGCTACTTAGTGTTTTATTATAGAAAACATCTCTCCTCTGAAAGATTATTTCTGAGGTTCATACCCTGGAACACAGGGCTTCTTCATGTCAGTAAATTTCTTTGAAGGGAGTCCAAGATTATATTTCCAACTAGAAAATAAAACAAAACCTTAGAGGGATGATTGGAGTCTGCCTTTTCTATGCTAACAACATTTTATGGGTTATATAAAAACCCAGAAATTGTACAAGGATCAAGAGCGAGCCCAGGGGAGACTATACCAGGGAGAAGGACACAGGAAAAAGTATAGCCTCTCTTCCAGTCTCCTGTGAAGGCAAATCCAATCGTGGGCGGGGGGGCGGGGGAGCCTCTCCAGATGGGCTCAAGAACAAACCTCCACATCTTACTGATCCCGAAGAATTAGATAAGAACTCTCCAAAATAGAAATTTTAGAATATTTCTGTTTAATGTTCTATAAGGTGTGAAATCTATGAAATCAAAATAAGCATACATTAAGTAAAATGACCAAAAGACAGAAAAGATAGTTCAGGGGGAAGATTAAAAGATGCCTTATTTGCTTGATCTTTGCATTAAGGACCCATGGAAAAGTGGTAAATAATAGATTTTATGATAAAAAATAACCTATATTGGAAGAGGCAAAAGGGAAAAGGGACTTTGAAATTTAGATGGAAACAAACAGTAAGGAGCCTAGTGCAGTATAGGGTATATATAAAATCTATGCTTTGTGTGTGTGAGAGAGAGAGATGTGAATATAAATAAACTATGCATATAAGACCCATCAGAAGTAATATTTAAAGGAATATTAGAAGACATTCTTGAGTAAAAGAAGGCTGCTGACTACAATAATTCAATCCTTGTAAAAAAAAAAGTTAACAACAGAGTAAAGCTCAGGTAACATACTGGTAATTCAAATATGAAGCATACATCCTACGTGGAAATGGGAATAAAAGGTAGCTTGATTTAAATAGACCCCAAGTCATGGTAGCTTCATAGTTGGATACCCGCCACACAAGTGTCTGAATAAACCAACCGCAGAGTTTTGAGGGGAAAAGATAATGGCCCCAATATCCCATACCCAATTACTCCGTGAGGGCAGATGAAAAACATTCTCAGACAGGCATGGGCTCAGAACAGAGGCAATCCGTGTTCTCTTGCTGAGAAAATTACTCTAAGTCACTCTACCTGAGCAAAAGATAAATCAATATAAACAACTCAAGAATGAGGAAGTTGTGGTAATAAGGGATTGATGGTGTCCCTTTGGGCATTGTACTTCTTAGCCCTTATTGAGTTCTTTCCACGGCTTGACTAATGGTGGGGCAGATAGCATGTGGCAATCTCTTCCTTTTAAGAGGGAAAGGCATTGCAGTTGTAAAACAGGACAAATGGATGTGCCTCCTCCCACCGGCCCCAGAGGGGAACAGAGAACTCCATCAGAACACGCCGGTCCTTTCCATCTGCTTCAACTGTGGTCAGCAAGGGCACAACTCGGTCAGCCCCCAGAGTGAGCCCTGGACACCTCTTGCTGGCTTTGGCAACACTCCTCACAGGTCTGGCTGCAGCCCACTAAAATGGAAAATGAACGAGCAGGGATGAATTCTACGTCCGCAATTCTCTTTCTCTAGCTTTTTCTTTCTTTTTTTTTCTTTTTAATCAAAAATAACTCCTCTGGATTAAACTGATGCAGTCAGGACCCGATTTTTCTCTCCCATTACTCCACGTGTCATGAACAAATAAATGATTTGGACAGTTAAACTTTGTATGAGAATTGCATTTATACGTATAATGAAAAGCTCGTTTTCACACTGTCCCAAGTTTTCTTATGCAGAAAACCCTATCTAATCATTGGGAAAAGTTCTTGGTAGTGGAAAAGTGCGTATTTTTTTTTAAATCCCAAACACTAATACCATTGTACCAAAGTTAACTGATCTTCAGTGTGAAACTTCCCTGCTATTTTCAGTGCAACTGGGATATACTGCATTTTAAATGGTGACGATGCATTTACAAGTGTTTCTTCCTAAAGACACAGGTCGCAGCCAGTCAGGATCTGTATGATGATCCGGAGATAAGTAGTCCACACAGCAGGAATGTGAAGAAAACCCATATGTAGGAAGTCTCCTGCAAATAAGAGAAAGCATCAAGCCTGCCTTTAACCAGTTGGAAAGGCATGCAGACTTCTTTGCACTTTGTGATTCTTCCCTCAGCACTTAATTCCGTAATCATCACACAATCATGAAAATTAGGCATTGCAATTTCATCCCTGGGGGAAATATGTGGACGCTGGCACCCTGACAAGTGTAACAGTATAAAAGGAAAATTACCTTAGGCTTACACTCCTTTTCCCCCCGCGTTTCCAAGAAAGAACTAAATTTTTGAGGTTCATAGCAGAGAATTCTGCTGTGACTTCATCGGCATGGTCTTCCACCCTGTTGAGCGCTTACAAAACTCTACGTGTTCCAAACTCGGTTTCCTGTCCTGGAAGGTTAACTAACCATCCACCCTTCATTTCCAAACATTCCACAGATGTATTCCGAGCCCCCCTCTATACCACGCCTGTATGTAGTGACCTTTGGGAAGCATTACAGCCTAGCGGGGAAGAGTGGGCACTCCAGGCACACGTAGTCTGGGCTCCAACCCAGCTGTCACTTGCCGTCTTGGATGGCCTTTCCTCTGTTCCTTAACTTCTCTTATTTCTTCACTCATGAGGGAAATAACGAAAGCCAGCCTAACAGGTTATCGTGAGGACTACAGGAGAGTATGCGTGTAGGGTGCTTAACTTATTACTAGCCACAGTAGCAATGTGAGTAGAAGTAGTAGTCTGCTCAGACTGGCATTAAAAAACACCTCGGGTGGGTGGCTTCAACACCAGAAATTTCTTTTCTCCCGGTTTTGGAGGCTGGAAAGTCCAAGATGAAAGCCTGCAAGATCAAGTACGGTTTCTGGCATGTTCTCTTCCTGGCTTCCGGATAGCCACCTTCTGTAGCTGGAGAGAGAGTAGTGGAGAGAGATTGAGCAAGCTGTCTGGTGTCTCTCCTTATCAGGGCACTAATCCCACCAGTTCATGGCTCCACCCTCGAGACCACATCTAACCCTGATTACCTCCCAAATGGCCCGCCTTCAAATACCATCATATTGGTGGTAAGATTTCAACATATAATTTTGAAGGGACACAATTCAATCCATATTTTTTATTATGATGATGATTATTATGATTATTTCCACTTTTCAGCAGCTATGATGGATCATTTATATCCTTAAGAGGAAGAACACACATTTTTTAAAAGATGTCAGAACCTCCATGGAAGCGTAACTCAAAAGAAATCACCGTTAGACCTTCAAGAAATGATTCAACTCCTCATTTTAATGACTGTCTATCTCCAAGTATCCTGTATATTTGGGGGACCGGTTGTCTGCCCAACCAGGCTCTTCAGTGACCAACAGCAGATAAACATCGTAACGTAAGGATTGTAGACATTTCTGAGGCAATATTTAGAACGGCCCCAAGCCATCCCTCTGATTTGGCTGAAATGTGTCCACGGCGTCAGGATTTACCAGTTGGCTTATACCCTGTGCACACAGGAGACTCCAACAACAGGGCTCCCAGCTGGCCTAAGGAGAGACTTTCTTAACCCATCCTTGAAAAGAAAAAGCCAGCCTCTCACTCACCTCTGGATGGGCGTATCAGGGTTTCTGGAACACCCGTCTCACTTTATGGAAGGAGGCCGAAGATTCCTGATATCTGGGAAGAATGACACACTGAGTGGGGATGGGCTGATGTCATGAGTAGGGCCATGTCCTCCTTATACCCTTCAGGGGAAGGTAAGGAACCATACAACAGTATGCTGGACCTGGGCCAGACAGTCG
The DNA here is from genome assembly GCF_016509475.1 of Prionailurus bengalensis. NCBI lineage: Eukaryota > Metazoa > Chordata > Mammalia > Carnivora > Felidae > Prionailurus > Prionailurus bengalensis. The sequence continues at coordinate 20,117,164 of NC_057354.1, forward strand.
TTAAATACTTGGGCCTTTTGCAACCTGACTGTTGAATCTCAGCTTGAAATTGGTCACGATGAGAATATTTACACCATGAGAATCAGCAAATACTACAAGTCAGGACCTTTTTCTTCCCTAGAAGTGTTGGTGTATTAGCATACCACTGGACTTCAGTGCCTCCCATTTCAAAAAGTCCTACACTGGGATATATCAATACAGATTCTTGGTTTCCACACAAAATTTAATGCATTATACTCTCACTCCTGACTTGGCATGTTTATTTTGGGAGGGAAAAAAAAAGAGTTGCCACAAACCTGGAGAACACATTCTGGAGGAATTTCTAAAACCCAACTATATACGTGAATGATCTTAGAATGACAGTGAGGAATGGGAATAAAACCAAATAATAAAGAAAGTGAGGGATCTTGACCAGATGACAGAAACATGCCAAGATCCCTGATATTTAAATTATCTTACCATCTGCACCTGAGGTATAAAGAGTTTGGGTCCGAAGTGAATCGAAGATATTTCAGTGCTAAGTGTGGTCCATGCACACGTCCCTGTAACCCTGCAAGCCAGTGATGGAAGGAGTCACGTCTTACTAGTTTCGGCGCTCATCGTATTTACCACAATGCCTGGCACGGAGAAAGCATTCAGAACATGGTTCTAGACTATAGGAGCATGTGAGTGAAAGAGTGAATGGTGATAATAATAACAATAGCCCCGATAATAATAAAACTCTAATGTTTGAGCAATATTTGTTCCAAATACGCATTAGATGCCACCACTGACTTGTTTAGGAGCTACTAACGGCTTCCCATGTCACCCACACTCACCAGCCCTGGCCCCAAGCCCCTTCCTGCCCAGTTGCCTACCTGATTCTCATAGTCTTGTCCTCCGCGTCTCATCTGCTTGACTCTGGCTATGTGTAACCTTCTCGCTTCTCCTTGAATGTCCCTGGTTCAGATCTTTTAGACCTTGACTTGGCTCGCTCCTTGACTCATGCAGGTCTTTGCTCAAATGTCATCTCCTCACGGGAAATTTCCCTGGCCAATCTACCTAAAATGGAATTTCCATCACCTCGACAACGTTTGATCTCCTTAACCTGTTTTCCAAAGAGCCCTTATACTTTCTGGCATTTGCTGATTTAGTGGTTTGTTATTCGTCTTCATCTCTCTGAAGACTGAGTCTTTAGGGGCCTAAGGACTTTGTCCACCTTGTCTTGGTGCTGGAATGGTGCCCATTATAGTAGGTTCTCGTTAAAAACTTGATAACTGATAAATAAATGAGTGACTTACTTTATTAATAAAATGCAAAAGAGTGACTGGCCAATGCAGCATGGGCTCGAGGTGAGTCCTGATTTGCAGAGGTGAAAAACAACCCTGCTACCTGCTCCCCGAGGCAAGCTCCTGTTTCCACATTGTTCAGTGCAACAGCTTTTCTGTCTGAATCTCCTTGTAATCTAGCTCCTGAGCCACAGAAACAGGACATACCCACGTGTGCAATGCAGACATGCCTAAAAGCTAACTAAATGCATTCCTCACCCCCAATTTCATTCTTATTCCAATTCGTGACATTAGCAAAGCCAGAAAATGGGATATCATACGGCATTTTCTGATTTTCCACACTGCCACTCTCAGAGATAATATTCAGAAATGAGAGTGATCATACTATGCCCTTGGTAAAAACATGTTCGTGCTTATAGGTTAAAACCCAGATCCCCGAGGAAGGCATCAAGACTACTACTGCTCTGACTCAGACCTACCTTTCCATTTTCGTCTCCAGATTTGTATCCTCTTTTCTTGCCATTAGCTAGATTCTTTACTCCAAGCGTGCTGAATCTGGGTTTTGGTTTCTTGGGTCCACCATGCTCATCCATGCCGCCATCATTATACTTTCTGTAACCTCTGACTAGATTGCCCTGTCTCTCCCCAGCCTGACACGTGGACCGTCCCTCCCCCATCCCAAAGCTGCCTCCGGTAAGAAGCCCTTCCTAACAACCACCAAGCTCACTTAGTTGACTTCTCCTGCTATGTTCTTTGGAAATACTAAATGGGCTCTGGTTCTAACACACTTTCCCTCTTGAAATAGCTCCAATAAGAGTGTTAATCTCTCGGGTACACATATTTAACCCTCATCAACGAACCAGCTAAGTATACAAAGAAATTCTCTACAAATGCTGAGAAGAGAGAGCCAAAGGCCTAATTAATTTTTCAACACTGAAGTCTGAGTTTTACAATTTGTCTCTTTTTTATGGTAATAAATTTTTCTAAAACAAGCAGGGCCTAGTGATTGGGCAGGGGGCCAGCAATTCCCATTTGGCAAGGAGTTTTCTTGACTCAGACTGTGTATACTGGGAGAACAATGCCACAGGTCAAGTGTCAATGCTAGCCCGGTTCCCTTCTAATGAGAATGGAGGCCTTTCGTGTGTGCTATCTGCCAAAAGATAGCTGTGGACGTCCCGCCGTCTCTCACTCCAGCCTCTACAAGCACTCAGGGCCCTAGCGTATGCCAGTATTTTCAAATTCATTTCACAGACTTGAGGAATAGGTGATCTGGAAGTAGACTTAAGAGTTAGTTAGTTATTCAGTCAATCGCTTATTTAGTTATTCTAATATGCAAGAAGTACGCATGCTTCCAACACTAGCCTTTGATTCATTCTTGCCATTTACCCAATCCTAGCTATTCACAAAGATCATCTAAATGTCCACCATCCTCTCTCTCTCTCTCTATTCCTGGGTCAAGTCCCAATATTTCTAGAGGTCAGATTTCTAACTGCAAGTTGCAACCAGGGTAGAAATAATCCCTGCCCTTTTCCTAAGGCCGTAGGTGATGTGTGCCCACTCAGTGCTGTAGGTGATTATCTGGATTAAAAAAAACTTCACAGAGAGGCATTGGTAAATGATCAGGAAAGTACCCACTTGAGTCCAATATAGCCAGGACTTTTGAAAGTTGAATTTCCTTTTTGCATCAACCATTAGTTTGATAGTCCTGGGTAGCAGCTTAAAATGACGTAAATGTATGATCTCATAGTTTCCGTGGGTCACAAGTCTGCTGTAGCATGACGGGATTCTTAGTTCAGGGTTTCACTGAACTGATGTCAAAGAGTCAGCGAGGCTACTCTTCTCATTCGATGCTCTGGGTCCTCTTCCAAGCTTACCAGTGGTTGGTAGAATTCATTTCCTTGTGGTTGTTGGAATGAAATCCCTGTTTCCTTGCTGGCTGTGAGCCAGGGGCCACTCTTGGCTGCCCACATTCCCTGCTGCACGGAACCCCTCCACCTTAAGCCAGCAGTGTCGCATTGAATACTTCTTATGCAAATCTCTGACTTCCTCTTCTGTGATGCTGGAGGAAACACTCTATTTTCAAAGGGCTCCTGTGGCTAGGTGAGGCTCATTGGATAATTTCTCGATCAGTTGATACGGGACCTCGATTATACCATCTGCAAAATCTCTTCGAAGCAGCACCTAAATTAGTGTTTGACTGAATAACTTGGAGTAGATATGTGTAAAGCAGGGACCACAGATCTTGAAGGGCCATCACAGAATTCTGTCTGCTGGTCCTTCTCAGAGCATTCAAAATGTGGCTTTCAGAGAGAACACGTACACTGTTCTCCTACACCCACCTTGAGTTTTCTCTTATACACATCTTTGCCAAGGTGTTGTGCAGGCATCCTGACGTCAACGTGTTGTCATTTCAGATGGCTTGAAAGAATAGAGTGGGATGAATTTGGAGAGATAAGGCAGATACAGCAGAACCATGCCGGTCATATCAAAGAATCTTGACTGCACCTATAGTGTGGTGGGATGTTATTAAAGGGGGCAGGTAGGCATGTAGTATGGGATGCAATCATACCATAAATCAGCTGTGCCGGAAAGAAGATTGAGTGCATGTGAAGAGACCAGGGTGGAACTGTCACAGCGCCCGGGCAAGAAATGACGATGGCCTAAACTAGATAGGACAGGGCAGGAAGGAGTCCTTTCCCACTGGTACAGCCTGACTAGGCATTCACTTAGCATCCTCTACACTTCCCTTTCATGTTACTCATTCCATTATGTGGAACTGTTGCTTAGCTTGTCTCTCTCCCTCTCCTGACTGCACTGCATCCCTGACATGGCACCAGGCACATGTAGGCCATCGGGTAAATGATCACGTATCACCTAATGGGTTCTCTACACCACAGCAAACCCCAGCACAAAGTCCAGCTGTCTCCTTTTGCACACCTCTGCTGACCTTGCTCCTGCTTTCTGTGCCTCAGTTGCATGGGTGTGCTTCATGGGACGCAGTGGCAGCTGGGTCCCTGTTGTCTTCCCTCTGTGCCCATTCAACCCAAATTGGTGTTCTCTCCTCCCGGCTCCCCTTGGCTCTTGTTTACAAGCCAGGACTGCACCGTCTCCATCACGATTCTGGCAAACCTGAATATTTTATTGCCTCCCCCTACCCTAGAGGCTATAACAGAGACCACTTTTGTTCCACCAGTGAACAGGGACAGGAGTTTCCATAGCCCCAGAATCACCAGGACAGAACAGTTCCATTGAATAGACCATTGCTATCCTATCCCAAGACGCCCTTGTGAGTTCTGATGAGTCCAGTTGCAAATGCTTCCAGTTTCCCCTGTTCGATCTTCGATATGACCGCTCCTCCCTGCTGGGTAAGTCCTGTGAAAATTACTTTGCTCGTAGATTTAATTGACTTCACTTGAATTTTGCTTTCAGTCCTATTAGAAGACGAGCCATTTGCTCCCACACCCAACCCTCCCCCTTCAAATGAGTGTCAAGGGAACTGTTTGTGTTTTGTTACTAAGACTGTTGTTGGACTTGAGGCTCCGGTAAGAGCAGGACCCTCTTGAGTCTTGGCAACCAAATCCCACACGGCCTCACTCTGTTGGTTTTGTCCTCTCAGCCCTGTTCCCTTGTGGACAATTTGTAAAATTAGGAAATTAAGAAAACAGAGACTGGAAAAAAACCTGAGAAATGCTTAGTAAGGAAAATCCCTTCCTAGAGATGAGAAACCTCAACAGCAGATTTGCCAACGGAATTTGCACCGTCGATTCTCATCTAGGATGCCGTAAATAATGAACATTCTCTCTCTCTCTCTCTCTCTCTCTCTCTCTCTCCCTCTCTCCCCCCACCCTCTTCCTGCAAAACACAGTAGATGCTAATTGGATATTAATTTATTTTCTCTAGATGGCTGGGAAGGAAAGACTTCCTTTGGATTCAAAATGGCGATTGATGCATGAACATCTTCCATAAACACTGGGACTCAGTTGGAGACTCACTCCAAGCTCTTTCTTGCTGTAATTTTTCTTAGAACCCTGCAATGTACTCCATCCTTCCCTTTCCTGAGTTCATGGAATCCATGTTCCCAATCACAGAAGTATGAGGGCTGTTGCTTGAATGAGCTGACAGGTACCTCTTTTCATGCCATTAATGTGGCCCTCTTCTCCACGTGTGAAATATCACACTTGTAAACATTTTACCCACAGGTTTATTTGAAAGGAGAAGCTGTTTTCAGGAGAAGGGACAGGCCCTGGTTCTGATTTTCCCCATGAATGTTCTGAGTCAGCCAAAAGGATACCTACACCCAATGGGCATCAAGAATGGGAAAGAAAGGAATTCCATATAAACTTCTCTAAGGCAAAAAACAAAGACGGGTTTTATCTTCAGTGTGACCACAACTTTCACTTTAAATAAGTTTTACTTAAATCACAGCGTTTGAAATTTACATCCAGGGTCTGCCAGGCATTAGGCTCTCTGCTTTTATAGGAAGATAGTTCCCTCTTAACTGGCTCACGGGGTAAAGGGAGGCATCTGGGTACCATGTGAGGCATAGCTTTAATGTCACCTCTCCCAGGCTGAGAAGTCAGCTCTGCACTCTGGCACGGGTCTTGATTCCACCTCCTTGGCTGCAAGCTAAAGAAACAGTGATCACAAACTGCTCTCGGTCTGTGTCCTCAAAGAGACTGTGAGCTCTTTGAGGCAGAAGGTTGTATCTTATTCAGTTGTAGTTGTTGGTCTTGTCCCCCTTGTCTGCTACAACTGGGGCACAAAGACCAAAAATGAAAGAGAAAGAGAGAGAGAGAGAGAGGGACAGAGAGAGAGAGAGAGAGAGAGAGAGAGAGAGAGAGAGAGAGGAAGGGGGCAGCAGGAAGGAGCAGGAAGAGAGAAGAGGAGGAGGAGGATAAGATAAGGAAGAACGGGAGACAGAGACAATCCCTACAGAACATGCTGCTATAGGGGCTCCTGGGCGGCTCAGTCGGTTAAGCGTCTGACTTCAGCTCAGGTCGTGATCTCATGGTTCGTGGGTTCGAGCTTCGTGACAAGCTCTGTGCTGACAGCTCAGCCTGGAGCCTGCCTTGGATTCTGTGTCTCCCTCTCTCTCTCTGCCCCTCCCCTGCTCTCTCTCTCCCCAAAATAAATAATCAAAAAAAAATGAAGAATATGCTGCTATACAGGATCGGAAGTAAGAAAGGCATAAAAACAACTCTACTACAAAATTCCCCAAACCGCCAGCAATGTGCTGTTTCCCTTCTTCAAACAAATCTGCTACAGAGGGACAGTAACTGGTGAAGCCATGAGACCACCCTGCCGTCCTTGTCACTACACATATCCTGAGGTCAGAGAGGGCTCAAAGATCGTCATCACCTTCTCCACCCCAGGAACAGGGGCAATGGGAGCTGTGAGCCTGTTACTTCAGGGAGAGAGTGGCAGGGAGAAGTGATAATGATGTATGAAGTGTAACTGTTCATTTATGCTCATTTAGTGAACAAATTAGACACTTCACATATCTTGTTAATTTTTGCAACTTATTCTGAGAGTTGAGATTGAGATATTTTGTTGACATTTTACATAGCATGACCGTAAACAACTCCCATCATACCGAGAAACATTATTCTGAATTACGGAGGGTCCTTAACGTTCCCAGAAAGACCTCAGGTACCTATTCTCAGTTCCCATGAAGGGTCTTTGTGAAGGAAGGGTGGATCTGAACTATCAGAAATAGAAGAACTATTTTCAGAGTACATTCTATGGGCTGGGCACTATGCCAAAGGCACTTTTTTTTTTTCCTACTCTAGAGCATTTGACTTGCCCCCAAACCCAATTTTCACACCCGAGTACCTGGGTCCCAATTAGAGATGAGCAAGTGGAGACTAAGTTATTGTCCAAGATCATGCATTCTGGTGAAGCTGATATTTGAATTGAGATCTATCTGCTTTCAAATCTCATTCTCTTTCCATCACATCATGCAACTAAAAATAAAGAACCAACTGGAATTTAGTTGACATGTGCTTCTACATGACCCAGTAGAGACAAAGACTGTTCTGGGGACAGGGACTTAGAAATTCTGAAAGTCCCCACAATGTTGATCATCCTAGATGATGGAACTTTACATGCCCATGACTTCACCATTGACATAGCCAATACGTACTGTGAGAACCAGCATTCTCCCGTGTAACATGATGGAAACTCTACACGGGAACCTGGATTAGAACTGATCTTGACACAAAATGATCCTGAGATAAAAATAGCTATCTCCCCACCCTCTCCGTTTTCCTTTTCCTTCCTCCCCTTTTCTCTTTTGCCTTTCCCTCTCCCCCTCCTCTTCGTTCGTCCCCTCCTTCTTCTTCTGTCTGCATCCTTTGCTTTTCCCTATGTGGGTTGCATTCCTTCCTACAGCTGACTTCCTCCGTTTATTTGGACAAATGAGAAACAGAAATGTCTACAGAACGCTCCACACTTACGTCACGCCAGCCTTGCAATGGCAAAAGTTGGAGACATTTTCATGCTTCTGTTATCAATACATGAAATCCTCTGGAATTCACTTGATGGATCCTTTGGGATCATAGGCTCACCCTCTGTACTAACCTCCGTGAACAAGGCCTATTACTGGCAGCCCACGCTGTGGTCTAGTGCAGTGGGAAAATGTGACTTGTCGTCCCCATCAGAGCCATATGGAATAGAAGAACGGTTATTTCTCGGGAGGGAGGGTAAGCTATTACCACAAAAAGGGATGAAGAGATTACAAGCAGAAAGTGATTGACAAATGTCCACAAAGATTCATTTTGACCTAACCTCACTCAAATTCCCAGAAGCATGGTCTTTGTCTCCTTCCTTGATGTCCAAAATTTGTAGCTCTCTTCCAGGTTTGGAGTTAGTCCTTACAATTTATTTTAATATCATCATCTTATAGCTGGCACTAAAATATTGACGTGCACGCTGTCTAGCAAGGCATAGAGGCCCCTCACGGTCTGGCTAGCCATCATGATGATGACGAGGACAGTGATCACCACCACTGTTACCAAGTGCCTACGATATGGTGATGAATCTGGACTCTGAAGGCCTAGATAGATAGAGGTGGTTTCAAACCAGCTGGTCACTTGCGGCTCGTGGGATCTTGTTCCTGACTTCCGGTTTCCTCGTTGGCAATACGGTGCCAGGGTGATGGTAGCATAAGCCCCCGAGCGCTTCAGTGAAGTTTAATTAGAAATGTACCTATAAGAGTGTCGGGCACATTGCTTGGCACATGTGAAATATATCAATAAACTGTAGCTACTCTTTGTAGGTCCCAGTCCCAGGTCGGGACATGTTATTTGATCCTAAACAGCTGAGTAAAGGGGGAAAGTGTTTCCTCATTTGTTTCGCAGGGGAGAAAACAGAAGCTCAGGAAGAGCCGGATCAATTTGCTCCGACACATGTGGCTCGTGAGTGGCAGCCTGGGATTTGAAGGCACCTCTTAGACTTCAGAGCCCTAGCCGTTTGACCGCCAATGGATCTCTGTCACTTTGGGATAAAAATGTAGGTCAGAGCCTGGTAAGGGACAAAATCCTGAAAGCCGGTTCTGTACCTGAGTATGCAGAGTGCCCAGCGGCCAGGAGAGACGGCAGGCGTCCCCGTGGTTCTGTGCGTGGCTCTACCACTGCTATCTCAACATCCCTCTTCCTTTAATGTTCCATTTATCATCTTGCAGACAGTCTACGGGGTGGTTTTGGAACTGCTGCCTTGGGCGTTGCTACCCAGAGACTCCTGGGAGGCGATGGGGTTGCTGCCTGGTGTTGTTATTTCTTGAACATGCTGGGAGCGTTTTGCGGGATGGGTGGGTTGAGACGAGGGCCCGTGCCAGCGGCCTGCGCCTCCCTGTCAGAGAGTAGCTTCTTGGGGCTACCCAGCTGCGGGTGATGATGCTGTTGAAAACAATTTCTGTCGAGCAGAATCCTGAGCGGGGGCCAGGCTGTGTCTGTCCTCCTTCTCCTGCCGCTCCAGTGTACGTCCGATCCCGGGGTAAGTGTTCCCATCTGTGTTATTCTGTTAACTGAAAAGGAAGGAATTAGCGCATGAACTTGTCACATCTTGTGACCTGTTGCACACTGAGATGGGAGGTGGTGGCAGAACGAATACCATTCTTTCTCTCAGCGCCTCGCAGGCTTGCGCAGGGGAGTCAGAAGAGCCCTTCTGGCTCCGTGAAACACGCCGGCACCAGCCCTCAAGTCAGACAAGGCCCCTCCGAGCTGCACCTTATGGAGAGCCGAAGGGAGAGGGTGGCACAGCCTCAAAGGAAATCTCCCCTCTCTGCCAAGCTCCAGATGGAAGGCCTTCCCACGGAAATGCTTGCTGGAGACGCTTTGCTGACACAGAGCGTTGCCAAGGGAAAGGGCCTCTGGTGGGGCTGCTCTTGTCCTTTCTCACGGGGCGGCACAAGGCCGGGAGGGGGCACAGCTCCTCCTTGGCGGAAGGACCCTACGGGAGGGCCCCGTGTGAAGGGTGTCGGGGAAGTTCTGACCTCGAGCTGCTGGTGGCCACTGGCCCCTCACGCAGAGATTTTCAATGCGACATGACAACACTTTGAAGGTGTCTTTGATCCGTGTTTTCTTTTCACAAGGCTTTTATAGGAATCCATGCTTGGCTAAGTGTTGGATGCAGATTCAGGGAACGAACACACTCGGGTATGAAGTGTTCGGGAGAACTGGGCTCCATCTCGAGATTTCCTGATGGCGTCGGTTTGTACCCGTTTGCCTTGGCAGAAACTCAGTTAGGAAAGGAGAGGAAGAGGGAAAAAACATAGAAAAGAGAAATCCTTTTTGAATTCAACGAAATCGTGCCCCCGTAAATGGCAGAGACCAAGGGTCAGAGCAATCGTAGGCTCTCTCGTCAGAGATAGCAAGAGATGGGACCTCTCTCTTGGGTGAGTTGGCCGAGTCTGAGAGAAGGCTCTGTAGGCCCCAGAGAAGTTTTGCCCAGAAGAAGGGGCTCCCTGCCAACTCGGATTGCCACCAAGAGGCATTGTCTGTTTCCCACTTCCCATGTCCTCTCAGAAAAGAAACACTCAGCTCCACGAAGACAAACATTGATTCCAGGATCTCACAGACCCAGCCTATGTCATGACCTCTAGAAATAATTTCCATCAGCAAGAATATAAATACGCTTTTTTTTTCCCTCTCTCTCTCTTTGATTTCCTCTGTTTTTAGAATTTTACGGCACACGCTGGGAGCCACTGTTGAGGTAGTTCCAGGCAAGCTATTCTCTGCCTCACCCATCACCAATAAGCTGCGAACCGGTGAGTCAGGGCTGAGGTCAAGGAGCTTCAATAAGCATCTGACCCACAGGACTGTGATGCCGATGGTGCATCGACCTGCTTGGAAACACTTTGCATGGGGGACTCCATGTGTCTGTAAACCCACGGATAATACCTGATTCAGCCAAATGCTCCAAACCTCAACCTGAACCCTCCTGTTGGAAGGGTGTATTGGATCCCAACGGCACTAATATGCTGGAACAAGACAGAATAACATACCATCCACACTTTCACGCTCTTTTGGTACGTAATGTCCTCAATAATTAAGGGCTCTCCTAGATTATAGATAAGCAGTGATTAATCCAGCAAGATTAATCCAAAGAACATTTTATCAGGCACATTTTTTTTTTTAAATACTGTGGTTGCCTTTGGTAACCTACAGATGATCACAACAAATGGTGGTCTAGAAGGAGTCGCAGCCTTGTAATAAATATTTTCAATTGGACATAATAAAGATATTGGGTAGTATCTAATTAAGCCTTTAATATCACTCAAGGGCTGTAAATATATTAAAGCATTTCATCAACTGTATGGAATAGGTGCCTGTGGTTATCCGCATCTTACTGATGAGGAAACTGAAGCTCCAAGAATTTGGGTAATTTGCTCATGAATATTCTACTGGTGATGCCACTCTGGTGCCCAACCCGGCATGCAACTCCAGAGCACAGAGTCTTTAAATTAAGCTGTGATAGTTCTCTGGGGAAACTGGGAAGGTGTAGTGTATCGTACTGGGACAGAGAGGGCAAATTACGGCGATTATTTCACACCCTGCATTTTCCTCTACGTATTATTTGGTAACCACAAAGCCATGACCCCATCTCCACCTCTTGTGAGCTCCACTTACCGTGTCCAACGTCCACTGCTCATCTGCACCCACGGGGCCAAAGGCTCCAAGAAGCCAACACATCCCAACATCAACTAATTACCCTTTCCTCTAAATCTCTCTTTTCTCTCCCACTTTCTGGAAAAGTGGAAGACTTGGCTTTCTCCTTAAAAAGGAAAAAAAGAGGGGCGCCTGGGTGGCGCAGTCGGTTAAGCGTCCGACTTCAGCCAGGTCACGATCTCGCGGTCCGTGAGTTCGAGCCCCGCATCGGGCTCTGGGCTGATGGCTCAGAGCCTGGAGCCTGTTTCTGATTCTGTGTCTCCTTCTCTCTCTCTGCCCCTCCCCCGTTCATGCTCTGTCTCTCTCTGTCCCCAAAATAAATAAAACGTTGAAAAAAAATATATTAAAAAAAAAAAAAAAAAAAGAGATGACTAGCTATGGCTGTCTCCAGCCTGAAAATAAAGAGATCATAGGCTAGAGCATTCAAGAAAATACATTCCCTTTCTTCCAATAAAGATAAATTTCCAATTTCCAATTGAAGTCAAATGACCACACATGTGTTTATTCATTTCAGGTCTGTTTGGCCTTGAGGGTAGAACTAAGTCTCTCTCTCTCTCTCTTTTTTTTTTTTTTTTAACTATATCCATGTACCTAGTACAGTACCTTTAAATACTTAACAAATATTGTGGGACCAGTAAATGAATCCCTACATTGGATTCTGTACATTGTACAACAATCCCTACATTGTTGATTCTTCATAAAACTGATGTAACACCTACCATGTGCCAAGGGTTCTCTTGGTCTTGTGAATGCAGAGCCACACAAGACAACAACTTATGCTTAAGAAGCTGATATTTTTGGAAAGCTGTAGGGGTCTTTTAAAATCACAGATCAAGCTTCTTGTCTGGCTGCAACTCTCCAGTGGCTCCCCATGTTCAGGAAGGGTAACATCGGAACTGGAGCATGGTCTGCAAGGTGCTCCCAGCCCGTGGTCAGTGCTTCCCACCTCATGGCACCTTCCTTGTTGTTGAAAATGTACAAGCTCCGTTGGCCTGTTGATCTTTGTCTGCCTTGAACCTGCTAAGCTCATTTCCCTCTTTGAGCCTTTGCATCAGCCGCTTCCCTGAATTCCCCTTTCCTGATCTTCCCCTGCCTCCATCCTTTGGCTGTTCATTTACCAGCCTTAATGACCGCGGCTTGGAGAAGCTTTCCTAGATGATCCAACTAAAGTGGATGATGCTGTCTCATACCATCCCGTGTTGATTCCTCATGTAGTGCTCCCGGATATCTAATACGTCATTTGTTTATAAGTTTATAATCTATCTCCCCTGTTAGCTTCTATGCTGTAATAAAAGTGACATTCTCTGACTTGTTCTCTATTGCATCCCATTATCAGAGGAGGACGAGACGCATTGTGGATGCCCAATAAATACGAGATTAAGAATTGAATTACTGACTAACATCAACCTCCAAGCCAAGGTGCTGGGCATGGCGTTCCCTTCTCATTCTGTAGCAGCCTGAAGTCTGTTTGTTTTAATTTTCAAGAATCTATGATGTTTCCCGATCTCTCCGGTACTTGATGGTTTTGTTGCATCGGGTTCAAACTGTTTGTGGAAGTGCTGTTTGTAATGTTCAGAAATTAGAAGGGCTTTATCATCAGTAAGGACTGGGTAAATGAACTGCCTCACCCCCATAAAATGGAAAACTCTGCCATCATTAAAATGCTCATGGATGCCTTTATTTATTGACATGAAAAGCTAGTCACATAGATTATTGACCAAGACATGTATAAAATATTAGTTCATTGAAATTGTGTGCTTTCAGAAAGTTCTTCAGTGAAATGTTAGTGGTCGTTTTCTCAAGGCTGTGGGACTTTAGGTAATTTAGAAATATTATTTATAGGAGCCCCTGGGTGGCTCAGTCAGTTAAGCGTCCGACTTTGGCTCAGGTCATGATCTCATGGCTTGTGGGTTCAAGTCATGCATCGGGCTCTGTGCTGACAGCTCGGAGCCTGGAGCCTGCTTCGGATTCTGTGTCTCCCTCTCTCTCTGCGCCTCCCCTGCTTAGCTCTCTCTCTCTCTCTCTCTCTCTCTGAAAAATAAATTAAAAATAATCATTTATAATTTTTCTGTAGATTAGTATGCTTATAATAATTATACAATATTTCCCTTGATGGAAGGACATTTTTAAAAGTTTTTTTTCCGTTTAAAAAATAAAGTAAGAAAGCAATATTTGGAACAAAAAAAAAACCCAGAGACAAACAAGAATATGATTTATTGTTCTTGGAGCTTTCTCACGGATCCCTATTTCCCACAGAGTGAAGTCTGAACAACTCAGTGTGGCCTCAAGATCCTTCTCCTGGTACCATATTCTCCAGGCTGGCTTTCCAACAAGGCGCCCGCTAGGATTCTAAACCCAGGCACACCTCTCCTTTTGCAGTTTCCTAAGACAGCCTTGCTCGGCCATGACCTCATTTCCGTAGCTGCTCCCTTTGACGACAGTGCCCTTCTCCACCTTGCTATCAGGAACACATCTTCGTATCTTTGCATCTGTGGACTCAGTGCCACACTCCCTCCCCTCTGAGACCTTCTTTTCTTTCTTTCTTTTTTTAAATGCTTATTATTATTTATTTTTGAGAGAGAGCAAGAGGGACAGAGTGGGGAAGAGTGGGGGGGGGCAGAGAAAGAGGAGACCCAGAATCCGAAGCAGGCTCCAGGCTCCGAGCTGTCAGCACGGAGCCCGACGCGGGGCTCGAGCCCGCAAACTGTGAGATCATGACCTGAGCTGAAGTTGGACGCTCCACCAACTGAGCCACCCAGGAGCCAGGAGACCTCTCTTTAAACCTTGCGCGTGGCTGTGTCAAAGCCCTCCTTCTCTCTTCCGCCTACATCCTGGTATCTGCTTGTTCACATTCATGCCCTGTCTAATCGCTGGCTCTGTGTCCTGGTAATTAACACGTGCCTAATAATTGTGAGAAACAGTCTTGTTCTTAATTCATCACCACCCTGCAAATACTAGCATTGCCTCCATTTGACAGTATGGGACATTGAAGAGAGTTTTGCAATTTCACACAGTCAGTCATTCGGTGGGAGTGCCAGGATTCCAATCCAGCCAGTTCTGTTCCAGATTATATGAGCTTAACCATGACATGCCGCTGCCACCCACCTGCCGTAGCACGAGACACGTCATGGGCCTTTATTTAGACTTAAGGAATGGCCAATGCCACAGAGGTATCCATTTTCTCACTGGGATGAATCTCCATCCTAAATACAAGAAATAAACCTCAACACTTCGTGTCCTTGCCTTTTTGTGGTTTAAGATACTCATCCTACAATTCTTTTTTTTTTTTTTTTACTGTTTATTTTTGAGAGAGAGACAGAACACGAGGGGGGAAGGCAGAGAGAGGGAGGGAGAGACAGAATCTGAAGTAGGCTCTGACACGGGGCTCGAACTCACGAACCACAAGGTCATGACCTGAGTCAAAGTCAGATGCTCAATCGACTGAGCCACCCAGGTGCCCCATAATTCTTAGAGTTTTCTCTGAAGTAAAACCTTTTGACGATGCGCCTTCAAGAATACGTCTCACGGTAGAAGGCCCCAATCCTGATGCCTTGTTTCTATTTGACATTTTAGTTAGTCCCTTAGAAGTACACAGAGGTACAGTATAGTCTGTTACTAGAAATTTAAAAATAAAATTTGGTAACTGATAGTACAGAATGGTGTTTCTCTGATGAATGCAGTACTTAAGAGCATAGAGCTCTGGACTCCAAATTCTCCTTTCACCTCTTGCTGTGGGCCCTTGAGTAAGTTCCTTTTCTTTTCTATTCTCCTCTGCCCCATGAAAAAACCATGCTATACTACCTTCCCCACAGGGTTATTTTTAGGATGCAATGCAATAATGCAGGGGAAATGATTAGGATGGTCTGGAGCATAAGTGCTCACTCAAGCATCAAATCCAAAAATTAGCTATGGCTGTCACTATTTTCTACTCCAGGGACCATATCACACTGGGAAGAATAGAGGCCAGGTAAGACACCAGGTAATACAGACCAGGTAAGCTTGAGGTCCTGAAGGAAACGTACCTTCCTTACTAATCTGCAGACATATCATACAAGACCAACAAATCCGGTAACTGCTAACATTTACCTCTTCCCAGACTATATTCCCCTGTATTTTTTTCCTAAAGGTTTGCTGCCTCCCTTTTGCCTATTTTTTTTTTTTCCAGAAACACTTTTCTCTAATGCTAGCTTGCATCGACCCTAGCCCTAACAGGTGAGGGGCGTACAGGTAAGCACTCTGTCCCAGGGCAAGGGGAAGGGATAGGGATCCACATCTATAACTTTCTCTTCCACCACCCTCCCTCTTGGACCACAACCAAGTGGATCCTGGTACTGTTCCCGGTCTAGCAGGGTCCCAGAGTGGGAGCCTAAAGTGTTTACATCCTGAATATGCAGACTTGTCTGGAAATGCCTGGAGGGTTAGCCTGACAAGCAGGATGTTCGCCAAGGAGTCTCGTGGGTGGGATTCCAACCTATGATTATCTTCCTACCTGGCCATTGCCCTATTAGAGCAACTGTTCTGTTGCAGCTCTTAGCTTGCCTATTGGTTCTTCCCTAAATACTCAATTCACTGAGGCCTTCCAGGATGCCTGCCTTATTAATATTCATCCAGCACCCCAACAGAGAGCCTGACCCACAGAACACACGCAGTAATCATGTGTGGAAAAATGAGTGAGTGAATGAGTGAATGACTGAATGACAAAGAGCTCAAAAGTTCATGAGTTTGACCCAAGGAAGATAGTTTTCTATATATAGGAGAGGCCATTTTGAATCGAACATAGCATGGTGAGTTGTTCAAGTGGAATTTGGCTACCCCTGCCCCTAGGAAGTGGTAACGATACACTGTAAGAAAACAGCTTTAAGTGAGACAAATTCCCACCAATCTCCATAAGCGAGGATAACACCGAATGTCCTAGCTTTAGGTCTATTTCCCAGGAGCATATAATGAGAGGGGCTGGATAATTTCTTTCACTAGTGCTTGAACACTTGAGGATATTGGAGAACAGAAATAAGGAGAAGCTACAAACGTTCTGGAAGCTGTCAAAGAGGGAGACATCCCTGAAATGACCTGGGAATCCCCGCGACTAGAGATTGAATAAGAATCCACAGGAAGGGTCACTGGAGAAGGGAGATGTTTCTGTGATAAAAAGGAGTGTTAACAGTACCAGCTCTGCCCTGCACTTATTCTGTGGCTTTGGGCATGAAAAACTCCCATTTTTTCATCACTAACGTGGAAGTTTTAATGGCATCCACGTTGGACATTATTGTAAGATTAAGTTACATAATATATGCACAGTGTTCTGCATGGTTGATAATTCCAGTTGTGATAGTTTAGGAAGCATGATGAAGAGGAGGGTGATGATGAGGAGGAGAATGACAGATGATGAAGTCACGTTGCAAAGCTTATCAGAAATACTGCATTCTGATCAGGGTGGGGAAGTCTTCGTGAGTTTTCCCAATTCTGGCATATGGCTAAGGAGCCAGAAAATGTTTTATAACCAGTCTGACAATCCAAAGGTATTTAAGACGATTGTGGTCAGGACAAAAAATCAAGGATTGCAATTTTGAGGACTTACCCAGATGTATTTAGCAAGTGCCCATCTGGACCATCAGCCAGTTTCTACTCCTGCTATTAGAGCCAATTCATCCTTTGTGAGCAATGTACCAGATAGTTCGCTGGTGTGAGACAACTGTGCGTCCTCACATATTTTTTTTTTTTCTCTAGCATGGGTGATACGAATGAGTTCCTCTAAAAGTCTGCGCTAGAGTTAAGTCTTGGAAAGTTGCTCAATACAGCAAGACATTAAAAGGCAGTTTTCTGTGAAGGTAGATGCAGTGAATATTCCCAAGAGTTTACTTGTATAATGGGAACCTAGAGAGTCCATGAGTCTCCGAAGAGCTGGTCCTTATTTATAGAAAAGGAGTTTCAAATCTTTCTAGAAAAGACTGGGTGCTTGCATGTATGGGAACACATGTATGGTGCCGACTCCAGAATGTCAGCAGAGAAGTGTGACCATACGGGAGGACAAAATAGAGACATAATCCACATTCTTATGAAAACCATGCCCTAAGGAAAATTAAACCAGTCCGAGGAAGACTTCCCTGAAATTCAACAGGAGAAAACTCTTGAAACATAGCTGGCTAGATGACTATTCATTCTTTAGGTGTATCAGGTGTAGGGTACAAGTTTGTGTGTTCGTATCACGTTAATAAAGCCTTCTCCCTCCTTATTTATTTTGTCTATATGACGTGTCTAGTTGAGAGTAATGTATATATTCCAAACAAAACATTTCCTTTGAATTTCTAAAAGATTAATTTACATATTTATTTAATACTCAGTCATTGAGACTAGCAAAGAATATTAGTTATTTGTTCATAACGGGATCTAACTCCAAGTAAGTTCACTCTTGTCCTCTTTGTATATTTTTTCCCGCCCGGGAGTCTACTCTGTCCGATATTAATACTGACACATCTATGTTGTTCTTATTTGCACTTTCCTGATACACATTTTCCAAATACTGGGTTTAAATCTTATGAGACATTTGAAAAAAAATTGTTTTTTCCAGGAGGTGTGTTTTTGTTTCTCACCTGAACCGGTGGTTTCTAAATATTGTGGTTTTACGATCATTTACAGT
This sequence comes from Prionailurus bengalensis, assembly GCF_016509475.1. Taxonomy (NCBI): domain Eukaryota; kingdom Metazoa; phylum Chordata; class Mammalia; order Carnivora; family Felidae; genus Prionailurus; species Prionailurus bengalensis. The sequence continues at coordinate 20,135,232 of NC_057354.1, forward strand.
TATCATCATAAAAGATAAATTCCCACTTCCTTCTGCGATCTTATGTTTTCTGTATCTCATGCTTTCCTACCATTTTCCTCTATTTCCTGTCTTTTGCTAGTTGAACTCTGCTTTGATTTCTTTAATCTCCTACAGTAATTTGGGAGGAATCATCCTGTTTTTTTGTTTCTACAAAATTTTGCAAAATAACATACTTGATCTGATATTCCCTTAATTATCAAGGTCAAGAAGAAACAATAGCCTTTGACTCCATCCTATTTTAGTCAAGAAATTTAGCACATTTTATTTTTCGTCCCTTCTCCTGTTTCCCGGCATTTCGCAGTGTAATATGTGATTCTAGACAACTGTTACTATTTCTAAAATATTTTATATTTTGAGTTAGAAAATACCCCTTCTTCAAATTAAAAAAAAGTGGGGCAAAGGAAATACTTTTAAAACTCAAGCATACTGGGTGTTTGCCTTGTATCCTGTCAGAGGAAACAAATTGAAAAAGAAAAGAAAAAAAAAAGAAAATCCCCCTTCTTGTTTCTTTTAGAAACATTCTTTACACTGTCTCTCTCTCTCTCTCAAAAATAAATAAACATTAAAAAATTAAAAATAAATAAATGAATGAATAAATACATAAATAAAAAGGGGCACCTGGGTGGCTCAGTTGGCTAGGCATCCGACTTTGGCTCAGGTCGTGATCTCACGTTCTTGGCCTTGTTCTCATTAGTTTCCACTTTAAATGTTCTCGTTCAGTTTGCTTTTCCATGGTCTTGCAGGGTGTTCTGATGTGGCAGTTCCTTAAATGCGATGGCCCCGGGTCCCTCTGTTCTGTGCCTTTTCCCTCCCAATCTCTATAGCCTCTTAGGTGATCTCCTACATACTCGGGTATCTGATCATCACCTCTGTGCTTTTGACTGCCCGCATCTCTGTCTATCTGTTTCTCTCCTGACATCGAGATGCGTGCACCCAACCAGGTTGCTGGATGTTTCCACCCAGTCTTCAAGGGGTGGCCTCATGTAGGAAAGGAAACGTATGGCTCGACCTTGCCCTAACTCTTGGTTGTCTCTTGAAACTCAGTGATTGCCCGACCAGCTGACTTTACTTTTAACAGCTCGCAATTGCCGATCGTGCACCAAGACCTGTCCGTGTCAGTACTTAGATCCAGGCTGATTGGAAGCCAGAGCCTCAGACAGCAGCTTTTAAAGTATGCAAATATATACAGGCTGTCTACCAAGAAGACGACGAGGCTGTAAAGCAACCAAAAGCGTTTATTTGGGGTTTTGGGGATTGCAATCCAGGAGACACAGAGTCGACTGAAATCGAAAGTGTGCTCCGAATTCCAAGTGGGGAGTGCAGGCGTATGAAAGGCAGAAACCACAGGGTTACATAACTTGTTGGCAAGGCATTGTGGTTGGGGCTGACGGAGTTAAACTGACCATCTAATGCATGATTGGCGATTTAGCTACCAGGTGTCACATTATCTCTGTTGCGGTCCAAAGTTGAAGGATGTGTTCCAGAAGGCGGTCCAGGTGCAATTGACAAATTACAATTGACAAAAGTCAAAAGTCCACGGTGTTCCAAAAGTGGAAACAGGATTGAAATAGGGGACTTGCATAGGCCTGCTTCCTCAGTATCCTCTAGAACCTACTTTTTGTGATGCTTATTTATTTGAGAGAGAGAGAGAGAGAGAGAGAGAGAGGGAGAGGGAACACGTGTTGCATGCACATGGGGGAGGGGCATAGAGGGTGGGAGAGGGAGAATGGGTTGTCAGTGACGAGTTCAACCCGGGGTTTATCCCATGCACCATGAGATCATGACCTGAGCCGAAATCAAGAGTCAGACGCTTCCCTGAGCCACCCAGGAGCACCCAGACCCTAATTTTAAGGACTCTCTTAGCACTGCTTCCTTCACTTTGGAATCTTCTCTCACAGGTGCACCTCATTTTATTATGCTTTGCAGATAATTGCGTGTTTTGGTTTGCTTTGCTTTGCTTTTTACAAACTGAAGGTTTGCGGCAACGCTGTCTCCAGCAAGTCTGTTGGTGCCATTTTTCCAAGAGGGCTTGCTTACTTCATACCCCTGGGTCACATCTTGGTAGCTCTCACAGTGTTTCAAACTTATTCAGCGTTGTTAAATTTGTTACGGTGACCTGTGATTACAATTCACTGAAAGCTCAGAAGGTAGCATCTTTTAGTGATAATGTCTTTTTTAATGAAGCGATCGATGGACGTTGTTTTGGTTTTTAGACGTCATTCTATTGCACGCTTAGTAGACTACGGTATAGTGTAAACATGACTCCTATATACACTGGGAAACCAAAAAAATTCGTTTGACTCACTTTATGGTGAGATACGCTCGATCACAGCGGCCTGGAACTGAACACTCCATATCTCCGAGGTGAGCCTGTACCGTGCCGTGGGACCGCAGGCCCAAGCCCTGCTGGCCACCAGACCATCAATGCCGTCCATCCCAGAGATGCCCCCAACAGCCACCCCCCCTCACTCCCCGCCCTGCCACCAGACAGCTTTAGGTCAGAAAATAATTCACATTCAAGACTGGGTGTTTTTCAAGTGGCTGCCCCTGCATCGGGCCCTGGAGTGAGTGAGCCCATGTGAGCCTTTGAGAGGTACTTCACAGTTTGCCTGGGCCGTTTGGATCTCAGGGAGGCGGGCCCCACTGGTTTTCAAGGCCAGATGTTTCAGGAGCTCAGGTGCAAGTCTTAAAAGTTGGGGTGCCTGATGCAGGGTATGAACCCTTCACTCCTGAGGGAGAAGCTCCAGGGCTTTGAGTTCTCTCCCAGTTGTGGGTCTCCTCAGGGTTGAGGGGTATGGCAGGACTGAGTCACAGCCTCTCCTGCCTACCTCAGATGTGTCCCGTTTCACATTTTCCCCGTGGGAAGGAACCACTCCACAGCTGTCAGGTGTTTCGCAGAGGTGGTTGTTCCATACGTACGTAGCCGTATATTTCATGTGTCCTGGGAGGAGGTGAGTTCATGGTCTTCCTATGTCGCCATCTTGGACTGCCTTTCCTGGATATCTTCTTTAATATCTCAGAGACACACAAAGCTTTTCAATAGGAAAAAGGAATGATCACAGAAATAGAGACTTCTCTCATTATTCTACTGTTCTCTTAAGTCAAGGGAATGTGCAGAGAGCTAACTAATAATGAAGACCTATTACATGCCTGTCACTGCATGAGGCATTTTTTATACTCAATCCCCACTTTAACACGCTGGTCTGAGGACTCACGTGTCTAATTCTAAAAGTGGGAAAACTAAGTCTCGGGAAGGTGAAGAAACTTAACAAGACTCAGTTTTTTGTTTTTAAATGCTTGCATTTTCTATTTCATCCACATCAAAACTTCCCTCTGTTGTTTCTTTGGATCCCCTTTATCTTCACGGCTCAACTTCCTTTCTTTAAGGAGACAAATCTTGGGGCACCTGGGTGGCTCAGTCGGTTAAGCGTCCAACTTTGGCTCAGGTCATGATCTCACCATTCCTGGGTTCAAGCCCTGCGTCGGGCTCTGTGCTGACAGCTCAGAGCCTGGAGCCTGCTTCAGATTTTGTGTCTTCCTCTCTCTCTGTCCCTCCCTTGCTCATGCTCTCTCCCTCTCTCTCAAATAAACATTTAAAAAAATTTTTTAAATAAATAGACAAATCTTACTCTTGCCATTTGGACTCATCCTTGTAGGCTGCCCATTCCTTTCTGAGGTTGTTTCCAGGTTTCATTTAACCTAAAGAGACCCTGACAGTGGAATGACTTCATCCTACGGTTAGCCAGGAGACCAGCTCCACTCCGTAGTGGGGGGAAGGGGATGTCCTAGATCCCAACCCCTGTGACTCTAGTGGAACAATCAATCAGTTGCCAGGACCCAGACCTTGAGGTGAAAAGAACGGTGGGGATTATATCCTATGGGATTCTGCCTAAGAGATTCATTGGCCTTCAGCACTATTTTCCTTCTAGTCCTTCCCGTTTCGCTTAAGAAGATGGGTGGGACTTAGAACAGCATACAGGTTTTTGGGGTTTTTTTTTGGTTTTTTTTTTTTTTTTTTTTGAGAATGGACTACTGTGTTTGAAGTGCCATGTGGAAGGTTCTGGTTTAGTGTTAATCCTGGAGGATTCTTCCACTGGCCCTGTTTGTCCGCAGCCAGGTTTCTTGTCTCTGGCACTCCAGGTCAACCTAAAACATGGCAGAGTATTTACAGTGATCAAGCTAAAGGAGCTCTCAAATTTCCATGTAAATGGAACGGAAGACTGGAACTTTCCTACCTATACTTTGGGTGGTACAAAATGCCCACATTCCTGTAGTCCCGCTTCTGCAGACCAAGGCAAACAGATTGTCCTTTGAATGTCTCAAAAGCTCTTTATTTTTTTTCTTGTAATGCCAAATGCAATATTTGTTTGAAAAGACTACACCAGAAGTTTCCCAGCTGAGAAAACAGGCTTGTGAAAAATGGTTTCAGAAAATGAAATAAACCATGCAAAAGTTGTTCAGGGTGTGTTTGAAATGAACATCTGGATATGAACTGCTAAATTACCTCCTTCCTCCTCCTCCTCTTTCTCACAGCTGTTTGAAAGAGTCCTGAGGGCAGGGAAACAGGTCAATGGACCAAATTGCACCTTTCCCCCACTTCTGATCCCTTTTGCACCTATGCAAGGAATCTAATGCACATGTGTGTTTAATAAGTGGGCACAAATACAAGACAGAAATTATCTCAATTCCCGTTGACTCTCTACAGCAATACCAAAGGAAAATATACTCTGGATTTTAAAATTTCTCAAACAAAACTTATGGTTCCAATAAAATATCACTTTTCAGTTGACTTCTTTATATCAAGAGCTGAACAGACCACTCATTTCTCTTCATTTCTTCAGAAAGAAGGAATGATTATTACGTCACACTTTCCCCAAAGTCAAGAAAGTCCAGTTCCCAAAGCCCTGCCTTTTAACTCATGATGGAGGCACCTGAGAAGTTCTGCATGTTCGTGCCGTCACGCAGCCCCCTCCATAGCCACCTCTTCGACACACGCATCTAAAGAAGTACGTTGGGAAAGAACAAGTTGACGTTTGTCGATCTTCACGAGACTATCAGTGGCCACAACTAACGCAGAAAATATGAAATAATTGCCTCATGTTAGAAGAATGTGTAGGCGAGTCTTTGGGGAGACATGATAGATGTTTTCACATAAGAGGAGGCTGGCTGGTGAACTCTGTACTGTCAGAGGCCAAAACGGGCCTGATGAGAAAAGGAGACGCCATACGGAAGCAGGTTTTAGCCTCTGTTTCAAGTGTCTGTTTCCGCTACAGCCTCTCCTCCTTTCTAGGATAGGAAAGGAGCCTCGCTCACCCTTGGATCCTGGTGCTGTGCGGTCAACTGTATACAGTGCATTATAGGTGCTCCTGTGATGGACGAACGCCTAACTGACTGACTGAATGCAATTCCTAGTTTAGGTTTTCCAGAGGAAACAGGAGAAAACTCCCTTATGAATACACGGATGAATATTTGCAGGGAAAGTTGGAGAAGGCGTTGGGAGCACACTTCTGAGATCAGATGGACTCCAAGGCTCTCCCATGGTTTGGAGTCTGAAATTCTATGTTCTCCTTCTGTATTGTTTAGGAGGAGATGTCCATCCACATGCCAGGGCTCAATCTCAGCCATCCTCCTTTCTTATATCCCCTAGGCTCTACTCGACACTGAGCTGGTTCTTGGCTAGGACCACTGTAGAAGGAGTCTTTGAACTTGACTCAAAGCTGCATGCCTCTAATCTAGGCATCTCTTTCCAGCTGATTTTATTTTGTTTCGACCTCTTGTTCTGTACCAAGAAAACTGTGCATAGTAGTGGATACCTACTGGGAAGCTGTTAAATTGCATGGCAAAGAGAAATTACCCAGCCCAGGAGATCAGAGAAGGCTTCCCTGAAGAAACAGTGTTTGAGGCAAACAAAAGCAATGTAGATGAAGAAAGCATCCAGGAAAAGGGGCTTGGAGTACAAAAGATCATGAATGATACCGCACTGAGCGGGGGTACTATAAGCAGCTGTGGCTGGAGAATAGAACACCAGGGAGAGAATGTGTGATGGGAAGTAGGGAGCGGAGGCCATGGTGGGGAGTCTGTGTAAGTTCCCCTAACTCGCACTTGACAATAATCCAGCCCAAATGGATGGCATTTACTTCTCAGGTCAATGCCATTCATCAGGCTGTTCCGTCTGCATAGTACCCTTCTAATTTCTACCTGTTTAACATTTTCTCTCTCCTCGAAAGCAACCCTAATGCTCCCTTCTCCGGGAGCCTTTGATGATTTCCTCCAGTGGACACACTTCCCCCCATGGGTGTTTGTACCTCGCAAAGCACTTCCACATTCTGCCTCTCTGCTGGCTGGACTTGTGACTTTCCATCCCAGACACCTTGAGCTTCATGACAGCAGGGGGTAACTCCAACCGCTCTTCCTGCACTGTTCGACTCAGTAAATATTTGTTGATGAGCTGCGGACAACATTCTGCTCAAAATAGGGTGTTAGTCAGGAGGCGCGCGGGCCAGGCTTCTTAGGTTAGAATCTGGACACTGTGACCTGTTCGATGTGGAATCTTGGGCAATTTGCTTCATTTCTTCCAGTGTCATTTTCTTCAACTGCAAAGTAGGGGTGGTGACAACACCTATCCCCTAGGAATTGCAGGAGCATTAAAAATAACATTTGCGGGGCGCCTGGGTGGCGCAGTCGGTTAAGCGTCCGACTTCAGCCAGGTCACGATCTCGCGGTCCGTGAGTTCGAGCCCCGCGTCGGGCTCTGGGCTGATGGCTCCGAGCCTGGAGCCTGTTTCCGATTCTGTGTCTCCCTCTCTCTCTGCCCCTCCCCCGTTCATGCTCTGTCTCTCTCTGTCCCAAAAAAATAAATAAACGTTGAAAAAAAAATTAAAAAAAAAAACATTTGCGAATAACTTGGCCAAATGCTCAGATATGTTAGTCATGATAAAATCCTGAGGAAAGATTACAGAGACTGAATTGTCAAGCCAGATTCACGCTCATTTTTTTTTCCAGTTAAGTCAACATCTTCAGAGGATTTTGTATGTCTTATGTCCCATTCTAGTGTCTGTGTCCTCAGCCAGCCTACAAGAATGCAAATTGGGAACTGACATCAAACATTACATTAGTTGCAGGTGTACATTATAAAGGCTTGACATTTGTATATACTGCAAAATGATCACCACAGTAAGACTAGTTAACATTCATGGCAATAGTTACAGATTTTTTTTTCCTTGTGACGAGGACATTTAAGATATCCTTTTTTAGCAACCTTCAAATATGCAATATAGTATTACTAACGGAAGTCACCATGCTGTACATTATATCCCCGGGACTTACACAGTTTCTAACTGGAAGTTTATACCCTTTGATGATCTCACTTGTATGTGGAATCCTAAAAAGAAAAATCTGAGCTCATACAGAGACCAGACAGATACACAGAGCCTAGGTTGTGATTCCTCACGTGCATGTACAAACAAAAGTTGAGCTAAAGGAACAAGCTGAGTGAAATCCCAGGCACACGAGGGTAAGGGATGCTTGAGAAATGGTGAAAAGCACTTCTTACTTGAGCCCCCGTTCTGCCTCCTGGTCTGTATTCCCTGTCGCCATCTGAAACTGGGTCTTCCGCAAGTGACTAGTTTGCCCCCAATGGATTGTATCCCATCCAGTCTCTCATTGTAGTGTACCTAGGTGTATAAATTACACAGTGACTATGTAATGTGTAACTAGGACACTTTTGCGGGGGGTGGGGGGGATAGGCGGAGGGTGCTCTGTTAAACTTTACACTGGGACCGCAGATGTGAATTGGGACAGTCACGGGCAGTTCAAGCTGTGCAATCGTCTAAGTTAGAACCAGCAATCATGCTGACTTGGGTCACACAGCCTTCAGCGTCTTTCAAGTTCAAACCTCTAGCTCCCAACCAAAAAAGAGTAAAGGTTTTTTTTGATCCACTTTATTTTTAATTGTATCAGAACATTTTCAACTCAGTGTTACACATAGGTTTCCTGGAAGGCTATGTCAATATATTGTGAAACATCTGGATCTTTGCATATTCGGATGTTGGACTATAATGAGCAGTTTTCATCCCAAATCTTTAGAGTCATGTAGATAAACCGATTGGTTTCGATTCAGGGAACTTAACTGCCAGCTTCAATTAGCCTGGGTTCTTTAATATATTCTTTTTTCTAACATAGTAGGCAACTTCAATAAATTATTATTTATAGAGTACTTATTAAAATGCTACAGGGAAATCGTTCCTGGAAACATCTCGCTGTGTAACTGTAAATGATCAAGCCCTTACTTGCTGATTGAGTGTTTGAGGACTGAAGTCAGATCATAGGATCACAGCTACTCATGCCTGAAGACCTCAGACAGCACCCACGCCAACTCTGCATCCAATCCCTGAACCCCTTCGACAACATCACTGCTAGATAGGTGCCCAGGAAATATTTGATGTCTTGTTGATGGAGGGATGCATTTCTGCTCAAAGTAGCCCTTTCCATTGCTGGGTGGCTTTGCCAGATACAAAATCTTGCCTGGTTTTAAGTGGAAATCAGCTTCCCAAATTTCCATGCACTGAGCCCCATTCTCTAGTAGGAACTCCATTCTCTGACAAAACGAATCTCCTTCAGCCCCTTTCTGTTCTCCCATCATGAGAGGTAGTGCAGACCTGCATCATCTGAGCCAGTAAGAAACAAGCACAGCCCATGAAGTGAAAGACTACAGCAAAGTGGTTTATCCCATCCACTAGGGCCAACATGCTTGAGTTTGAATCCTGGCTCCACCTGTAACAAGGCGAGGCATTTAACCTCACGGAATCTTAGTTTTCCCATATGTCCAATGGGAGATGTTCCTGGGTATCTTCTTGAGGCATTCTTGAAAGATTATAGGAGGTGGTGTAGGTGAAGTCCTTAGAATAGTGTCTCCTGGCACATAGTAAATACTTCATAGACTATTATCATATAGAATCCCAGCAAATAGAGTCTGGAAACCATCCTTCAGTTGTAAAATCACTGCTCGGTGGGTCAGAAGTTATTACTGGACACTTTGTGACCTAAGATGCAGCCTCCTCAGAAAACTCCACCAAGCATTCCTAGTTCTTTGGATTGAATGATACATTACTTTTTGGAGGGGATAAATCCTGGCAATTAAGAGTCAGGGCCTGGGAAATTGTATTCGGCACTGGATATACATTCAATTGATGGGACAGGTTTGTTTATTTTTTAATAGCCGTGAAATGAGAAATACTGAGGGTTCAGAAATGGATATTTTCCCAAAGCTCCTCATGAAATGTGAATGTGCACTCAGATTAAGAACAACAGACTTAACGTGAGTCTCCGTGGGTCAGGATCTGGGTTCCTTCAGTAACCAGCTGCACAACTGTGGGGAAGTTTCTTCATTTCTTCAGGCCTCTGTTTCCACATCTGTAAAATGGAGATAAAAATAAAAGTTCCTTCCTCATAAAGCTGTAATGACCCTTAAAGGAACTAGCACATATGGAGAGAAGAGTGCTCATTGGGTATTTATTCCCAACACTGTAATAAGTACCTTCCATTCTTAATTCTTACCCCATCTCCATCTATCACCTTTGCCTCAACCTTTTGGCAGGTGTCAAAGAGTACTGAGCACCATCTTGGCTATAGATACAACCCAAGGTCCAAGACGAGGATCTATCAAGAAACCCTTTCCTAGCCAGGGTGCACTTCAGGCTGATGGTGGCCCGGTTTTCTTTGAGTAATTAAGAATGATTTGCATTTATACAGCACTGGAATAGACCTGGGTCCCTAGTGGCAAAGCAATTAGGAGAGATGACAGCATGATTATTGTCTTAGGCTATGGCTTACATCAGCATTAGAATCATCTGGGTGGTATCTGTCACTTAAGGATCTGCTTCAAGATTGGCAGAAGGGCTCTACATACCTGCTGCTCACACTGTGGGACCCAAACCAGCAGCATGGGCATCACCCGTGAACTTGTTAGGTCTACAGCGTCACTGGTCTCACCTTAGACCCACCAAATCAGAAAGGGTCTAGTTCACTGAATCCCCAGGTGGTCAATGTGCCCATTAAGGTTCGGAAGCATGATTCTTCATCAGCATTGAGAGGAATTCATACCCAAAGTTTGTGACACGTTCCAGAAACCTTCATTCTACCACCCACCAAAAATGAGGCCTAGATAAAGCTCTTCACAGCCCTTGAATCACAGCCCCTCTAAGTTAGCAGCTCTCTCCATCTCCCCACCATCCTGTACCACTGGTTTAGCACTTATATAAATGCCTTCTTTGAGTTACTTTCTGGTTTGGATTTTCTACCTGATCCTTGGTCCTTGTTGAGAAACGGCAATATTTGTCATAATGGAGGCCCCCCTAAGACCTGTTCACTATTCTAGACATAGAAAGAAGGTGTGCTGTTAGTTATTCCAGCTTCTATCACTGATTGGTATCCCTTTCCTATGATGTTCCACTCTGGGGAATGCCATCTTCAGGAAGGGTTTGGAGCCGGAATTCATACAGAAACAGAGAAGTCTGGCCTCAGGTAATATGTGCTAAAGGCTTTCACTAAACAAACAGACAAATAAACAGAAAACCCAGAGTAAAGTCAGAAAAGAGTTTGCCCCAATTATCATTTGGCTTTATGTTGACATCAATACATAATGAGATCCCTGATTTCACTGGATTTCAAATAGCTGGAGAAAAGATGGAAGGGGGTTAGTGAATAAAATTCTGGGATAAGTCTTGGGGTGTAAGAGGCACACACACACACACACACAAACACACATACACATATTGAACATCTATCATTATGCCGGACAATGTGGATCCAAAGATGAGCAAAACCAAGTCCTGTCTTCATCTCTCACCCTTGGCCCTTGCGGAACCTTGAGAGAAAATAGACATGGTCAAATAACCACCAAAGTATGTGTTACATCCTAACAGCGATCACCACCCATAAAATTGAGGCACAAGTGCCTTGAGAACGTAAAAAAAAGGAGACGGATCTATTCAGGACGTTTCCTCTGAAGAAGCAACAAAACTGTAGGGTGGGGAGGGTTCAGAAGGACAATGCGGGTGTGACAGGGAGGGGTGGCCCAGCTGGTGCTAATGTCATGTGACCAGGGAAATCTGTGCCCCTTGAGGAACTGAAACAAGCTGGAGTGCGTGGAGCCCAGAGGAGAGAAGGAAGGGGAAGGAGGATTGAGAAAGCTGAAGCTGGAATGATGGTGGACGCGCTTTGGTCCTCAACCTGAGAGCACTGGGAAGAAATGACGGGGGCAACAGGGCCATATTTGTGTTCCCCAAATAGTGGTTTTTTTTCTGCCAACATGGAGAACAGATTGGAGAGGGACAAGAGAGGATGTGAGGAGCAGACCGATTAGGATTGCATCACGGCCCCCGGGGTAGGGACATGGCACCTGGATTGTGAAGGTGGTAGGGGCGGTGAAGAGACGTGGGATATTCCAAGAAATAGGTGGGAAAATTGAAAGGACTCAGGTTAGTTTGGCGGGCAGGAGCAGGGGAGAGGGAGGTGTTAAGGATCACAGTTTGCTGAAGTTCCTAGATGCTGTTCTTTTGGCTAAGGCGGGGCGTGCTGGGCGGATACCGGATGGGGAGGTTGGGTGGGTCATGAGTTACATTTTGAACATTTTGAGTTGGAAGCCTTCCCTGACCTCCCAGACAAAGCTATGCAGGACTGGAGTGTGGATGAGAGTCCTAGGCTGGAGGGGACTATTTTATAATAATAATTTAAAAAGTAGAAATAACAAATGTTACCATTCATTGAATACTTACTCAGTGCCAAGGCTAACCATCCATTATCTAATTTAATCTCGCAGGACTCCATGAAATGACTGATCATCCCCATGTTACAGATGAGGAAGTGGAGGCCCAGAGACAGCGTCCTGTCCAAGCTGTTAAGCACTGTGTCACACTGCCCCCTGCTGAGCACCTACTAAGTGCCAGGCTCTTAGAAAACGATGGTGTTTAAGATCTCCCCAAGGAGGAGCTTCTATTCTGGTAAGGTAAGTTCACGGATGTGTGTGTCTTCCCTAGCAAACTAAAGGAGGAGAAGCCCCAAGGTAGGAATTTCTGCCTTTTGTCAGAAACACAGTCACTCGCCTACAAGCCACATCCCTCTGGCATTCACGTGCACGGATTCGGGGCATGCCCCTGCCTTCTCTCTAAACTTTTTGTTCAGAAACTGAAAGGACAATTTTGGGTTGTTTCTGCTCCCTGGTTTTAGGTTGCCTAAGGGCAGGTAAGTTAAGTAAGAAGAGTTTCACCATGCATCCACCGGGCAACCCACCCCCATTAGCCTTTGATTTCAGGGTCTCAGACACACAGGAGGGGAGGGCAGCCCCACACTGCTCTCCTTTTTGTAAGGCTCTTTATTTGCCGCGAGCGGCTTCTTGTGTTTACCTGTCTGGGCATTGTGCTGAGGACTGTGAGAATGACACTCCTCAAGCCAGCTCTGAGATGGAAACAGACTCACCACAGCAGCTAAAGAAAGAACGTGTATGCAAAATGATCTCTTCCAGCACGTTCTGCTTTTGCCCAGGCGTTGCACATAAGCATGGAAGAATTTTACTGCTCCTGTTACCCAGAAGAGCTTGAGATTTGAAACTGGGAACCTTTCCAGAGCTTACATGGAACGGAGCATACAGATCAGTACTGAAAACATAAATCACTCTTCAACCCTTGATTCTTATTATTTTAGTAACAATAGTCTAGTTGAAATTTAACACTCTGCGCCTCCGTGTGTGTGCGTGTGTGCGTGCGTGCGTGTGTGTGTGTGTGTGTGTACAGGAAAATAAATACATTTTTAATAATCTGCTTTGGATTTAACTAAACCTCAACTTTATCTATTGTCAGATGTGCTTCTGCTGTTCAAATAATATCAATCTCCTAAAAAACAACCAAAACAAAACAAAACAAAACAAAACAAAACAAAAAAAACCTGGGGCCCCTGGGTGGCTCAGTCCATTAAGTGTCCGACTTTGGCTTAGGTCATGATCTTGTGGTTTGTGGGTTCGAGCCCCGCTTTGGGCTCTGTGCTGACAGCTTGGAGCCTGGAGCCCCCTTTGGATACTGTGCTTCCATCTCTCTCTGCTCTCTCTCTCTCTCTCTCTCTCTCTCTCTCAAAAAAATGATTTAAAAAATTAAAAAAAAAAGCCTATTTAGGTTTGGTACAAGTGATGATAATTAGTGCCAATTCGGGAAGTGAGAAGTCCCAAGCAAGTGTGCCCCTTACTGTGTTTCACTTTTACACACACGATAAAACTCTTCTTTCTTGTATAGAGTCATGCTTTTCATATTTTGTGATTTTCCCTAAACGTATATCCCAGATCATAAGAGAAATGGTATTTGGATTATCCAGTGTGAGGCAATTCAGAACAATGCCGTGTTTGAGCAGATAATCAATGCTACCCTCAAGGACTGTCTGAGGTTATGGGCCTTTTGCAAACAACAGAGAATATGTAAACCCGAGCCCAGAGGGGAGCATTTCATTTTGAGTGTATTTTTCCAGAAATATTATTATGATTTATTTTTACTCAGAGAGTAAAATATATTCATCAGAAGTCTTTTGACTGTTAGGGGGAAATAGAAAACAGTCCTGTTGGGAGGGTGGGGAAATATCTGTTGGCAGTTCCCTCCATGGCACCTCAAAGCAGAGTTTAGGATAACTCATCCCCCCCCCCATCATATAATTGTCCACACATTCGTGTGCAATAATGTTAATGACATCAAACCCAGATTAAAAGCAATTCTAGGAATTTCTGTATTTCTACCTGAGGCAGTTCCTTCTCCTGTGCCCTGGGTGACATTAATTTCTGCTTTTTCAATAACTTGGCACTCTCTAGACTATGGATCTTTCCAGAATATCATTTGCTCAACAAATGATTCTTAAAATCAAAAAAAAAATTTTCTTAAAAACAAATCTTCCCTGATTTTACTTCCCCATTAACTCTTGTGCCGCGTGCCCTCTGCGAACAGCAACATTTCTCAAAAAGTTGCCGACACAACTAACACCCGTTTCCGAAGACTGTGCTCACTTCTCCAAACTTACCGAATTTGGCTTTCATTCTTATCAGTCTAGGAAATAGTCTCTTTTCACCACCACGAGGGGGTCCGTACCACCAAATAAAATGGACACCTTCGATCTCTTTTTCATGTGTTTACTTATCCATGTGTTTACGGAGTGCCTCCTATGTGCCCAAGTTCTGTTCCAGGTATTGGGGACACGGCAGTGAAGAAAACTGGACTTCTTTTGGACTTCACCGTTGTAGTGGAGATTACGGATAATAAACTTAAGAAGTAAACTTGCATCTTCTGTATCAGTGAGGGATCACTCGCCAGACTTCAAGAAACTTGGCGATTTCCTGCTGGGGACACTCTTGGCTTCTGTGATCCAAACTCCTGTGTCTCCTCTTCCCAATCTGCTTGATTTTTTTTTTTTTCTTCAGTCTTTGTCAACTCTTTTTTTCCTTTTTTTGTCGGTTACACCATCCTGGACTCCCTCAGGATTTTGCTTTAATTTACTTCTTTGTATTCTTTCATTCATTTCTTTGGCCCTCACTTGTGTATGTTCTATTTGATTCCTAGGTGATTAAAAAAAATACTCCCCATTGTTTTAGCCACCACCAGACCCCAGTGATGCTAAAACTGATGAATCAAAACCCAGAAATGGTTGTAATGGGTTTATTGCAAAGCTAAGGAGGCTGTGCTTCTGTCAGGCCATTCTCTTCATGGGCCTCTGTGAGTGTTGCAAGTTTCCAGGGATTATATAACATCTCAGGTGTGAAGGGAAATAGAAGTTACAACCAGGGAGCATTTCCTTGGAAGCATTCCTGGGAAATTGCCTGAAGAAATCTCAGAAGGAAAGAAACTGAATCTTCAGGATTATAATCATTTGTTGTGACTTCTTTTCCCACTCCAAGTAAATACTACCTTTTATACCTAAATTTGTGCTTGTAATTCGGTTCGTTTTTTTTTTTCTGAAAGATGGTCCCCCAAATTGCATAAACTTTAGGCCCCATAAAAACTGGATCCTTCCCTGTCCAGAACTGGGCTGTCTCCTGAGGTCTAGTTAGTGCCAAAGTCTTTTTAAGTTTCTACTAATTCCATCATTAGCCTCTAATCCACTCCAGAATTCCTTTCTTGCTTCCTAGATTATTATAATATCTGTCTACTTGGTCTTTTCAATCACAGGGAAGCTCCCAACTATTTTCTCCGCACTTTGTCAGCTAAATACAATCTTCAAAGTATAATTTATTTATTTATTTTTTAAAAACAATTTAGGGGCGCCTGGGTGGCGCAGTCGGCTAAGCGTCCGACTTCAGCCAGGTCACGATCTCGCAGTCTGGGAGTTCGAGCCCCGCGTCAGGCTCTGGGCTGATGGCTCGGAGCCTGGAGCCTGTTTCCGATTCTGTGTCTCCCTCTCTCTCTGCCCCTCCCCCGTTCATGCTCTGTCTCTCTCTGTCCCAAAAATAAATAAACATTGAAAAAAAAATTTTTTTAAACAATTTAAATGTTTTTATTTAGTTGTGTGTGTGTGTGTGTGAGAGAGAGAGAGAGAGAGAGAGAGCATGAGCAGGGGAGGGGCAGCGAGGGGGAAGACACAGAATCTGAAGCAGGCTCCAGGCCCCGAGCTGTCAGCACAGAGCACGATGCGAGGCTCCAACTCTTGAACCGCGAGATCATGACCTGAGCCCAGGTTGGACACTTAACCAACTGAGCCGCCCAGGCACCCCAATTTATTTATTTATCTTTAAAGATTTTATTTTTTAAAGTAATCTCCACACCCAACACAAGGCTCGGACTCACAGCCCCAAGATCAAAAGTCACACGCTCCACCAGCCAGGCCAGCCAGGCGCCCCACCAATGTAAACCTTTATAAACAGAAATCTTCAGTGCTACTTGCATCTCAGAGCTCCTCAGCAGTCATCCATTGTTCTTAGAACCCAAGGACTTACATTAAATCCAATATTTTTAACACTGCACCCACGTGCTGTGGGGTCTCGCCCTTGCTTCCATCCCCATTCTCATTCCTGTCTCCCCCTCGATGAACTGGTAGGTCTTTCCTTGTTTCCTCCCAAAGATAGCATTCACTCCTCCGCTGGGATTGTGCTCCATGATCTTTCCACTTGTAGGGACTCTTTTCTGCAAGATTTTCACCTGGCTAGCTCTTAAGATCTTGCCTTAAACATCTTCTCTTTAGAGAATCCCTCAGCCCCTAGAGGCAGGGATAGAATGTGCTTCACTAAAAATACATGGGATAAGGAGGAGGTGAGTGGCATACAAAGCAGGAGCAGGTTGCCACTGCCACAAGATGGTAGATGAACCCAAGGGAGAAAGGCTGAAACAAAACTGGTGTAGACGGCTGCGTTTATCATGCCCGGTTTCTTCTTCATCTAGGGTACATAGCCCTGTGACTGAGGTCTCACTGGTGGAATGAGAATGGTTCAGATCTGGCCCCATGCAATCCTCCAAGCCCGTTCTCTCTTCCCTTACCTTCTGGCAGGATGCAGGTGATCTACTGTTAAGACTCGGGGGCCCTAGAACTGCATGGAAGACCACCTTCCAAATACCCAACTGAACTTTTGATGATCAAGAAACAGACTTCAGGGGTACCTGGGTGGCTCAGCCAGTTGAGCGTCCAGATCTTGGTTTTGGCTCAGGTAATGGTCTCACGGTTCCTGGGTTTGAGCCCTACATCAGGCTCTGTGCTTATGGTGTGGACCCTGCTTGGGATTCGTTCTCTCTCCCTTTCTCTCTCTGCCCCTCCCCCACCTGTGGACGCTCTCTCTCTCTCTCTCTCTCTCTCAAAATAAATAAATAAACTTAAAAAAAAAAAGAGGGCACCTGGGTGGCTCAGTCAGTTGAGCGTCTGACTGGTTCACGTCACAGTCTTGCGGTTTGCGAGTTTGAGCCCCATATCGGGCTCGCTGCTGTCAGCACAGAGCCAGCTTTCCAATCCTCTGTTTCCCTCTCTCTGCCCCTGCCCTTCTTGTTCACAGTCTCTCTCTCAAAAATAAATAAATAAAAACATAAAAAAAAAACCTTCACTAGATGAAGCCTCTGGAATGTGGGGCTTGTTTGTACTTTAGTTAGTATCACTTGTTGTAATAACCTCAAACAAATTAAGAAAGAAGCACCCACTGTATGCCCTCATCCCATTTCACTTTCTGTTCAAGTGGAAATGTTTGGTTTAACCTCCCATACCCCTACATGGATATGGACTGGCTCAAAGAACTCATCTGAAAGGCCCACTGGACTATACCCTTGCAGAAATCCCGAGACTCAAAGGATTGTTCGTTTTGATGGGCAATAGACGTAGTGGTTAAAAGCTAGGACTTTGGAATCTTTCACAAGCAGACTAATGCATTGTGGCCTGACTGCATGCATGATCGCTGTCCTTTACTTTGTAGTCCCTTCCCTTGTTGGCTCTGGGTTCAACCATGTGACTTCCTTGGTTACTGAGTTATTTGCAAACCTGATGCAAGCGACATCTTGAAAAGCACATTCATATTCCTCCTTTCTCCTTTCTTTTGCCCAAGTGGGCTGCTTCATTCTCATACTTGTTTCTTTCCAGAAGCAGGTGCCGTTCTAAGCTCCTGGAAGAATGTGAGGGATACATGGAGAAAAGCCAAGGTCATCTTAGATGACTTGATAGCTAGCTGACTCCCCCACTCCCCTGAAAAGTGAGAAATCCCAGCCGAAATTAGCAGAGTCACCTACCTAGCTCCCAGTTGACTTCGGAGATATGAGTGAACCAGGCAAGACCAGAAGAGTGTAGCCTACTCGAACCTCATTAACAATACATGGCTATTGGTTGAGCCAGTAAGTTTGGGGTGGCTTGTTGCAGGGTATTATGGAAGTGATAGATCAGGGTGAAATAGGTCCAAGTGAAAATCCCAGGGCTGACCTTTATTAGCTCTAGGACCTTTGACAAGTTACTTAATCTCTCTGCCTCAAGTTTTGCGTCCAATAAATGGGATCTGGCAGTGTTTATTTCAAAACACTGTTGTGAAAAGTGATCAAGTTGGTGGGTGAAAAACACAGCGCTTAGTTATCGGTGTGTTGAAGAAATCAGTAAATCTTAGATGTGATGTATAGGAGACGTGAAGGCAGAGGAGAAGGAAAAATAGAAGGGCAGTGAGATCTTCTGTGGGTCAAAAGTTTGGGTTGCTCAGCATTCTGGGTATCTAAGAGGAAAAAAAAACCATTGAGAAATATAAACCATGAGGCAGCCCATCCACTCATTACTGAATAAACTAAGGTCTGTGTTTTATAAGATGTGTCACTGGGAGGTTGGTATGCTTAGTCCTTGTGAGCTTACTCCCTCGGAAGACATTCTCCACCAAATCTTGCTTCCAGATTTTACCTTTGGTATGTATCAAAGCTGTTTCTTCAAATAACCGTCTAAAAACCACTTTTGTCTTGGTTCCAATGTTGCCATAAGGGTGTTTTCCATTTTACCTATCAATACCCCCGTTAGAAGTTGTCACATAACATACTTCTTTTCAATATAGCAAAATACAGAGAAAGAAATGGGGCTTATTATATCTCCCTAGGAATCAACTTATGCCCTCCTTTTTGATAGACTTTCCTCTTAACTCTGACCACCAGGAAGCTCAAATATATTACTCATCATAACAACTACATTACTCTTAAGTTTAGCATTCTGTCTAATTCTCCAAAGATTCTGGTTTCTTACGAATACAGAGTTTCTGTAATGCTCTTTCTTATATGTCATATGTTTTGGCCACCTCAAGTTGTGCATAAGCAAATGAGCCTTTTCTAGTGTGTGACAACAGTCTAGAACCAAATGTTCACAAACACTTGTAAAATCTAGATGAGAAGCTGTTTCCTAAGGGCCTCAGCTCAATCTCTGAAACCTGTTTTATGGTCGCTCAGCCTTGGTTTTGGAAAAGTCATCAGGTTGCTAACTGCTTTGGCGATCATAAAACAAAGTTTTCTCCTAAACAGAGGAAAAGGCTCCACGAAGGAAAAACTTGTTCACAGAACACAGAGTGAGAAAAGGCCCCTCAGAAGCCTTGCTGGCATCAGTCCCAAGCTCATGTTACCAGGAATATTTACATTAAAAATATATCTCCAGCTTGACCAGCAGCTCTGAGGTCAAGCTCAAAATCCTGCCTGGGAGTTCTTTGGTTTTATTACCATTTGTCAGCTCAAGCTTTGGCTATGATTTCCCTGCCTTCTGAGGCATGAAGGCAAACAGAGCAGAGCGAGGGCTGGGAATAGCAGCCCCGATAGTGTGAGGTGGGGATGAGGGGCTTCTGAGGTTTTTCAGCAGGAAGTATCTGGTTGAAGTCCTCTTGGCCAAGAACTTTCCTTTTACATACTGGTCTTTTTATATGCAAGGAAATGCCCACAAGGGAGGTTAGTAGGACTAAGTAGGCAAAAAGATTGCCTTCTTTTCTGAGACCTTCTCCTAGAGATAAACTTACTTGGTCCCCTTTCCCCACCCATCCGGAACCCCCCCCTGAGAGGCCTCACCAGCTGGAGGAGTGAGAAGGAGAGATTTATGAAGTTTCCTTTGTAATTAGAGCTATAATTGGATTTTGATTTTCACTAGGTTGCTACTCGGCCTGACATTAACAAACACCTGCTGGAGAAACGTGTAAAATATAATTTTATTATTCACATTGTTTTGTTTTAAAATAGTTCAAGGATCTATGATTAAAGAAAAATTAAGTGAATAAATAAACCATTCTAATTTCAGTCCCTCTCAATAACAATACCAACCAAGGTAATTCTGTGAGAGACATAGTACAGGAAAAAAAAAAAAGATTATTGTCACACAGAATTGAGGTCAAATAATTCCATCACATTGCAGTAACATATAAATAGATTTCCAGCTCTCACCCACATTCCAGTCCTGGTTCTGAACATCTTGTCCCAAGTCATGCCTCACCTTTTACTCAGTGAAGCTTCCAAGCTTCTTAGTGGATTGCTTTTTCACCAGTGTTAGTTACCTTTTGTACTTTGGATTTGACCTTAGGGCAGTAATTACCTTTTGATCTTTCGCTGCTGCATTCAAATCTATTTTCCAGTTCATGGATTCTCTCTTCAGCTGTGTCTATTCTGGTATTTAATTTGTTCATTAAGGCATTTTAAAAAATTTGCTTTCTCTATTTTTTCCTAGAAGTACTATTTGGCTCTTTTACAAATATCCTATTTTTTATAGCATGTTCCCATCGTGTTTCTTATTATGTCATTTCATCTTTAATCACATTTAAAATTATCTGATAGAATATTGCAGATTATCATCGTCCACTCAAATCTTAGAGTTACCTGTATATGTTGCAGACTCATTGACTCTCCCTCATGAACTTTTAGGCTGACTCTTGGTTCCGCCCCTGCTTTGGGCAGCCCCATAGGAAGAACACATTCCCTCTGGGTCGTGATAAGGAGACAGAAAGTTTTTCATTTTACAACACCACAATCCTTCTGGCCAGTCACATTGATGAGTTGAACACAGAATAGAATGTGAATGTGCAGCTTCATGATTAATAGCTACATCCTCTTAAGATGGCAGGAGAAGCAATAAATAAACAGCACCTAGAAGCTCTTTAAAGCATATAGCCTCAGGTTAATTCTTATAACAGAAAGTATGACCTCCTCCCTTGATGTGTACCAGAGACTTCCCCAGTACATCTTCCATGGGGTGCTCACCAGACTACAAGTGCCTCTTCCTACCACCGTTCCCATGGATGGATGATAGGAAACCTTCTCCCCTGTTTCCAAATATAAGGAAACTAAGGGTCAGAACAATGAAATAATTTTTCAAGGTCATATAAGTAAGTAGAAGCGTTAGAATTTGAACATTCTTTCTGATTCCAGGGCCTATGTTTACTTTCCCAGCAGTAGAAATCAGAGGGGAGTGGGCACATAAGCCCACTGAATCAGAGGCCCTCCCAAAAATGCATAGTAAAGGCAAGTCTGCTTTGTGTCTTTTGTTCTATGTTAAAAATTAATATGAGTCTTATATATTAATTCATAAAATTTTGTGTCCTTTTTTTTTTTTAATTTTTTTTAATGTTTATTTATTCTTGAGAGAGAGAGACAGACAGAGCAGGAGCAGGGGAGGAGCAGAGAGAAAGGGAGACACAGAATCCAAAACAGGCTCCAGGCTCTGAGCCGTCAGCACAGAGCCTGATGTGGTGCTCGAACTCACGGACCGTGAGTTCATGACCTGAGCCAACCTGGACACTCAACCAACTGAGCCACTCAGGCGCCCCTGTGTCAGTTTTAAACTGAAGAGGAGAAGGTATTCTGAGTTAAATTGCCTAGTTTTCATCTTAATCCCTTTGCCTTTGTAGATATTTTTCTCCTTTTTGTTGAGGCCTGGGCTAGCTGCCCTCTAAGAATCCATGCTCCCTCACCATGATAGTGCTGTTATGGGACTGTGGCTACCTGATCAGGAACGGAACTTCCTGACCCTTTTTGGGTAATATGACTAAGTTCCTTACATCCAAAGGGATATGGGTAGAAGTGATGTTCCATTTATAATCATGACTTGTAAAAATGCCCCAACTGCAATTTTCCTCCCTCTCCATCTGACACCCCCACGTAGATGTACATGACACCCCCACGTAGATAGATTTCCCAGGCAACCTCGGAAATTATTCTGTAAAGATGGCCAAGCCTGCATCAGCTCAGTCCTTCTCAGGGAACAGAGAAGGACTTGCCTCTTCCTTGCCTCTTCCAGTTTCCCCTGGCTTCTAGCCTTGCTTGGCTTAGAACTCACATCTCTACTGCCCTCTTATAATAACAGGTGATTCGGTTTAGGACCCACTTGGATAATACAATATACACCCCCCACCACCACCACCAAGTCAAGACCCTTAACTTAATCACATCTGCGAAGACCCTTTTTCCTTATAGGGTAACATTTATAGGTCCCAGGGATTAGGACCTGATCTCTTTGGGGGCTATTCAGCCTAGCACGCCACCAAAAAACGGCTTGAGTGGACCCAGAACCAAAGACCACGAGGGAGGAAGGGGCTCTTAAAATGGGGAGAATGTTGAATTGGGGGCGACTAAGATCTTCCAGTGACTTCTTCAGTAAGGATCAGAAAATCCAATTTGCACACGCACAAACATGCACACTCGGTGAGGAGAGGGGTTCACAAGCTCTCAGCAGTGGCTCAGGCCGTGCAGAGAGCCTCACGGTTACCCGGTGTGCGCACTGAAGCCCCGAGGAACGTCACCGTGGGGGGCTGCAGGCTTACCTCCATCCCCCCCTTTTACTTACTCGGTCAACAAACGTTATTCAGAACTGTGTTCTATGTGCTGGGGATACATCAAGGGAGCAGATGAAAGCAAGAGTCCCCGTCCTTGTGGCGGGTTTGGCAGTGAATAGGACCCTTGGTTGATGGCGAAGTTAATTGTAAATAAGAACATTCCAGTTTCCAGTCTTCTGGCATCTCTCCTTGTTTCCTTGACTCCCCAAAGATGTAAAGTAGAAACCAGTAAGTCATCGCTGAGCACGTTCTCGTCACTCAGGTTGTGTTTGGTCCTTCTCTCAGAAGTGTTTTCGATTCCTTTTTATTTGGGGTTGATTTTTTTTTTCAGCACATAGTAGGTTGCCGCATAACGTCCTATTGATTTGTAGGTCAGAATTACTCTCCAAGGACTGGGGCGCCTGGGTGGCTCAGTCCGTAAGTGTCGGACTTTGGCTCAGGTCATGATCTCACAATTCGTGAGTTCTAGCCCCGTGTCAGGCCCTGTGCTGACAGCTCAGAGCCTGGAGGCTGCTTCAGATTGTGTGTGTGTGTGTGTGTGTGTGTGTGTGTGTGTGTGTCTGTTCCTCCCCCACTTGCGCTCTCTTGCTCTCTCTCTCTCTCTCAAAACTAAATAAACATTTTAAAAAATGAAAAAAAAAGAATTACTTTCCAAGGACAAAAATGTACTCTGCGCCTGAAACTTCAGCTGCACAACCTTGTGCCATATATATATATGTATATATATATATATATACATATATATATATACACATATATACATATATATATATATTTTTTTTATTTTTTTTAATGTTTTATTTTTGAGAGAAAGAGACGGAGCGTGAGCAGGGGAAGGGCAGAGAGAGAGGGAGACACCGAATCTGAAACAGGCTCCAGGCTCTGAGCTGTCAGCAGAGCCCCACGTGGGGCTCGAACCCATGAACTGTGAGATCACGACCTGAGCCAAAGTCGGATGCCTAACCAACTGAGCCCCCCGGGCGCCCCTAGTGTTTATATTTTTGTCCATCTTTCCTTGCGGTCAGTACATTGCCTCTGCCCTCCCCCCACCCCACCCCACTCTCCTCCCCAGTTCTCCCATTTAAGCTCATACGGGGCTGTACAGGCAGCCAAGAGACAGACAGGCAGCTTATCACAGACCCACCGACACCCCAGCCTCTCCCGTCTGGCCCCGCTCTCAGTACAACCTGATGAAAAGATGTCACACCGCAGACAAGCGGTTCACCTCCTCACCTCTCCCCTTTGCCCTCTGCCTTGTCTAAGCAGCAGTGGGGGGAGCTGGGGGGGGAGCAAAGAGATTAAATCAGGTAGTTGAAAGCTAACACCATCTCTAAGCAACCCTCAAAGCGAACCCAGGAATTTCAACTGTAATATTATCCCCCAGGAAAAGGAGCAAGAAAATGAGAAAGTCAGTGCCTTGCTGGGCTCAGCATTGGGGGTGCCCAGGCCCAGCTGGCGACAGGGAAGGGACAGCAGCCTGGCCTTAGCTGGAGAGCATCTGGGGGCAGAAAGAAAAGTGGGGCTCACACAGACATCCATGTGGGAGCAATCAGGAACATGCCTGCCAAGGCTCCAGGGCTCTGGGACACATTCACAAACTCCAAACAAGTGCATGGGAAAGATATACTTTGTTTCCTTCCCCCCAACCCCACCCCTTGCTGCCCCGCTGAGAAATGCTGGGTGTTGTGTTTCCAGGGGAGGCTTTTGTGGCTAATTTTGAAAAATGAAGCGAGCAGGTAAACTAGAGCTAATGGCCCCAGGCTGGGGGCAGACATCTGGGGCAATGTTGACTTTGCTGTGGGAGAGCCAGCTGGCCTTTCCACCGCTCTCCCTCCAACCCCTTCCCTGCCCGCCTCCAGGGGGCCTTCAGCTCCTAAGCAGCCAACAGCCTAGCCCCTTGCTTACAGCACCAAAAATGTTTGGTTTTTACGCATGACCTTGGCCCGAGCACACCTGGACAGTGCCCTCTCCCTCATCCTGAGGGGCAATGGCTTCCCACCATCCCTGCCCATGCCAGGGGACGAGATTCTCAGACCCGGGGAGAGCCAGACTTGGTAGAACTTGTGATATGAGCTCATCTTAACGACCAAGAGGGCGGGGAGAAAAGTGACCTCGATGCCAAACACTGTGCCAGCTAGGTGCTTGGCACGCTTTGTCCCTGCAACTTAGGACATATGGGTTTTTTTTTTTTCTCATTTTATACATGAGAAAACTGGCGTGTAATGCATGTAACAGAACTAAAGCCACAAAGTAACCAGTGCTCAGGTTAGATACAAACATAGGTCAAATTTAGTGCAAGGCTGAAGCCTGTTGTTCAGGAGGTCCTGCTGGCCCGGGCTCTGCCGGCTTACTTGCTGGGAACCTCAGAGTAGGTAAACTTTCCTCCCTGAGCCTTGTTGCCCTTTGTGTTAAAGAAAAGGTAATAGCTTCTGCTTCTCGGATTGTCCTGATGGCTGAGTGAGATGATGAATGGAGAAGCTTTAAAAATTAAGTGACCCGTGCAAATAAATGCTCAAAAGGTATTTGCTATTGATATTAGAACATTAGCGATCTTTCCACTGTACTGTACGTAGTTGGTTTCTAGAGAGTAGAAAAGTGCTTAGCTTTTCAGTACATATAGTAGCAGAGCCCTGAGGTACGTGCAGATATCCCAGCTGGGCTGGGGCTTCAGAGAAGGACATGTCACCCCAGGGCTGAGAAGCGAGGTCTGTTTTCCCCTCGTCACTGTGCCAGGAACAGAAGGTCACCTTCCCAGAAGTGACTGGAGTCAACCCTGTCAACAACCAGGAATCCACAAGACTCCTAGAATGGAGTTCTCCAGTGCCTCTTCCCCATCCTTTCTTTGCCTCGATCCAGGATCACGGGCAGAGAAGAGAAAACGGGGGTTAGGAAGCCCCTTCTCCCTGCTAAATGGTCTCATTCTTTGTCCGTCCATCCATCATCCATCCATCCATCCACATTTTCTTAGCATGGTGCCAAGTGCTGCACAGGAACAGAGAGGAGAAGAGACGTCTACGGTGATACCCGGATGTAAGTTTATTGCAGGAACAGTGCCCCGCCCCTTCCCAGCCTTCACTGCAAGTCGGAGGTCTGGGCGTGTGCAAGGAAGGTGTAGGCACCCGCAGCCGGAACAGCACAGGCACAGAGTAAGGACATTCTGTGGATGTGATCTGACTAACCATTTCGTGTTAGCCGAACACAGACTCTTCTGTCTGTTTTTACTCTTCCACTCCTGCCCTGGAGCCCCGGGGTCCCCCCGCCCCCCCAGCCAACGCTCCACTGCTCTGCCTCCCCCATCCAGTTGTATCCTTCTGACTTCATGTCTGAGTTTACAGGGAGGGACTGTCCAGCAGAGCTTCAGACTGAGCTCCCATACTTTCACAAAGAGCAATTCCGTGTTTCCTTCATCCAGAACATCAAACAGAATATCTCCCGCGGGGCCCCTGAAATCTATGTTGCCACCTCGTTAATGACTATCTGGGGGAAGGTTTTATGAGGTATCGGGGCAGATGTGAACAGATACGGGAGAACGGATGTCTTCTAGCCTGAGTCATCATGGGGTAAAAGCAATGCTGACCTTTTTGTGTATCTTCCCAAGTCATTAGCATGCATTTACTGGGTTTTTGCCCTGTGCCCGCCCTGTGCTCATGACCCTGGGGAGACACAACAAAGCAGGGTTACTTTGATGGAGGAGTGTGATGGCTTAGCCTCAAAGTCTGCAAAAAGAGCATGTGAGGGCAGGGTTCCGATCCTTCCTGCTGTCCTGGTGGCTGCGGTGGAAAGTCACAGTGTCGTGGCATCCAGAAAAAGATGTGGATACTTCAGTTTCCGGGAAGGTTATCTGCTGGCTGTAGAGACAGTACCTAGCATAAAGTGAATGCTCCATAAATATTAACTGAATGGATGATTCCATGAACAAGTGAATGAGTGGGTGGTGGGAGAGATGTGGCAGCTGATATCCCGAGATGGTGATGATGTGCGCAGTGCTGTCAGAGAGATGAGGTAGGGTGGGGAAGACCTTGACCTAGGAGATGCCCACCACAAGTTAAACTACATACACTTTAGATTCTGCAAAGGAAACAGGACTTCAGGGCAGCTTTTTAATCACTGTAGGGAAACTGAGGCGTAAGCCCAGTCAACAGTACTGGTTACTATTGGCTGGTATGATAAAAGAAATAATAAAGGCCAAATAGGTGAGCTTTTATTCTATGTCAAGAACTTTCTAAATGCTTTAACATTTACTCTTCAGAGCCAAGCACTATCACATATGCGCTACGTTTATTCCAGATTTGCAGAAAAACGGAAAGGAAGGTAGAGGCTAAAAAGCCTTCCACATTCTGAGTGCTAAGGTTCAAATCCAAGTGGTCTGATCCCAGAGACTGCATTCTTAAAATGATCATAGAGGCAGGGGAAAAGTTCAGTTCCACGAGCAAGTGGATGTCTGGGGCTCCTCCCACACAAAAAGGGCAAGATCGTGTCCGGACTCCACCCGTCGTCCGGGAGGCTAAATCAGTCCTGCAGGGTGGACACGGGGACTGGACAGAGATGTGACTGGGACCAGCACAGTCACATGAGCAGGCAGGGACCAGGCTGTCAGGCTGCTGCCGTGGACATGCTGTTCTTGGTGCACATGGCTTAGACCTTCTCTTCCTTTCTCTTTCTGTCTAGTCCTGGCGCCCACACTCCTGCATCTGTCTCTGAGCTGCAGCACCCAGCTCCGTGCAGGCGGGTTCCATCTACGTCTCCTTCTCTGATTTGTCTTCAGGTTTCCACTGCACTTTCCCGAATGCCTTCTGGTGTGTGCTCTCCATGCCTTGTCAGCAGCTACGACCTCCAGCAAGGCCAAAAGGGAGCCATCTTTGTCCCCAACTCAATCTGCACCACCTCCCCCCGCTTCTCTCTCTCTCTCTCTTTTTAAATATTTTTTACGTTTATTTATTTTTGATAGAGACAGAGCACACGTGGGGGAGGGGCAGAGAGAGAAGGAGACAAAGAATCCGAAGCAGGCTCCAGGCTCCAAGTTGTCAGCACAGAGCCCAACGCGGGGCTCGAACTCACAAACCGTGAGATCATGACCTGAGCTTAACCGACTGAGCCGCCCAGGCGCCCCTCCCACTTCCTCTCTTCTGCCCACACCGCCGACATTCTGTCTCCCGGGGCTAAGCCTCAGAGGCTCCAGATCACTCTCTCTCTTTACATAACATGAAATCACTTAGGAGTCCTTGTCAATTTTCCTCTTATAACTGAAAATTTTTTTTCGTTAAATTTCTATGCCTGCAGCTGTTCTTTCCTTGCCATTCCTACTGCCCATCCCTGAGCGCAGTTGCTTTGTGTTTGAAATAGCGTATGGACTCTCGATGGATTCTTGCCTCCAGTTTCTCTCTCTTTGGTTCCATCCCCCACGCGCTGCCAAACCCATCTCCCTAAAGTGCACTTCTGAACATGTCAGTCCCCTGAGCCACAAGCTTCAACGGCTCCCCATTGTCTGCCAAATAACGTCCAGATTCCTTATCATGGCTTTTCACATCCACTTAGATCTGGTCTCAACTCAGTGCACATTTATTGAGTCCTGTGTAGTCCCAGACCCTGTGCAAGGCGTTGTAAATGTAAAACTGAGCCCAGGATGCTTCCTGCCCTTGGGGGAAGAAAAAGAAGAGAAGCTGGTCCTCAGATCTCCAGCCCGTACTTCTTCCCACTCATGCCCACTGCCTAAGGTATGAGTGTGGATTTTTGCTCTTCTCCGGAACTTCCTTGGCACTTTTTGACTCTGTGTCCAGGAATTTCCTCATTTCCATCAACAACCAACCCTCTCCTGGTTTACTATCCCCTCCTTATATAGACAACCATGAGCGGCCCTTTTGAAGATGAATGCTTCTGACCACTCTCCTTTGCACGATTCTCGTGATGGATCACGGTCCGCTGTACGTTACAGATTTGCGTCTACCTTTATCTCCGTATCTTTATTCCCCAGACTGGTGTGCAACAGCCAGCCGGTCCGCTGAGGATTCATTTATGTATGTTCTTAGAAAAAATCAGCAACCTTAGGTACTGTTTTCATTCAACAAAATGTGGCAGTTTTTTTCTCCTGCATGCCTCCTCGGAGAGTTCACCAATTGTGTTTTATGGATTCAGAATCCGTAAGAGAACGGTGGAGTGTCTTAATGTTTTCAAAACATAGGAATATGGGACATTTTCCTCACATCTATTTTATTTTCATACGATTCGATCACATCTCCTGGAAATAGGGTTCCGCGGAACACAATTGAGGAGACCCTGTCCTAGAAAATGAGACCATGGAGTAATAGTGAGAATACTGACGCTAAGAAAAACTTGTTATTTGAACATTTGCTCTGTGGTAGTCACGACACCAAGGGCTTTTCCATGCAGGTTTTCATTTAATTCTCATGAAAATCCAATGCGCAGGTGGTAATTTTGACCCATTTTGCAGGTAAGGAAACAGAGGCTCAGAGCTCTTAAGTGATGTTCCCAAGGTCATTATTGTCATCGAGAAAGTAGTTAAACTACAACATGAAACCAACCTAGCCAACCCCAGAGCCTGTGCTCCTCGAGGGAGGGGGGCCTGTTTTTAAAATCTCTGTGATCCCTCTCGCCCCCAAATTCATAACGGTCTGTGACTCTCGAACACACTTAGGCCTTTGCTTTTGCAGCCTCATTTTTGCATCCGTGCTTTGATGCTTTACAACAGAGAGTACAAAGAACACTGCTACACTGCTCCTTGGCTCGGGAGACCTGAGTTTATGACCCCAAATCTGCCTTTAATTAACCATGTGTCATTAGGCAAAGAATTTCTTCCCTCTGGGGCTCAGTTTCCTCAGCTGTAAAATAACAGTGAGGTTGCACTCCTTGATATCCGAGGTCCTTTAACCTCTTTTCACCACGCTCTTCTTTTTGCCAAGTTTCTGTGATTAATAGAATTAGATGAGCCCTTTGTTGCCTATTGTATCTGCCACTGAGAGAGCTGGAACCGTCTCTCAAAGGAATCCAGGCCATGGCCAATTCAATGTGTTGACTTTGAGGCCACCTCGATGACCCACACAGTCGCTGGCAGCATGAGGAGCAGAAGCATTGCCTTTTACCAAATATGTTCTTCCGTTAGAGTATTTTTTTAATGTGAAACATCAAATGAATTTCGAAATGTTATCTGGATGATACAAGTATAAATGAGTAAAAAAAAAAAAAAACAGATGGGATACATTTCCCTTGCAATATATATGTGATTAAAAAATTGAGGGGAAAAATGTTTGTAGCAAATATGTTTTGGATTTTCTGAACCAAAAGCTCTTGCAGAATAGTTTGAGGCCTCCAGAGTACCAGTGTGCAGCTGCTTTGGCCGGCCTTCAATGACCCATCAAACCCCAGTCGTCTTGGAAACCCGCCTGCATCCTGGGAAGTGTTCTCCATTGAGCAGCTAAAATGGCTTCCAGTCTTCCAGGGTAACATAGTTTGACTATAGTTCACCTCTTGGGAACCTTCGTACAAACAAGATGTCTATCTCCTGACCCCAGAGCCGTAAGTGGCATAGCTTGAAGAAACACAACAACAATAGAGGCTGATGTTCGTTTGGGGGTTTTCCTGACGCAAAGCACAGAATTTCAAGGATGGGGAATTTCACCGGTAAAAATGTCTCCCATTGAATTATTCTTACCCGTTGAGTGAGGAATTCGGGGTTGGCCTGAGCAGCCATAACGGTTGGAAGGGAGAAGAACAACGAAAGGGAACGGGGATGATTCTCTCGTTAATTAAAATGCTCTCAGGCTTGGACTGACGACTTGGATTTCAATGTGAATTCTGCAGTCGTTAGGGTAATGCTAATGCTATAATTTTAATGATGGCAGTTAGCATTTATTGAGCACTTCCCATGTGCTAAAGCCTTAAACTGATCATTTTACTTATCTTTTTAACACTGGTAGCAGAGTCTGTTCATGCCTGGCCCGGTCACCTCTGCTTATCTCCGAGGCCACCACTGATGCTGAAGAGAACTGTGCCTCTTTGCCTCAGAGCGTCCTCTGGCCACAGGAGGGGTTTGGCCCACTGTCCTGGACAAGCAAGAAAGGCCAAGGTGTTACAAGAACCATCACTAACCCCCAAGCCACGAGGGGCGTCAATTGGCGAATAAACTCCCACTTTCCTTACCCTCAGCAGGATAGTTCTGAGACGTGATCTGTATGGGTTCGCAGACAGTCCCAGTGGGATCACTGGAGGAGTTAGTGAGACAGGGATCCAGTGAGACAGACACCGGTGACATACTGCGTGGGGAGAAGCCCAGGAGGGTTTGAAGCATAGTACCCAAATACCAGCGAAACTGGAGGGTCACCGAGCTGGGAGCGGCCACTGTCATACTATACCTTTGTTGATTCCCCCATACAGGCCTATGTGCCACAAAGATATCTTGAGGCTTTGCAAAAGGATCAGTAGGGTTGGGGTTTGGTACATGTCACTCTGAAGAGGCACACTTCTGGTTTCCTCAACAGGAATAAAACCTAATGTTTTCATTGTTCTTAAAATACCATGCCTTTCTTTTCTTTCTTTTTTTTTTTTAATTTTTTTTTTCAACGTTTATTTATTTTTGGGACAGAGAGAGACAGAGCATGAACGGGGGAGGGGCAGAGAGAGAGGGAGACACAGAATCGGAAACAGCCTCCAGGCTCTGAGCCATCAGCCCAGAGCCCGACGCGGGGCTCGAACTCACGGACCGCAAGATCGTGACCTGAGCTGAAGCTGGACGCTTAACCGACTGCGCCACCCAGGCGCCCCTTTTTTTTTTTAATTTTTTTTTCTAATTATAAAAGTAAAATATACCCATCTCATCAACCATGAAAATTAATGAAAATATCAGGAAACATATATCCATAATCTCTCTAACGCAAAGACAAGTACTAGCAGCGAATGCTCTCTGAATGGATTTCTTTATCCATAAAATGGGGATAATGAGAGAACATACCTCACTGAGTTGTTATGAGAAAGAAATGATTTAATGCTACTATTTTCCTTAGAAAAGTGCCTGATAATTATTAGCTAGTGTTATAATTTTCAAGACATTCCGGACATTTTCCTGGGCACTTTGCATGGCATCTCCTTATGTCTTCTCACACACTCACACACGCTCATGCACACACACACACGTGCATACACACACAAATAATCCACGTGAGCATTTACCAGATGACCCACGTTACAGCTGAACCGAGTGACCAATCTAGAAATGAATTGTTTTCTTCTTTCGTGGCAAAGCAAAGATTGAAGCTCGTGTTTGCTTTACTATGTTTTTTTTTTCCCTGTAACACACCGTGTGTGTGAACAACATGAAAAGATTCTTGAACCTTCGTTACTTCCATATGTTTGTCACCCAGTGCCTTTCTCAACATTTCTCTCTAGTAAATAATTAGTAGTAAAACCACTAAAACAAAAATGACCAGTATTCTTCTCAGCCTTGACAGCAAAACCCGGGAGAACAGAGGATCCTGTTCTGGGTCACTTCCTCCCGTGCCGCAGGGAGCTTGCTTTAACAATTATCCACTCTTTCATTTGGTTTCTCAATTTGTTTTTCATGGCACCACCCCCTCAGCCTCCAAACAGAGTCAGAGGTTTCCCATTCTAAGAAGGGTCTCTTCCCTTAACTTCTACACCTTATGTGTTAGTTAGAATAGGTCACCTGCAAAAAACTGCAAAATCTCAGTGACTTATACAGCCCTAGTTTACTTTTTGCTAATAGCAGGGGGCAGGACAGGCCAATGGTGCGGGTCCCCATGCTATGCAGTCATTCAAGGATCCAGGGTCACTTTATCTGCCATTTCTGCTTGGAGTCCTTGTCTTCCTCTTCCTTCTGTGGCCGTTGGCGGGGGGGGGAGACAAATTGGAAGATCTCCAGTGGCCAGTTTTATGGCCCAAGATTGTAAGTGATGCACATCACTTCTGCACATCACGTGAGATTGGTCAGAAGTAATGACTTTGCCCCGCTTATGCAAGAATAGTGCCAGGAGGTAGAGAAGACCCCGGATATAATAAAAATCGTCAGTCTTAGTCATGCCGTTGTAAGCAACCCCTCATCTCTCCCTATTGTTTCCCCTTCTGTCCTCTTTGAAAGAAAAAGAAAAGTTGCTAACCTCTGAATAGGGTGTTACATTTAACACAGCATTGACCCACCTCGGTGCTCACTCTCCCTCATGTTTTACAGCCTTGGATTAGCACCACCACCCGCCCCCGCCCTGATTCACTGTTCTCAAGGCACTGAAAACCGGCTCCATGTCAAAATCTAGCACCTAGAACAGAGCCTGACACAGAGTAGATAGATGTTCAGCTTCCATTGGGTGGATGAATAAAATATGTAATTTTGGCGGTATCAGCTTCTTTCTTTGTGCAAAAAAAGCCATTGCTCTCCTTTGATGTGTCAGATTCTGTTCTAGACGCTGGGTAGTCACTGGCTGAGGCCGTCACAAGCAGATGCTGAGACGGAGTTTGACATACAGTGTTTTATCAGGGGTTAACACTTTTGGAAGGGGGAGGCGAGGAGTAAGATAAGGCAGATGAAGAAGGCAACTTGTGGTGGAGGCCTGACAAAGACTTAGGCTACCATACAGGAAGTTCTGCGGAGTCATTCCGGCCACGGGTTATGGGCCGCCATGGGGAAGGTGTGCCCTTGGGTGAAGTGGACCTCTGCGGCTGAGGCAAACCCTGTAGGAGTTGGCAGCTGAGATGCCTCCTTCTGTGAAGGGACATGTGAGTGGCATAGTTCTCTGTCCACAAGTGGGACTATAATCGTAAATGCAATATGGCTTTTGCTCCAAGATCTAGTAAGAGACGTGATTATACACACTGCACATTTCAAAATAACCTAGTAAATGTGATGATAAAGATTTGCAGAAGGTGCTTTGAGTGTTCTGAAGGGGCATTTGGACAAACTTAGGTGATAAAGTTGTTCAGTTTCCTAGATGAGTTTTAAACGTGAGGTTTCCTAGACCATATGGCCCTGCTCTGGCAGTTGAAACATGCGCAGGAGTCAACCGGAGAAGAAGTGGACAGAAGGTTTTCCAGACAGTGAATGCAGCCTCAACAACAGTATGGAGGCTATTTCTTCTCTGACTTCTCCGGGCCACTCCTTGCTTACTGATAGATAGAGCAGTTTCTTTATTTTCCCCTCTTGCTTCCTAAATATTAGATCTACCTAATCTCTTTACTTATGTTCTCTTTTGCATGAGCTATACAAATTTCCCTAAGGCCCTCACTAACCCCCAGCTCTAGCAGCCATTACCTCTAAAGTAGCCTTTCTCAAATGGGATCACTTGATGATTAGAGTGGATCCTCTCCATTCTCTCAAGGAGGGTACATAGCTAATACCATTTCCACGCACAGGAGGAAGGTCAATTCGTTATACTCAGTGGATGCCTTAGGACATCTGGTTTAATTCTTTTGGAAACCCGATTGAGAAGGGCCATTCTAAACTGAAGACCCCAAATTTGTATCTGTGTCCTCAGCCTCCATACTGAACTTCAGTGCTATTGAGCTGATTTCTAGCTGCCCCTGTAAATCTACAGTATTGCAAACTCCACGTGTCCTAAGCTTCCCCTCTTTCCCTCCTCACACTTGCTCCTAATTTTGATCTTTCTCTTTGAGTCTGTGGTATCACCAGCCATGTAGCCATCAGGATCCTCAGCATCCCTTAGTGGCCAGCATACCTCAGGGACCGTCGGGTCCTCTAAAACGTCCTTCCGTTTTTTTCTCATTCTACTCCCAAATCCATGCTTTAAAACCATTTGTTATTTGCTTTTACCCAAACTCCCCTAACTATCCCCTCGACACACACACACACACACACACACACACACACACACACACATTCCCACACAGGTTTTCTCTAGAACCTTCCAATTCCAGTGTCTCCTTGCTACAACCACAAGTACCAACTTGCGGAGCCCTTAACATGTCCTTCCCCTGGTCAAAAAGCTTCAAAGCTTCCTAGATTCCTTCACATGACAGTCCTTTCATCAAAAGCCACAGGTAAGTTAGGGGCTACCTCCTTGTCACCATGGCAATATTCTATAAAGGCCCCAAATAAGAAGGATGGTTCAGCACCATCTGAATGCCTAGCCTTAGGTCCACACAATTCCTCATCCGTGTATGCGAAGTTCTCTACCACACTGTGGTAACTTCCCTTTTCTGCTCAGCCCCCATGATATCATGATTCATCATCTCCAATCCAGCCACACTCCATGGCTGTTCATGCTCTGGAATCTCCTTGTTCCAGGCATTTATCACTACCATCCCGTCCCCTCTCCCAAGTCCTGGTTTCCTTTCACTTGCCAAAATCCAACTCACCCTATCATGTCATATTTTTCATGATATTTTTTTTTTCTGATTTATCACCGGATGTTAATTCTCCATTCCTAGAAATACTACAGCACAGAAACGTGTGCCCTTATCATTTTCTCACTGGTAATATGCTTGTCACTACACAGGTAATGAGGCCCCATCTGCATTTCTACGAGGAGAATTCCAGCGTGAGATCTCCGCTGAGCTTGTCTAAGTTTCCGCCTGAGCGCAAAACTCGTGAGCCTTGTAGCAAAAGATGCTTCTGCTGAGAGAGAGCTCCCTTTCCTATTTTCCGGTATTCTTAAAGTCAGATATGTCTGTGCCTTACCTGCAGTTTGGTTTTTCATCTCTGATTACATGCTGCAGTCCTACATTTGAAAGATACATGTGGCTTTTGCCTGAGCTAACATGATCTGGATGTCTTTCATGGGAACAAAAAATGTTCTGCCCAATACACAGGCCAGGACAATGCAACTCCTTACAGTGGCTTTTGAACAAGCTTTGAACTAACTAACTCCCTCCCTCCCTTCCCTCCTCCCTTTCCCTTCTGTTCTTCCTCTCCGTCTCTCTCTCTCCCCCACCCTTTTTCCCTGCCTCTCTTCCTTCTTCTCTTCCTGCTTCTAACATTTCCTGACTCTTCTCTGCAGGAAGAGAGACGGAGCTTTTGGGCAAACACTCTGCTATTAGGTCCTAGAACCACTCTGTCACAAGCTCCCTTTAAGAGGGTGGTGATGGGTGCTTGGGTGGCTCAGTAGGTTAAGCGGTTAAGTGGTTAAGCGTCCGACTTCGGCTCCGGTCATGATCTCATGGTTTGTGAGTTCCAGCCTCGCGTCGGGTCCTGTGCTGACAGCTCAGAGCCTGGAGCCTGCTTCAGCTTCTGTGTCTCCCCCTCGCTCTGCCCCTCCCCTGCTCAGGCTCTGTCTCTCTCTGTCTCTCTCAATAATAAATAAACATTAAAAATTAAAAAAAAAAAAAAGATGGTGGTGAAACCCAAGGAAGTGTGGCTCAGTAAAAGAGGACAGGATTTGGCTGACAGGTCTGGGTCCAAATTCTAATTCTATCACCTGCTATCTGTATGACCCCCAAAAACGGACTCCTACCCTCTAAGTTCCAGTTTATTCGTTTATAAAAGGTTCACATAGTTATGAGTTCTCCAACCCCACAACACTCCTAGGGCACGATTGGGACCCAGGGGACCGAGGGTGCCCTGTTTAAGGGGGCGCTCCCTCCTCACAGCCCCGACAGTGAACACCTCCTTGCATTTTGCCTCTGGGAGCCTCCCTTGCCCCACCTCAGTCCAGGCCTGGCGAGCTGTGGGGGGGGGGGGGGGGGGTTGAGCGAGTTGTTACACGGAAAGCATTCATAGTGGGAACCGGTCCGTAGTCCGTGTTCACAAGCACGAGGCATTGCTGTTTGCTGTAACTACGATAACCGTCATTCTTCTTTTTTATTTATTTATTTATTTTCAATGTTTTTTATTTATTTTTGGGACAGAGAGAGACAGAGCATGAACGGGGGAGGGGCAGAGAGAGAGGGAGACACAGAATCGGAAACAGGCTCCAGGCTCTGAGCCATCAGCCCAGAGCCTGACGCGGGGCTCGAACTCACGGACCGCGAGATCATGACCTGGCTGAAGTCGGACGCTTAACCGACTGCGCCACCCAGGCGCCCCTCATTCTTCTTTTTTAAACAACGATTACCGTGACCGCAACCACCGCACCATTTTCACCATCACCGTCACCACTAATATCGGAATACACTGTGAGCATTTGACTTGAGGATAAAATTAATTTATGGACGTTTTTTGCAAGGCGGTGCTTCTCCATCTTCGTACCTCTTGAGCAAAGTGGCAGCCAGACGCACAGCCTGGCATCACGTCGCTTTAGAAGGGAAAGCACAGTTGCGGCAAAGCCGCGAAGAGTCTGATTGGTGCCACAGCAGCTCGGGGCTGCTTGGTCCGTGTGGCTTTGGGGAAACTGAGAGACTGGCGACTCCCCAGAGGCAGAGAGATGTGATGGTTATGCGCTCAGGTTGGGGTACACCTGAATTTCAGAACGGGATTCTCCATTTCCGGACCGTGTGAGCCTGGGCGGGTCATTCTTTCCCCAAGAGTGATTTGTCCATCAGGTGGCTGTGTGACGACGACATACGACAAGTCCTGTGAGTAACTTAGCACCACCATCGCGTACCACGTGTACCTGTATGGGACTTATTTTATCTTTCCCATCTTTAGGCTATTGCTACGGTGGAGGTAGTGGGATGCTGCCGTCCCCCGTCCCTGTACTTCCAACCCCAGTGTAAGATCACCCCCTCTAGGCTTGTGTGGCCTGGGAAACCATGAAACCCCAGCCGCCTGGCTTGAATGGGCCACTGTTCCCTGCAAGGCAAGGCTGCGGGTGGGGGAGACCTCACTGTGATCTTCTGCCATGCTTGACACATGGTCAGCACCTGTCATGTGATGGGAAGTGGATTTTATGGTTCAAGTTCTTCCATCAAGGGAGAGCATAGTGGCTCGAACGTTTCCTTTTCTAAGCCTGCCCCGCATTCTTCTCTCTTTGTTTTCTGGGTATCTGTTGGCTCTGTCTAGTGAAGTAGCTGACATCTTAATGATACCTTTCTGTGGCTTCCTTCTACCCACCCCCACCCCACCCCGGTTCAGGATGAGGATGCCTTCCACGGGCTGGCCATGAAGACCATGAGTCTACACTGGATCCCTGGGGGGAAGATACCTTCACTCTGAGCCATAGCTAAGATGTTCATATATTTTCATATTCCACATGGGTGGAAGGGAGGGATGTTGGAGGGGATGTTGACAGGACTGGATGGGATGCTGGGTGGGACTGTCTCTAGCGAACAAGGACATATAGTCCCCTGGCCATTACCTATTACCCCTTCCACGGCCACTTTAGGGAACACCTATTCAGTGTGTGTAATAGATCTATAATTGGGCTCCTGTCATGTAAGCCTGTGTCATCAAGACAAGCAGTCATGGGACTGTACTTGATGGAAGGGGGGAAATATCAAAAGTGGTCTCAGGAACACCATCTGCACTTTCCGTCTGGAATACAGTCTTGCTCCCTGAGATCCACGGGGGCGGCTGGTCATGAGCAGAGGCAGTGCAGCACCAGGCCTCTTGGCTGAAATTCCATGAGCACAAGGGTGTTCCTTCCCTCCCACATTGCTTAGGGAACCCACACAGAGGAACATCTGGCCAGATGCAATCTACAAAACATGCTGTGAAACATACTAGCTCCCTCAGGCCAGTGGGACCCCACCTAGTCAATGAACAGGAAAGGGCCCCACAGTGAATTCTGGAGGCTGAGATCTGTCTCACACGGGACCTGTCTCTCTGTAAAGAATGAAGTCCAAGCCAACCATTCATACTGAAGTCTGACAAAATCTGGGAGGCTGTCTTAGGAGTCAGGGATGTTAACATAAGGGATCAGTCAGGACCTGGGGCCACTGTCTGCCAGTTTGTCACAACAAAGAGGAGAAAGGAGAAGGGGGGAGAGGCCCTGGGTTGTCAAGGGCAAAGCATCCACAAAGAGCTAGCCTTAATCCAGCAATTGCTGGGCCCCCAAGTCCTCTGCTAAGTGCTTCAGCTGCAAAGCTTCATTCGATTCGCGCAACAACCCCAACTAAGGTCTGTACCCATTTTGCGGATCACGCAGGCGAGGCCAGAGGCTACAAAATGTTCTCAAGGGCACACAGCTAGTGGGGGTGGAGCCAAGGAGAAAACCCAAGTCAGTCTGCCTTTTCAGAATTTGTTTGCAGGGAGTAAAGCACAGGTTTCTCTGCCTGCAGACGCGTCCAGCCTCCTGCCACAGCCTGGGTCCTTGAGATTAGGGAGGTATAGTGTCTATGTCACAGCCTCTCATCTCTGAATCCCCATCTCCCAGGACACTGAGAACAGGTATGAATATTTTGTTGGCTGCCTGTAGTGGTGGATAAGCCCTGCCAACTTCTCAGGTGAAAGGTGGGAGCCTGCATGCATTGAAGAGTGCTTTTCCCGCTGGACGTTGCTCAGGTGTGAAGGCAAATAAAAAGGGAGGACAAGGGAGGCGTTGCATAATTAACCGAATGACTTCACAGGTTCCAAACTTCTGATTCCAGTTGATCTCTGAACTTAGTGCCCTCTCAGTCTGCTGACTCCCAGCGTGATGGACCCAACCCCCCAAAGTGGGGAGAGATATGCTTCTAGTAGCTTCTATGGGATCCTGATGAGGAAAGGGCCAATTGGATCCATAAACAGGACTGCCAGGCAGAAAACCAGGCCAGTGATTACGAGGGAAAGAGCTCAGACTCGGAAGCTGACCCGGGGCCAGCACCTCAACTGCTTTTTAGCGCAGAACTTCGGGGGACAAACAGATGACTCAGAGCAGCAAGCCTGAGATCCGAATCGGCAGCACCCACCAGCAAATAACCACCTGTCCATGTGGACCTGGCCACTGTCTCCCGCTTAACTGCTGCATCGTCAACATGCCACTTTGCGTAGCGCCTCTATTACCTCTCATTTACGAGGCTCAGGGGAAGTGACTGCCCCTCGGAGTGACTCCACTGGATGGCCCTTCTCTCCCTGAGCTTCTCCCGAACTGCAAGGCGAATCAGGCCCCAGGATTTGGCCTGGTTCAAATCCTTGTGGTGCTTCTTCCCACTTTGAAAATGATCCTTACATTCTCTAGGCACCAAGACTCCATTTCCTTATCCGTGTAACGGAAATAATAACTTCACCCGCCTCGCAGGAGTATTTGGGAGGGGAAAATTAAATAATGCACATAAAAGGCCGTAGCCCATGGCTGGTGCATAATTAATGTTCAGTACAGTTTTGTTAGTATTATTACTGTTACTAAGGATGTAATTACAAGTGTATAAGTTTGTTAAAGCTGCCATAACAAAGTCCTGCAAAATTGGTTGCTTAAACAACAGAAGTTCTAAAGCCTCTAAATCCTAAATCAAGGTGTCCTCAGGCTTGCCTCCTTCTGAAGGCTGCCAGAAGAATCCATTCCAGGCATCCTCCGCGGCTTCCGGTGCTTTGCTGGCGATTCTTGTCATTCCTTGGCCTATAGATGCATCGCCCCCAATCTCTGCGTCCACCTTCCCATGGCGTCCCCCCACGCACGTGCCTGTGTCCACATTTCCTCTTCTTATAAGGACATCAGGGTTCTGAAAGATTCAGGGTTTCTCCTACTCCGGTATGTCCTCGTCTCAACTAATTCTGTCTTTCATGATCTTGTTTCCAAAGCACAGGGGCTTAGGGCTTCAACATAAGAAATTGTGAAAGAACACAATATAACGAGTATAATTTTTACTATACTTAACATAACATTAGACCCATGTAATTACGACCGTGTATTTTTTTTGAAGTAGAATCATATTCCATTTCCTTCCCGCCACCCGCTCACCCTTCAGGAGAGCCCGTGTTGCCGTGTTGGGATCTGAGGAGCAAGGGTGGGTGAAGAGGGGAAAAGCCAGCATCACAGGTTAGTAGAACCCATGCGGGTAGACCTGGTGGACGAATGCAAAGGCCACTTGTCCAATAGGAGGTACTGAAAATGATGTTACAAAATTGAGTTAGATTCCGATGACTGTAGTTACCCCAGGCATTCCAGTGTAGTGGGCTGGGCCTGGAAAAAGACTGTGACGAGTGACGACATCTACCATTGTAGATGAGCGGGTCCAAGTCTAGCCCCAGCTAAGTGAAGAGAAACAGGTCAAAGATATTCTGGTTGCAGGTGAAAAGAAGAGAGCTCTGAAGAGCTTTGCGCCACCACGCAGACCCAAACATGAGGGGAAAGCACTCATTTCAATGCTTCCTCACGTTGGCACAATATCTGAGACGCTGCAGCTTTACAACGGACACACTTTAAAGCATGCTCTCGCGTCTGGAAGCTAAATACATCATTTCGAAATTACAATCATTTCTTATTTTTGACTCTTCCCCTTCTTGAGATTTTGTGCTCGTGCGCACACGCACACAGACCTGAGATTGTCTCAAAGAATTTTCCAGAATTCTTTACTCGATTTACTCTTCATGATAACCCTTTTATAAGCTTCTACTGCTGATACCATTTTAAAGATTCGGACACTGAGCTACAGAGATGTTAAGAAGCTATGTCACCCAGCTATTAAGAAGAAGAAGAAAGAGGAGAAGAAGGGGAACTAGGAAAAAATGATATTTCACCACAGGTAGGACCCTGAACTCTTGGTCCACTAAGAATGTCTAAGCCAGGGATGAGAAAACTATGCCCCCATGGGTCAGATCTGGTACAGTGTTTGTGTAGGTAAGGATTTATTGTAGCACAGCCATGAACATTCATTTACATGTTATCTATGACTGCTTTTAAAAATGATGTCAGGATTGAGTAGTTACTGCAGAGACCATATGAGCCAAAAATATTTACTATCTTGCCCTTTACCAAAAATGTTGACTGAACTTGACTTAAATCAGCTCACAACGTCTATCTTTCAGACCCGTTCTATGTGGGTGCACTGTGAACTCTATTTGAGCGTTAGAACCGAATTTGCTCTGAACCATCCGTATTTTTATCATCATAGTCCTTGAAGTTAAAATACCCCATTGGTAAAATAGTGCAGCTAATGGAGTACAAAAATACCAGCCAGTCCATGGACCTCACCTTCCAGCCAGTGAACTGGACCTAACCCTTAGGGATCCAGCCACACTATAGTAAAAATCACTGTCCGAGTAACTGACCCTTTTGCCACATCTTCCGTGGTCAATAACTCCTACCTAACTTTCCTTCTCTAAAGATTGCATAAATTACCACCTATATGCAAATATGATTATGACTTAATTACTAGGGCTGATTGGTGATTCATTTTTTGATTATGATCAATCACTTCTCAGGAATCATAATAAAACATTCAGGGCAACTGGCAGGATGCTGATAACACAGTTTTCCTTCAAATTTTGTAACCGCCCCCAAACCAGTCAGAATAAGCTCTTAGCTGAAGTCTTCATTTTGTAAAGAAATGCTCTGAGAGCAGTTCATAGTGGGGATAAGTAAATAAAACTATGAAAAGTGCTTAATATTACTCATAAATAAAGAAATGCAATATAAAGTGAGTTATGATTTTAACCCATCAAAATGACATTTAAACATTAATAATAATACCCAAATATGGAAGCTGATTTCAAGGAGTAGACAAATTGTCAAATTTGTCCAGATTCAAAATGGCCTTACACTTTGACCTAACTAAACCACTTCTAGGAATTTCTCCTAGAGAATTTTCATAAAGTTTAAATCATCTATCTATCCATCCATCCATCCATCCATCCATCTATTCATCCATCTATCCATCCATACATACATACACTTATCCATCCATCCACCCATCCATCTTTTCATCCGTATTTCCATCTGTTCATCCATCCATCTGTCCATCCATCTGTATCACATAAATATAACACAAGTCTTTTTATTATAACTTTGCTTATGATACTAAGAAACTTGGATACAGACAAAGATGTGGATTTGTTTAATGAAGTGTGATGTATACACATGACAAAGTCCTGGGTGTCAGAAATATATATATATACACACACACACACATATATATTCATATATGTATATACATATGTATGTATGTATGTGTATACATATATACATGTATGTATATATGTATACTTGTATATAGGTTTATATATGTGCATACATATGTATATGTATACATATACACACACATGTATATACATGTGTATATACATATGTGTATATATGTATATATACATATACACATATACATATGTGTGTATATATGTATACATATACACATATACATATGTGTGTATGTATATATGTATATATATATACATACACACATATACATATGTGTGTATGTATATATATGTGTGTGTGTATATGGCTGTAAAGCTTTCCAAGATCTCCAAAAGTGAAAGAAGTGAGCTACAGAATGGTATGTAGGATCAAAATTTATCATGCATCTGCACCGTCTGAAGATTTTGTTAAAACACAGATTGCTGGATGCACTTTGGAATTTCTGATTCAATAGGTGTGTGTGTGTGTCAAAACCTGAAATTTTGCATTTCTGACAAGCTCCCAGGTAATGCTGTTGCTGTGCTGGTCCTGGGACTATACTTGGAAATCTGTTGATCAGTGAATGATACTATTGTACGTCTACTTACATATGAAGAGATACATTCTGGGAGAAGATAATATTATTGGTTTTGGGGCATAGGACT
The DNA here is from genome assembly GCF_016509475.1 of Prionailurus bengalensis. Lineage (NCBI taxonomy): Eukaryota > Metazoa > Chordata > Mammalia > Carnivora > Felidae > Prionailurus > Prionailurus bengalensis. The sequence continues at coordinate 20,178,052 of NC_057354.1, forward strand.
GGGGCATGAGAGAGTCTACATTTTACTTTATAGTACTTATACTCTCTGAATTTATACTACTAACATTTGTAGCATAAACATATTAGCAATACTTATTGCTTTTAAAAAGAAACTTCCAGTCACTTGATTTGTTTTCATCTCCCCTTTTAGGCTAAATACAAGTTTCTTAAATAACTTATAAATTCCACGTATCTTCTTCTTGTCTGAGAGTAGAGAATGCATCGTTGATACGGTCTGCATTCGTTAGCTATTTCTGTGTAACAAATTGCTGCAAACCTAGCAGTTTAACCTTAGCAAAAAGATTTACTATTGCACACAGTTTCTGAGGTTTAAAAAAAATTTTTTTTTCAACGTTTATTTATTTTTGGGACAGAGGGAGACAGAGCATGAACAGGGGAGGGGCAGAGAGAGAGGGAGACACAGAATTGGAAACAGGCTCCAGGCTCTGAGCCATCAGCCCAGAGCCTGACGTGGGGCTCAAACTCACAGACCACGAGATCGTGACCTGGCTGAAGTCGGACGCTTGACCGACTGTGCCACCCAGGCGCCCCAAGAGGTTTAGAAGTCCACAGGCAACTTAGCTGGGTGATTGTGTCTCCCCTGGGGGTCTCAATTATGCAGTCCGCTGGGGTTACCATCTTCTCAGGCTTTGAAGCAGGGCTGGAGAATTTAGCTCCAAGTTTACTTACGTGGCTGTTAGGCAGAGTATTTTTATTCCTTACCTAGTAAGTTAAGCAATTTTTCATTATGACCTGAACTCCCAAACATCTTCAAATTGGTCACACGATGGCTTGTCACTAAGATCAAAATATTTTTTGTTTAGATTACAAGTCTGTTTTTTTCATTGTAAATTAATCAATTATTCTAATAAATAAGAAGTAAAGGAAAGACTATAGGATGGAAAAGAGGAAGAAAAAGAAGGGAGGAAGGGAGAGAGGGAGAAAGGAAAAAAAGGGAATGAAGAATGAGAGTAAGGAATACAGAATAAGGAATGAGAGGCAGGGCCCCCGTGTTTGAGGCTAGGACTCTGAGCACATTTCAGATTGCATAAGCAGGTGACGTGTTAACGTTTAACTCAGGATTAGAATTAATCCATGGACTTCAACATTCGTTGAACAGTTGTTAAGTACTTGGCCTTACCTTGGGAGCTCAAGGAGCTGTAAAAGACAGGGGCTCTGCCCCCAAAAACTCCCAGGGAAGACTGACCTACAGACCGAAAGAACACCAAACAAACAAACGAAAAAAACAGCCAGTCCTTATTTAGTACTAGTGTGCTATACTACATATTATTCTTGCATGATTTCATTTAATTCTTACGATAACTCTGGAAAAGAGTACTTTTATGCCCATTTTATTTTATTATTTTATTATTTTTTTTAATGCCCATTTTATACAGGAGGAATTGGAGGCACCGCTAGGTTAGGACTTGAGTTAAACCCAGGAATGTGTGCTCTCAGAGCCTGAGCTCTTAATCACATCAGCCTGAACCTCAGGCACTTACAATATAGCTTTGAGATAAGTCCTTAAGTAAGTCCTTTGAGGTAAGTCCCTACTTTGATATAAATGAGGGGAAATATGGGAACACAGAGGAGACTGGTTCCAACCTAAGGGCATCAAAGAGGAGGCTGTCACATTGGGGCTGGGTCTTTAAAGACGACCTGAGGCTCACCGTGGAAAAAAGAAGGCGATCGATGCCTTGGCCAGAAGAAAAAAATATTGTGGAGAGAATCACAGGAAAGCATCTCTATAGTCATGGAATTCTGGTTGGTGCCTACGATACAGAGGAAAGCAGTGGGGGTGGCCTGGAGGAGAGATGTGGGACAAGGCACGAAGGATTTTGTGTAGCGAGTAAATGATTGGAATTTAGTGTCATGGGAGATAGAAACCAGTAGGTTCTTTAAGCAGAATGGGTTATTAAGATTGATCTCTTGAAAGACTCCCTCTGGACCAAAGTTGGGGAATGATCACAGGAAGGGAAATTACTGGCGGGGAGGCAAGCTGGGGGCGATGCCAGTCATGAAAGTAGAAGTGATGAAAGCCAAGTTGGACATTCGTCTTCCAGAATACGAGAAGAATGGGCTCAGTCAGGGAGACAGTTGAATGGTGGCTGTGAGCTGGGGGAGAAGAAAGAAGGGAGAGGAAGAAGATGCCCCCCCCTTATGCCTCGGCCACTTGGGGTATGATAGTGCCTTTCACTGACACTGAGGACAAGGAGGGCCATGTGTGGGAAAGGGATTTATCATTCATAAAAATAATACCAGTAATAATGACAGACTATTTCCTGAGTGTTTATTATAAAGCACACACCGGGCTAAATTTAATATTTTATGAGTACTATCTCATATTTTACCCTGAGAAACAAGATAGGCACCAATGTTACCAGGATTTGGCAGAATGAGGAAATTGAGGCACAGAGGTTCATTCATTTGTTTGTCTGCAGACCATTCGCAAACACTAAAGCCAAGATGCCATCGAAAGCCTTCAACTCTGGAGGCTGTATCTTAACCACTATGTAACATAGATATATTATTTCCTCTTGCTTTGAACACAGATGTCCTTGGAGGAAAGCGGTGGAAGTGGGACTCTTTGTTGGGGTAGCAGACAGTCTTCAGCGCCAAGGAGGTGTCTAGTCCCATCACATATCTTCAGAGTGAAAGATGATGACGCTGTTCAGAGGTGACAGAGCCAGTGTGGCCTGCTCTGAGTCCAGAGTTGTCTTTCCTCCCCCTTCCACACCAGTAGTGAAGTTGCATTTGCTCTGAACCATTAGCTCTCTCTGGCCGGGTTGCCCTGGTGATCAATGGTATTTGCAAGGCAGCTGGCTAAGGTCACAGGTCAGGCTCTAGCTATGGAAAACACACCCTGGGTCTTTGTCTCTTCAATAACCAAGCTGGTCTCACCAACTGAGAGAGCTAATTGGCCCCATCCCTTTGAAATGAGGACCCAGCATAGCGGGAAGTTAATAAAATGTATCTAAGAAGACCACAGGATCACATCAAAATCACCAGGGGAAACTCGGAGGAGACCTGGAGATTCCTGAGTCTCAACCCAGACCTCCTGAATCAGGATCTCTTTAAGGGAATCCCATGGATCTACATGTTTTCTTAAGTTTCCCAGGTTATTTTTATGCATGGCTAGGTTTGGGTACTACTGAAAATAGCCTTCTCTCTCATGTAACTCCAAAGAGAATCAGGTGGAATGGGGACTCCAGGTGCTGAGCTGGGGGAAAAAAATGGAAAGAGAATTGGTGTATATCGTATCTCAAGCTTGTTCCTCTGGAGTGCTTATGACTAGTGGAACGGATGACAATAATAGGGGCAGGGGCCCAGGTGTGAAGAGGTGACTTACTATTCCTGCTTTAGTAGAAAGGAAGGAGCTACTGCTTCTGGATTCCCCCAAGACCCCAATAGTAAGTGGTGAGAATATAGTGATGTTTATATCTGCAGAAGAGACCAACAAGGCAGGAGGGCATGGCTTGACTCTGTTGGGTGGGAGTGCTATCCTCGACTATGGATTACTTTATTTTCCAAGCGGCAAAGGGTTGGTTATCTGTGGGGGCAACTGGCAACAGAGACTGTCATTGATTTACGATCTTTGCTCGGCATTCGTGTGGTAGGCAGCAAAGGGGAAACTCAGGTCTCAGGACCTCCATCTCCTTGGAGACCTAGGGTTCCCTTAATCTCTTCGGATGTTGGAAGTCATACTCCTGTGATTGCCACTTCCTAAGCTTGAGTTCCTATAGGGACTGGGAAGCTGGTCCCATTCCATCTACTCCTTTAGCCAAGTCTGTCAGAAAGCACCCAGCGTCTCTTCCAGGCCTTTCTGTGTGTGTTGCTGGTGCCTTCTCCTGTAAACACTGGACTGGAAACCCAACTCCTCCTCCCAAAGTATATTCCTTCTCCTGGGATCTAGGAAGACTATGGTGGCTGTGACCGACAGGATGTGGCAGAGGCTGAAAGAAGTCAGGAGCTTTCACTTCCTGTCTTCAGAAATGCTCACTCCTAGATCCCTGAACAATCACATAAGGACTCCAGTACCCTCCTGGAGAGACTGCTGGAGAGTCCCTGAGAAAACACGGAGAGGGGGAGGAGCCCAGGAAAGCCTGGACAGCCTGCCAAGAAAACTCGTTTTCCACCAGACATGTGAGTGAAGCCATCTTGGATCTTCAGACCAAGCAAGTCATGGCCGAATACCACCTCGAGGTGCCAAGCAGCTACGAGGGACGGAACAGCCCGACCAAACCCTGCTTGAATACCTGACCCACAAAATCATGAGGTATAATAAGACGGGTTTTGTTCAAAGCCACTAACTTGAGGGATATTTTGCTAGATAGCAGTAGACAACCGGAATAGGATCCCAGTCTGAGCAAAGCCCCCCTGAAATGGTGGGTGATTAGTATCCCACGTAGCATGAATCTCAAGAGCTCTAGTGTTGGCCACTTTCCTCTACCAGAGAGAGAAAGTCAACACCTTCTGGGAGCAAAGAACCCATCAGTTCCCATATTATCAAAATAATAGCCTATACATGCAAGGGAATAAATGGATCAACCCATTTTAGGACTTCCCCTTCAACACACGCTCGCCTTCCCCTTGCTCCCCCAGCAGGGGCTGGACCTCTAAGGAGAAGCTGTCATACACCCCACTTAACAGAGCTCTCCCTATTTCAAAGGTTTTTGTTGAAACGGGGTCAAAATAAAGGAAAGTCCCTGGGAATCCAGAAGGAATGACTCGGAGAAGTATAATCCAGTGACCTCTGTTACAATGACTCAGCTGGCCTGGCCTGGCCTGCCCTCAGGAGTAGGCCGGGCCCGGGGAGAGAAATGAACCCTGGGGCCCCACAGCTGCAGGTAGAGGTTTTCAGTTAGAACCGTTACTAAACCCAGCTTCCAGCACCCGTAGTCCCAGGGAGAGAATGCTAGTGGTTTTTCAGCAAAACACACACACACACACACACACACACACACACACACTCTGTCTCTCGGTGTTCTGTACCCTCCTTGTTAGCTGAAACCAGGAGCGCCTGGATCCCCTAAAAACTCAGTCCTGGAAAGACAAAGACAAACCCCCAGTCGTCTGTCCAGGGAAAACCGGATCTGTACACGCAAAGAGGGAATGCCAAGGCGAGGGCCCTGCTAAGATTACGGGCTGTTAATAAGGAAAGACAGAAGCCAGGAGGTTTGATGTACAACTCGACAAGCAGAGGTTAAGGGAGAGCCGGGGCAGGCTCATTTGCAAACTTGGTCCTGTTTCATTAAGTGAGAGCAGAGACAGCCTGTCTCAGTCCAGCAGAGAAGGACCTCATTATCCACGTAGGGAGCAAGAGATAAGAATCTTTTAATAATTGTTGGGAATTTTTTTATTATGATGTGGAATGCCAATTTAGGCCTCTCCTCACAGACTGGATACAAACAGCCTCCTTGGAGTTAAAGCTGCCCACCCCCCCCCCCACTCCCCCCGGCTGTGGTCATTAAGGACAAAGAGGAGAGAGACGGATGTTTGCTCGAAGAAAGGCTGCTGCTCAGGGGGGGGGGCTCCCGTGGCTGCCAGGGACCAGCAGCCTCTGGGCTGGTTGTCCTGTCTCCAGAACTTTCCCAGAGTCCTCAGACGCTTGCCATCCTGGGCCCTGTCTCCCCTACCTTCGGTTGGCAATGAATTTCCCTAAGATATTCCAAGGATCTGCAAAGGGTTGGGCTATTTTTCCGTTCACTTTTAAGAACTTCTCAGGTACAGGGATTTGAACATAACTTTGTGTCGTTAACTTGAGAGACAACGAATCCTTCCCGCACTAAGCAGCCATTAGGCACGGAAGTGCAGTGAAAACCAGACAGTTTTATCGCGTTGTACCTAGACACCCTTGCCTACCAGAGACTGGGCTCTTTCTTTGTTGGAAGGGACGGTGGGGAAGGAGGTAGGTGTCGCTCCTAGACACTCTAGAGCCGATCGGATGCGTTGTCCTTGGTGTCACCCAGGGATTGAAGAAGAATTGAAGAGAGGATTCCTTTTTCTTTTTCTCTTGATACAATTTTTACTTCATGATGTGTGGTACAGTCCAGAGGTCGGACACTCCCACTGGGGGGGCTCTTGTCAGAGGCTGTTCAGGCCCCCGTTGGAGACCCGCGTCCTGAGGTAGGATTTCCTCGGGCAGTGGCTGGACTGTGAGGCACCGGCTGAGGAGAAGGGACATCAAGGCCTAAGGAGGCCTACGTGGTGCTGATCCTCTGGCCCTGGGCTGCGCTGGGGGCTCCCCTTTGATCCCACCCAGCTGGGCCGTTAGCCCCGCACCCCCAAGGACTCCCACAAGTGGGTCCTTACTTCTTCCAACCAGCCTCTGCCCCCCTCCCTCCCTGGCTCCGCGGGTCCCTTCTATTTTTCTCTCCCTCTCTCCCCACATCATGCCCCGCGGGGTAGATGCTGACTGACAGTGATGGTGGGTTTTAAGCCCGACGTGTCAGGAGCGATGAAGCGTCTTCCAGGGAGACGGGCCTAGCCCTTGCCATGTTCCCAGGCGAGGGCTCAGTGCCCAGGCCTGGAGGCTCCGGGAGCCGTCTGAGCGCTCGCGCAGCTCCTGCTCCTTGGCCGGGTTTCAGAGAGGCCGGAGGAAGTGAGGGGTGTTGCCGGCTCCCTGGTGGGATCTGTGCTGACAGATCTAAGGCTTCTGAGGGTCCCCGGTGCGACGGCAGCTCCAGGCAGCTGCGGCCCAGCGAGCTGCCCCACGGCCCCGCTCGCAGACTCTCCGCTTGCTTCTGCCGTTGCCCCGAAGCCGTGATCCCATCACCGTCGGTGGCAGTTACCCAACAGTCACAACCACTGCTATGGAGAGTGATGTCCAGAGCAGGAACCTGCCCTCCCTTCGTCAGGGTCCGAGAAATGAAGGCATTTGCTGCGTCCTCGCCGTCGGGGGCGGGGGGAGTCTGATGCGTCTGAGCCCCAGTTGGCTTGTGGAAATGGGACCCTCCTGCTACAGATCTTTCAGTTGCGACTGAAAGACACAGGGGAGCAAAGTTTGGCTGTGACCTAAGGGCACGCGAGGACGCAGGACAGGGAGGGATGGAGTGCGGGGGCAGCGGGGGGGGGGCACGTGTGCATGAGTCCAAGTCCCGTTGCAGCCACGTCTTGGTTATCCCAGGGGGTCGGGAGAAGTGAGGCACCGGCTGCGGAATTGCCCGCAGAGGGAGTGGGGAGCAAGCCTTGTTCAGGCCAAAGAAGAGGGAGGGAGGGAGGGAGGGAGGGAGGTGCAGGATCAAAGTGCTCAGACCTGGCTTTTAGGGACCCCTTTCAAGGGGTCCTTGCTTCATATTTGTGACCTTGCCTTCTCGCCAGCACAGACGTGCTCCAACCCGGCGTGTCTCCACCCGCACACGGACTGGGTGGTACCCACCTCCAAAACTAGGCAGCCTGTTTCTTCCGTCTGGAATGCGCCTCTTTCTCCTTTCCTCCAACTGGCATTGTATACGTCCTGAAGTCACCTCCTCCAGGAGCCTTCCCTGACTGCCTTCCAACCATACGGTGCCATTCAGAGAGACGAGATCATGATTTCCATGTGAAGCAGCTCGCGTCTCTCACTGACGTTTGAAAAGCAGGTGGCCCGGGTGCCTGAGATGCTTGTGCGGGGCTCCTGTTCAGGGCAGGCCTGACGCAGAAACCCCGTGGACAGTGGGTCGGCTTCAGAGGTAGCCTCGCGGTCGTTCTGTTCCTCTGGTGACCTTGGGCCAAAGAGATTCTCCAGAGTGTGTGGTCAGCTTCCACCAACACCACGGAGGAAACAGGATGTTGTGGTGGGAGAAGATGTTTCTTGTAGTTAGAGATCCAAGTGAAGAGAAAAGAAGCAGTTTTCCTGGCTCACTGGGTGCACGGGCACGGTGGTATTCCAAATCGCATTCCGAGACCACGCTGGTGCCGCCCTGATGTTGTGACCCTCACGGACGCACCTGTGGCTGCCAGGGCAGTCTTCTGACTCCCTGTGCCTGGAGTTCTCTTTTCCGCTACCCTCACATGCCTGGCTTCTTCTCCTTCTGCAGGCTTCTGCTTAAATGACACCTCCTCCAGGAAGCCTCCCCTGACTACACTACCGAAAGTAAAACAACCCGCATTATTTTCTCTCCCTGCCTCCTGAGTTCCTTTGAGCCTAGTTAACTGCAACGTAAAATGATTCTATTTTTGTGATTAGTTATGTGGTTACTTTTTGCCCCCGAGTTTCACGGTTTTAAGACCCTTCTCGTTGGTCACCATAGCTCATCACCTAGAACAGAGTCTGGTATCTTAGGTGTTGGTGAGAGTGTGTGTTGACTGAATGAACGACGGTGCATAGGCACTCTGAGCAGATTATGGGATAGGGCTTTTGACTAGAAGGGCCTGTTGAGTAGAAGTAGCCTGTGAACTGCCAACATGTCATTGGTGACATCACCCTCTCTGTTCCCTTTGTCCTCCTACATGGCTTTCAGCCACAAAGAATTGCCCCCAAATCAAGGCCAGGGAAACACAGGGGTGCTACCCAAGCAATTAGGTAAGATCCCTTTTGTGTCTGAAAACTCTGCTCCGGGGACGACAGGGCTCCACTTGGATGGGGAGGTGGATAAGAATGATCCGGAATTCTCAGTGAAGTGTGGGGCCAAGCCACGCAAGTCTTGCTCGCTCGTTTTGTTTTCACATTAAGTGCTTTGAACTGTCGACATCCCTGTTGGAGGCAGACCCCCTGAAGAGGGCGCTACCGATGCCTCTCTCACGGAATTCTGCGATTCACTCTAAGTCCAGCCTCGGAGCTGGTCAAGTACAGGCACCCGATCGACAGCCCCCACGTGGGGGTAGCTGTGCCCACGTGCCCCCACGTGGAAGGGAGGTTTCTACCTTCTCCCTCTCTGTTTCTACCGTGGCTAAGAGCTCATGTGTTAATTGGAGACAGAGTGGGCTTTAAAGCCAGCCTTCCGTACCAAAAGCTACCGTCAGACGCGGGACAGTTCCATTAACCTCTCTGCATAAGCCTCATTCTGGCATCTGCAGAATCGGAATGAAAATACCCGCCTCATGGGTTTCATGTGAAGAGTAAATGAACGAATGATTGAGAAGAACACTTGCTGAAATTATTGCAACGTGTTCTGGGATTTTCTCCACCATAGTTGTGACTCACTTGGTCATTGCACCCTCTGCTCTTTCGATTTGCCTAGATCTACTTAGCAGGACACCGGCAGACCACAGTAACAAGTGCCCCGTGCCTGATGACATAAAACCATCAGTGACCTCCGACAGTCACTTGCACCAGTGCAAGACAATGCCAGATAATTGGAGAACCACTTGGGAAATCTGAAATCAAGGTAAGAAGATGTGTGGGCTGAGCATTCTCATTTCCTGGGCTTATCATGGGAAGCTTCGTGGAGACAGTGCTTTTGCGGTAGATGTTGGGTCATGAAAATGACAGGGGACAGGGCATATGTGAAGGCCCGGAAGTAGACGAGGGCACACGGCATCCTGCCGGGGAGCCAAGGACTCAGGCTGCACTGGAGAACTCCAGGTGGCCTGGTGGCAGCTGCAATATATGAGTCACCCAGGCCTGGTTGTGCTTTCTTCTGGGGCCCTGGGAGAATCAAAGATGTCAGGGGGCGGGGGTGGGGCACTGGAGGAGGCGGAGATAAGCCCATCCTACCGCAACACGCCTTGGAACATGGGGCCAGCTTGTGACCCGCAGTTCCTCTGGGCACCTCAGACAGTTTCCTGCTTTTATCTCCGATTTCCCGCGTTGCTTTCCAGTTGTCTGTGCACGTGGCATTCTCTTGCCCTCGTACGTCCACCGTCTGAAGGCAGTGGCCGTTTTCTGTCGCCGCACACGGGGCACCTGGTACTTTGCTTGCAGGGCGTCCTACTGAGCAGATGTAGGCAGGTCGGATGGGCAGAGGGTATAACGACCAAGTGAGTCACAACCGTCATGGATCGTTCAGGATCGTTCAGTGGGTCGTTCAGGGGCAGGAGGCCTTCATTTATCTTCTGTTCCTTCTAGAGGTTTTGCATACATCGCCTCACCTAGGGGACCAGAGAGTCGGGTCCAACACCGAATCCCAGCTCTCCCGCCCACTAACTAGCACTGCCACCCTGGCCGAGTTACCCGCCCTCAAAAAATGCCATGTCCTCATTTATGAGATCGGAGGACCAGTGGAACGTGCCTCGTCCAGTTGATGGAAGGGTGAGAGTCACGTGAAGGCATTTCGCGTGGCCCCTGACAATGTCCCCACTGTTCCCTTCAGCAAGTATCTGTGGGACACCCTCTAGCAGCCAGCCACTTGATCGTCCCTGAGAATACAGTGAGGGGGGTGACCAGCCGGCTTCCGTGGAACTCGCGTTCTAGGTGGGGAGACAGATCGGCGACAGAGAACTCAGGGCGCGTTGGATGATACGTGTTCCAAAGGAAGGATAAAATAGAGCAGGTTCCAGAGCAGAACTGGGGGTGCCGTTTTAGCTAACACAGCCGGAGAAGGCCTTTCCGAGGAGGAGACATTTGAGCAGACATGGGTGAAGTGAGAGAGTAAGCTTCGAAAAGTTGCGCGGGAAGAAGATTCCACGTCGCGGAACCGGAGGCGCAAAGGTCCTGAGGCTTGCGGTGCACGGAGCGGCGGGACGGCTAGAGCGGTGGGAGCAGGGTGAGCGAGGAGGAAGGGGAAGAGCAGAGCGGGTAGCCTTGGCGGCCCTGGTGAAGGCCTCGGTGTTTATTCTGAAGGAGACAGAAGGTCATCAAAGGAGTCTGGAAAGGGTGGCTCCATCATGTGATTGACAGATGTGGAGGGTGGCTGTGCCCACCGTGTGGAGGCGAAAATGTGGTGGAGGTGGTTGGGGGGTAACCTCCGGAGGGGTCCTTGCAGTTATCCAGGGGAAAGGGGGTAGGGATGCCCTTTCCTCATGCAGCCGTCGCTGGTACATTGTGACCGTGTGAATGTCATTTCTCCTTATACAGGCTTATGTAATGCCTCTCCCTGTCATTTTGCCCTTGTGGCCTATGCAGGACCCTGCCCGGTCTTACCGGTCCTTGAATCTGAGAGCCCCCAATCGCTCTCCTCCTGTGGAACCAGGGCCGCTGGGTCCTCAGAGAATCAGTCCAGCTGTAGGCAGCATCCTGAGGCCCTGTCTCCCGCTGCTGATCACTGGGGACACACTTTCCTTAGCTCAAGGCTTGGGCCCAAAGGCAAACGTGATTTGCTTATCCACAGGGCGTCTTTCTGCCCAGTCCCCTGCCACATGACTCACTAGATGGCCAGGCTGACCTACAGGTGGCCTGGGGTTGCAGGGAGAGGTCGTTTCCAATGGATATCCGTTCCTGAAACTGCTGGGTTCTGAGGCCTCACTCCCCCCTCCCCCCCTCCTCAAAGGAGATTCCACAGCCCGGTTAGCACCCAAGGGAACAGTGGGAATGGGCGTAATCCAGAGACAATATCCTCTGGGAAGCCGGTCTGGCAGGCAGACTTTAGCCCGGGCTGCCAAAGTCCTTGGGATCGTTTCATACCCAGGTATTCACAATCCGGGCTGTGTGCAGATGAATCCCTTAGGGGGAAATCATGAAGCGGGGCTGCCCCAGAACCCAGGGAATGCAGGGCTGCAGAAACTGCTGCTGGAGAGGAGGGACTGTACCTTCCCTGTGTCACCTCAGTCCTGCATCGCTGACGCCCCCGCGAGGTGAGCCCGCCTCAGCCTCCAAGCAAACCGCTGCTCCATGATTTCACAGCGGCACGGAGTCTGGACTGTTACTGACACCGCTTGCATTTTGCAGCTGTGCGTCGCGTCCCCATGGCAAGACCCTCACTCTGTGCCTAGCTCAGAATCCATGGCTTTCCGGAACAAGCCCAGCCCAGCCCCAGTGAGGCACTTCCAGGCACAGTTTTGTGGGTCCTGGCAACTTCTGCCTGCCTGTGGATTTCTCGTGACCTGCTCGCTAGCCGCTCTTTTTCCTCTGGGCCACTACTGGTACCTTCGAGATGCCCTGTGGTCTTCTTCCCTGGGCCCCCAGCTTCTTCAGGTTTTGCCCATTTCCGTCTCTGGATTCCAACCAACACATACACCCTGGGGCCACCTCCGTTCCGGTTTTGATGTCCTAATAGAAAGTCAAGGACCAACACTCCGATATTAAAAATTTGGTCCATTACCAGAAATGGCAGAGCCCAGGACTGTGGGGAGGGGTCCTAAGGAGGAGCTAATTTAAAATTTAAATTATGTGCACACTTTGAGCCAGCACATATATCTTGGTATTGATCGAAGCTCTTTGGAAGCTATTTATGTTTTCAGCCCACCTATAAGGCTGAGATTTATACTGCATTTGGTGTTTAACTAGCCTCTTAATGCATCCTGTTGAGCCCTGGTATTGGTGGGTGTGTTGTAAATTTTAGCCTGGGTGCTAAATTGATTTGCTTAGTGGAGTTGAATTTAGGCCATTAAAATAAATAAATAAAACGAATAAGAGGAACTTCCAGGCCTTCATGTCATATTAAAATCAACCAAAGCCAGAGAAACACAACCTCTGGAGTCGTGATTGGGTTTCGTGTGCCAGACTTAGGGCATGAAGGGTTCCTTTTGGTATGGCCTCCCGTAGGGAACACTTGCAGTATGGAATTGAGGGAGAGGCCATGGAGAAGCACGTGTACATGCTGATTGGAAAATAAGAAGGCGCGGGGCGCTTGGGTGGCTCAGTCACTTAAGCGTCCGACTCTCGATTTCAGCTCAGGTCACGATCACGCGGTCCGTGAGATCGAGCCCGGAGTCGGGCTCCGTGCTGACAGCATGGAGCCTGCTTGGGATTCTCTCTCCCTCTCTCTTGCCCCTCCTCTGCTCATGCTCTCTCTCTGTCTCTCTCTAAATGAATAAATAAACTTATTTTCTAGAAGAAGAAGAAAAAGTCCTGAATTCACACCCTGACTCTCCCTGTACACCCACAGTGGGATCCTCTTTTTCCCAGTTTCCACTGGCCTGGCCCAGTGGTTCGATAAAGTTGTGGTCTCCTTCCACGGGTCTCATCTCATTGTATTTAGCCCGCCTGTGTTCAGCTGGACTCTGACATATGTCCAGCCTCTGGGTTGGAACAAGAGGGCAGCAGCTCTCAGCCATCCAGGGCCGACTTTGGAGGCATCTGAGAATCATGGAGGGTCTCCACCATTTCCACATTCCACAGAATCAACAGCTTCCACGAGACGTGGGCTGCCAGGACCTAAGCTAATTGGAACACAGGCCAGATATTTTCCCGAAGATTCACTCCAGATAAAAGGCTTATGTTGTCTCCTAGAGAGAGGTTAAAAAAAAAAAAAAAAAGTTCTGAAATCAGTAGACCATTTAGGGCCTGTTGCTGTCCCTCCTGGTTCTCTGACACAAGAGCATTTTCCTTTGCAGTCAGTACAGAGATGGTGGTCATTTGAGCTGGCTTTTTACCGTGGTGGCTTAAGGCATACTGGTCACAAGCCACCGTCAATGGCAGGCTGCGAGAGCGTGGGCAGAGGAGGGGCAAGAGACAGGGAGAGAGAAAATCCCAAGCAGGCTCCATCCCGTGACCAGGATGCTGGTGGCTCCCGGAGCAGATCTGTGGGGATGAAAGTGCCAGCAACACTTTCTCTCCCCTCACGTGGGTCGGGTGAGGTCTCAGTCACTCTCGTTCAGCCTGGGTCTCTTGATCAGCGATTTCCGGATTTCCCAAAGATGGCATAGTCCTCTCTTCAGGAGGCACGGGCCATTGTCTCTGACAGTGCTCAACCCTGAAATGGGAAGTAAGCTTGGCTCATCCACTTTTTATCCACACTTATCTAGCCTTTCAGTGGCCCTAGCTCGAACCTTACCGTCGGCGCTCATAGATCCCATCGGAGAAGTGGCACATTCTTGAAAGTGTTGGGATCGTGGGAGAGCAAAGGGCAAAAAGGAGACAACGTAAGCAGATGTTTCCGTTTGTGGACATCTTTTTTCTCGCCCCTTTGGTTTTTCAATAGAGAAATATCTGCTTGGCCTCCTCTCAACGGGATGATGAGGTCTTTGGCAGATGGATATGTTAGCAGTGAAGACAAATGACACAGCAGGCCCTGGTGATTCCCTGTGGCCGAAATGTAGGACGCTGTGGGTGCAGGCTGGCAGGTAGACAGCAGCTGCTCACGTGGAACTTATAAATGCCAGGTTAGGGAGTGTGGGACGTTAATCTCTAGGACATTGGCTTATACCGAAGGGCGTTTGGGCAAGAGAGCGCATTACATAATTTGTATACTACAGAGAATTTTCTGATGCAATCTTCGAGGAGATTGGACTGGGTGAGCTTTGAAGCACAGGGATTGATTAAGGCACAGGTGCTCTGAGTGAGCGGTGGGAGGTGGAGAGGCCCTAAAATCATGAGTAAATTGTAATGCGGTTTATTAATAATTAATCATAAATGAGATGACCACCTCCCTAAGCGGTTATTTCCCCAAGTTTATAATCCGTCCATTTCTACACACACACACACACACACACACACACACACACACACCCCTACCTCACACCATGCCTCCACACCACAGTGACTATGCTCACTCGTTTCTGAAATATCACTTTTAAAAAATTGCATTTCAAAAACAGCAGAAGTTACCATAACTCTCTTTAGTTTCTCTGAGAATATGATCTGTGCAAAACCCTGGGCATGGGTGAGGAACTGGAGAAAGAATCGATATTGCTGACTCCGCAGAGTCCTTCGGCTGCCCTCATTTCAGTCCAGTGGGAACACTCAGCTTCCTCTTTCCTCCAAGTACGTCTACAGAGCAGGGGAGAAGTTGCCACAAACTTCTTCAACGCGGCTTGGGCCCTCTTCAAAGCAGCGATACTATTTCAGCAAAAAGTCCATGCGAGAGCTCAGCCGGTGGTAAAAACCCATTTAAGCAGGCTCTGGTTTATTTACTGTAACCAGAGCAGAGTGGAATTGGAGCTGGGATAATTAAGCCCTAATTCATCAACACTTTGGAAACAGCACATTTGGACTGGAGAATTCCAAAACGGGATGGCCGGACTGGGGCCGACTGGCCTTGACTGAATTCTGGGGAGGGGCAGACGTTCTCTTGAGTTGCCCACTGATTCTCACCTACCCAGACATAATGCCTTCCTCTGGGTTCAGGGGACTGTGGAGCCAGCTGGGGCCAGTCGACTAGTCTATCCCCTTGGAGGTTTCTAGGTACCCCTCATGGTCCGGTGTGGGAGAGATCAGATGCTGGCAAAGTGTGAACATCATTTGTGTGCCTGGCACTGTGCTATTTTTTTTTTTTAATTTTTAAGTTTATTTATTTATTTTGAGAAAGACAGAGCACAAGCTGGGGAGGGGCAGAGAGAAGGAGAGACAGAATCCCAAGCAGGCTCCGTGCCATCGGCGCAAAGCCCGACGTGGGGGCTCGAATTCACAAACCATGAGATCGTGATCCGAGCTGAGATCGAGAGTCAGAAGCTTAACTGACTAGGCCACCCAGACTCCCCTGTGCTGTTCTTTTAAAACTAAAATTAGGTTCTAGGTTTCATGCCAAGTCCAATGTTCCTGACAGGGTGTCTGAGAAAACAGCCATTCTGAGCTCCTTCCCAGGCATTTCACAGCATGACAACCTGCTCAGACCCAGGGCCTGGGCATTTAGATAAGGACCCTAAAATGAGAGCTTAGGATTCCTACCACAGGTTCCCACCTGGCTTTTCCTGGGGTGCCTTTGAACATAGCCAATCAGAGTTGAGTCTGCGAAAACGTAGTGAGCACTTGCCCGGCCATCTTTCTAAGTCACAAGTGCTTGCTGCCCGGCTCTCAGGCTCTTGCCCGCCTGTGACCTGGGCTGGAGGACTGGCCTCCCCCAGCCCCCCCCGCCCCCATCCTGGGACTTGTAAGCAACAAACCTTGTGACTCTACTCCCTTTGAGTGTATTGACGCTGTGCCTTCAATCAAAATGACCCTGGAGTTTCACTTCCCCAAAATGGGAGCCCCAGTGCTGAGGAAGCGACCTGCCGATCCTCTCGTGGCTGGCTTGTGCCTCCTCATTCAGCAGGTCATAATCTGCATAGTCTTAAGTCAGCACACAGGCTCCAGGTCGTCCAGAACAGAGGGATCCAATGAGACTTGTTTCCAGCCTCCTGTCCACATACATTTGTAGCCAGTGCCTCTGGTCCTGTCTGCAGCTCCCTAGTTACTCAAAATTACCACCAGTCTGGGGCCAAGACATTTTGCTAGCCTTTGCACATGCTATTCCCCTAAGCCCCCTGGCATCATGCAAATGTCTCTACCCCTCCTTCAGCTTCCCTCAAGCATTCCTGTCTGTGACTCCCCCGGGGAGATTTATGCCTTTTACTCGCTGTTCCCTCCAATTCTCATTCATTCATTCATTGACTCATTCATTCCATTGAGAACTGTTGATTGGTGTGTGTAATTACATCACAGGCATCGCCCTAGGTCTGGAGTAAACAAAATACCATCTCTACCTTCATGGAGATTACATTCTAGAGAGGGTAAGGGAAGGACGGGGAAAAAAAGTGTATTTCAGACTAGGAAGAGAATGAAGGATAAAGGAAATGGAGTGTGAGAGAGTAGGTGTTATTTTATACAGGGTGGTGAGGGGAGATGTCTCCTACAAAATGATATTTGAGCAGAGACCTGAAGAACGTTAAGGAGTATGCTGTGCAGATACTGGTGGGAGGAGTTTAAGGGTAGAAGGGAGAAAGCAAGTGCAAAGGCCTTGGAGTCGGTTCATGAATGGCATATTCTAGGAAGACTTCTCTCTTCTCTCTTATTTCTATTTTATATACATAATGTATAACCTTGCTGTAATATCTCATTTGCCTTTTCCCTAGAATGGAGATCAGAGACCTTGGTTTGTACCTATACATATCTATGTGTACACACACACACACACACACACACACACACACACACCCAGGGACGACCACTGCTCTCGGAATATAGTTGATGCTTAATAAGTGCTTGTTGAAAGAAAGAATAATCATCTCATCAATACTCCTAACCATCATATAAAGAATATACCATTATATCTTGCTAGATAAGGAAAGAGAGACATTAAATAATGCTCATATTCGCACAGCTTGTACATGAGCAGCGTTGTCTAGATTCTGACCCACATCTCTAAGGCTCAGAGCAAGAATATTTTCACAATAGTCTTACTCGTGGAGTCAGGGCAGATCCTCTTACAAGCCTAGGGTCACGGGCCTGCAAGGTGCAATTCGTGTCCTATCAGCAGGCATCCTGAACGGGCGTGACTGCCTACCCGCTTGCTTACCTTTCTGGCTGCCTCTCATCACGTCCTTGGGACTAACGAATGCTGCATTTGTGACATTTGGCTTGCCGTGCAACCCATCAGGGAGTGTTATTTGAGCAGAGCAGATCTTGGGTGGAAGGCATCTCCACAGCTGGGCGATGGAAGGGAGAAAGGACCACCGTGGAATACTGGTGAGAGCTGGAACAGGGTACAGTGTGCAAATAATAGAGCAAGGCGAAGGGCCTCTGGATGAGGATGGAGAGATTTCTGTCTATATACCTAGCTCCAACCAGCAGGGCTTTCACTGGGGCCCAGGGAAGTGAGAAAGAAGGAACAAGGGCACCACTCCTGGCGGGGCTGGGCAGGTGACAGGGTCACAGGGACTGCTGGGAGCAGGGGCGGTTGGGCCCTGCCTGCCGTGTCTACCGTGGGCAGGTGTGAGCACTGACAGGCGCAGGGTCCCATGCAGTCTGGTGGGAGGCCCCGGGTCCCTGGGTCTGGTGGGTTCACTCCAGGCCTGGATGTTTGCCTTGGCAGCCCTGGAGCATTAGCCTTGGCCTTGGCCATTCCCCAGTGGCCAGACAGCCGGGCCAGCACACCTGAAAGTCATTAGATTGGGGGTCCTATTTTGTTCTCACATTTCCAAGCGGTGACCTGCAGCCATGTGTGACGGCACAGGCACTTTATCGACCCCTTCTCCGGCCCACCCCGCCCATTTACCTTTCCCTCTTCATCCGTCCCTCCCCAAGACCTACCGATCCCCCAAAACCCAGGGCTAACAAGGACCCTTTTCTTTCCTCTTCCATAAATATTTGCAAGGGTTTTCACAAGCTATTTAAGTCAGTCAGTCTTCTTCATTTTTCCATTAATGAACACTCTGAGGCTCAGAGTAGCGAAGCGACTAGCTCGGAATCACACCGCTGATAAGGTGTAGAGCCTGGGTAGGCCACCGAGGCCTAGAAGATACCAAGAGGCTGTTGAAATGCGGGCGCCATACCACCAACCACCCCAAATACTCTGGCCACCCTGCCTTGGTGCTTCCCATCTGTGATGTCCGAACCCACCTTTTTCTCCTCGCGTGGACCCGGTGCTCAATTTATCTTGTTCTCGTTCCTGTGTATTTACAGCCACGCGGGCACCTCGTATAATTTGCCTTCCTTTAAAAATATGTCTTCTAGAAATATCGTTTTCTAGCCTGTGTTTTTATTTTGCTAGAGCCATGGTTCTCAACCAGGGACCTTTTGCCCTCCAGAGGGCAAACATCTGGAGACACTCTGTGGTTCTCACAAGTGGAACAGGAGGGTGGTTGCGGTGCCTCATGGGTAGAGGTCTGCAGTTGTGTGCGACGTCCCACAATGCACAAAGACAATCCTCCACAATAAAGAATTATCCAACGCTAAAGGTCAGCACTGACAAGGTGGAGAAACTGCGCTAAAGGCATAAATAAATGCATGTAATACTTTGTGTGCATTATTATATGTTGAAAAATAAATACTTAACCATTGACCTGTGGGAGCATGAATCACTCCTATCCTGTCACGGGCAGTTTCTGCCGGCTCGTTACGGCTTCCCGTGTGCCTCCCTTCCCAGCTCCGGCTTCAGCGACAGTGTTGGGGTAGCTTGACATCGACCACAGTGGGAATATTTACACCATGGAAATTGGCAAATACTATACATCAGGTCTTTTGTTTGTCTGTTTTTGTTTTTGCTTTGGAAAGTCAGTTTATCATCACACCGTTAAGAACTTTCTATGTGACAAAGATTGCACATTGTCTTATTTAACTCTCACAATGCTATGAGGCAGCTAACATCACTACTCCAATTTAATGTTAGGACATGAGGCACAGGAAACTAAAGCAACTTGTCGTATATAATATCATTGTTAAATGGCGGGGACAGGACTTGAAACCAGGCAGTCACATTCCAGAGCCTTTGCTTTAAGCACTACCTGCCTGGCCCCACGTTAATTAGAAAATTAATTAGTGTTAATGATACACTGTGTATTCCTGAGTTGGCCCATTTGAGATGGAGAAATGGATATTTACACAAAGGGCATTACGTTCCGATATCATGTTACAAATTTGATCCCTTGATAAATGATAGCATCTGTATGAAGTACTTCCTTTTGGGTAAATGTATATATTTTACAGTAAATGAAGATTAAACCAACTTGCCCTAGAGTTCTTAAAACCCGAAAAGGAGCACTCCTTCAAGATGTTGCCTAAGCATCACATGCTCAGTGAGATCTTCTCTAGTCCATAGTTTAAAATCACAACTTCATGTTCTCCCCAGAAGCACACCCTATCCCTCTTCCTTCCTTATTCTCTCCATAAGCACACATTCCTTAAGGTATTGTTTTTCACGTCAACAGCCCCAACACCTAGAACAGCACGTGGTACATAATATACTCTGAAGAAAAGATTTGCTGACTGAATAAATGCATGACAAACAGAGACTTCTCCAAAATAGAAAATAACCCTATCACTCATGAAAAGGCTCCATGTTTGATACGTATTTATGAGAAATGCAAAGAAAGGTGGGATCTGCCTTTAGACAAATTTATTAGACATCGTTCCGAAAACCCAAACTGGAAAAGATAAATTGGACGCCTGAAACCGTGAAGCTGGTTTGGCTGAACAGATGCTACGCTTTTGAAATAAATGGAGCTTTCTCCCCAAGTCCTCCAGAGCACTGAACATTTGCCACCATGGTCTTTGGGATGGACTTGGGGCCCATAGAACAGCCAGCCATAAGCACTAAATAAACGTGTGAAAAATGGAATCTACCAATGCTAGGCCTTGCAGAAGGCCATGTTTACTAAAGAGGGACCTCCTTACCATCGCCGGCTCCGTGAGCAGCTCACAGGAATGGAAGTTCCGAAAGCTCAAAAAGTATTTGTTGTTCATTGTTCATCTGAAATTCAAATTTAACTGGAATTCTATATTTAATCTGGCAGTCCTCGCAGGGAGCTCAGGTCAGACGCCACTGTTGCTTGGTTACTGTCAGGGACTCTGCCCCACGGAGTGCTGAGGACACAAGGATGGAGACCAGGGGCAGGAAGCGGTCCCAGGACACGATCAGTCAACAGTTCTGGGCACAGGCTGTCCCTCCTTTCTGCCTCAGAGAATCACAATATTTGAGAATCAGATAGCCCTGTTCCTGGTGTTCACCTAAAACTCTTGGGCTTTGTTTTCATTTCTACCTGCATTCAGTGGTTTCCTTCTCACTTCTGTTATTGGGGCAACATTGAGAATTGTTCTAAAGCCTGGCTGATTCAAAGAACACAAGGGGCATCCCTAAAACTGCAGATTCCCAGATCTCACCTAACAAGTAGGTCTGGGATCGGACCTGAGACTCTGTTTTCTAAAATCTCTTCGGGAGATCCCAATAGTTAGCCATCTGGGGGAGCCACCTGAACACTTCAGTTCCACCACTCTATGCTGTTGAAGACTCTTGGAATTCAGTGCCATGGGAACAGGGATCAAAGCTGGAATGAAATTTGGCCCACCCATGGAATGGGACCAATATTGGGAAATAGGGCCCAGGATGCTGTGGAAGGATGGACCAAAACCCTGGTACGTGAAAGGTTCATACGACGGCAGTCTATGGGGAAAGCAGACACATACTTGGCAGGGAAATCGGGATAATGTGAGTGGGAGGTCTAAGACCAAGGAAGGTGGTTGCTACCATGAGGAATATGGGTCACAATTCTAAGTCCATAGAAAAAAGCAGTTGGCATGAGGAACGCAGTGCCCTGGGCTTGTTGGCAGCACAAAATCAAGTGATCTGAAAAATTAATTCATCTGAGTTTGAATGTCTTTATATGGAAAATGAAGAATCATTAATTTCTGCATTTATTCATTGAACACGAGTGTCTATGCGCCAGACATCTACTGGAATATTAGAAAATCACTAATGAATAAAATACGTGAGATGCCTGCCTGCACAAAGCTTATAGGCTATCAGGGAACACAGGCAATAAACAAGGAAAATGAAACCCCTTTTGAAGATTTGATAGTTGGCTGATAACGAAGAAGTTGGTTCGTGCTCTAGATGTCCAGCCGGAATCTTGAACCATATGTCATCGATCAATTTTACCTGAAAATCTTCCATGTTGGGGCTTAGGATTAATGTTTGGGTAGTCTAACTCTCCAAAGTTAGAGCCTCTCCAAAATGATATGGCGGAGTCAGCCCGTACCAGGTCACGAGAGTGACTGTTAGGTTTTCCGAATTATTTTGTGCCGGTTGTTATCATAGCCACTATTAAAAATTAAATTAATAAACTCGCAAATAATTTGCATTAAAAGCAAAGGTCACAAATACTCAAAACTCATTGCTTTCTAATGGCTTACCACATTTTATTATTATGTGTGTTTGTGAGATTGTTTATACCTACTGTATTTGTGTGGCAGAAACGTTATTGAATGGAGTATTACTGTCCGCCTATTGTCAGCGTCCACATTCAGTGACTTCGCATTGATAGTTTGAAATTGGCCATAATGGGAATATTTACGTCATGGGAATTTGCATACGCTACAAATCAAAGTTGGTTGGATTCTTTGTTTGTTTGTTTGTTTTCCAAGAGAGCAGGTTGTTGACATTTACCAGCAGAACACTGGAGTCTCCCCTCCCCATTGAAACTGGACCAGACTTGGAACAATGAAGAATAAAAAATAATGATGTCACAAATCCTTAAATGCCTTTACCTCTTTGATGAGAAAAGTCATTCAAGGGAAAGGCAGATGCTAGTTTTTGAAACTTTGGCTTTCTTTCCTCTTGCCTGAGGATTTAAATAAACAAAAAAATTTTTTTTGTCTTTTTCCATGCGAAGACTTCAAGTAGCTAGAGAAGGCTTGAGTCTGAACTAAGAGGGTACATTGGAGAGATGCAAAGGAGTGGGAAGTGATGAGAACCAGGGATTAGGCGGTGCCTTGGGGTTTTATTACACAACTCTGGTGTGTGTGCTTGTGTGTATGTATGTTACAAGTATAAATTATATATACCTACATATACATGCAAAAGATCCTTATGTATCCATATTTCCCCTTTATCAGAAGGTTATGCTGGAAGAGGGTGAGCTTAGAAGTGAGCCAGACCTGGACTTGACTTTCTCAGCAATGTGACGATACTGGGGAAAGTTTCTTCTTGTTTCCTTGTCTGCAAGTTCGAAATAATAGCATATAGCTCATAAATTGGCCGGAGAATATAGATAGAGTATCTGACAGAAACTGACACCATTCATTCATTGGCTGATTCACTTAGCAAATATACTTCACTGAACGAATACAGTAAAGAAAGTGAATGCAGTCGGCCCTGTGGAGGTCATGGTGTTGCAGGAGAGACATACATTAAATACTGTGCTTAAAATAATTTTGCTATTCTGATGATGAACCCAGTGAAAGAGGGCATGTGTCCATGAAGCAAAACTGAAGAGCCAAGGAGGGTGCGGGCACTCAAGAATATTTATGTTTTCTTTCTCTATTCTGTCTTTCCCTCTTGTGGCAGCCAATATCAACCCTTGCCCACATTTCTTGGGCCACATCCCTTCAATTTGCTGGTGCAGAATATGCACCAAGTTCTGTAAGTCTTTGCTTATAGCTTTTCTCCAAAGCAGCTGAAGGCTGCTGTGCCCTGCTGCAGGCAGACAGAAAGTGCTAGAAGTAATGCCCCTGGGAACAGTCTTCCCCAACACAAGGAATGCTTCTGTGACGTTCGTTGTCTGCCAGAGTTTCCTCAGTAGAATTCGACTCCAGTTGCCCGCAGTACAGTTTGCTAGCACATCTTTTTTGGCTGCTGTCCCTTTTTCTCACTTCCCCATTCCCTACAGGTGTTTGTGCCATCCGAATACACTATTTGCATCAATTCTTTGAGTCAGACCTGCTTTTCTGGGAACCTAAGCCAAGAGAACTCTTCTCTCAAACGTGTCTGTGTCCCTAAGCCGCCACATCCCTCCCCCTAAGCTGGGCAAGAAGTGTGACCCCCAAATCATGCACAGACTTCTAGGAATAGATTGGTTATATAACATATGGTCTAAACCAGGGCAACTTGGAGAGTGAAGGGAGCCGAGTATGCCCCCTTCACTTGAAAATATGCCAAGAGGACAATAGACATAAACAGAACTGTGCTGGCAGACACGGTCAGCCTGTCTCAGAGAAGCTTTAATCCTTCCAGTAGGATGTCCAGGCCAGGGTTCTGGGCGCTGACAGGGGGTCTCTGAGTACCTCTCAGGAGAAGGCAGCATGGGTGCCTAGGTCATCTGTCAGACCCTCGGGGCCTGTCATTCCCAGAAGAGTGGCTGACTGCAGCCGGGGGCCGGGTCGCTCACATCAACTCACCATTTTGGGGAGAAAAACAACACAGATTTGTCAATGTCTGTCACCTCCTTTGGGCAACTGCACCTTTTTAAGAGCCACGGGGTCCCCGGTGAACGTGGATCACACCAGTACATGGGAAAGGAGTCACTGGGGGAGCTTTGCTGAAATGCTCACTGATGTTGACAACATACTGAGCTGGATGTATTTCCTGTGCACTGGGGCTGCTGTGGGTGCACTGGGGACAGGGAGGAGGGATTCCCAATGAAGGAAGTTTCTATGCAAACCCTGCAGCCCATAAGAGATCAGGTTTCAGCTTCGATTTGCTCATTCCCCTTGCGTTTTTCTTTCCCCCAAACATTTAAACTCAGATAGCTATATAAGTTCAAATGTTCTTTTATAGAGTGAAATAAACAGCTTTTATAGCCTGAAAACAGCAAGCTTGGAGATCAACCATTCACCACTGAAGCAGGCGTGTTTAAGTCGAAGAAATAGATGGCATTCTCTTCCTTATTGTTAGCTATATTTTTTCCCCCAAACTAAAAGGAGGTAGCTTGTAAATTAGCTGCCTTCCAAGTTGCCAGGGAAAGAAGTTAATGCAGCCTCTGGGCATTTTGCTACAAGGCTGCCCCCCTCTGGTTCCCACCATTATGTGATTTGTTTTTCAGAAATTTGAGAAAGAACGGTTCAGAATTCAGGCAGGTCAAGGTCAGGGTCCCAGGAGCTAGTCACTCTTTCCCCACATTCTAGTTACCACCCCTGGCTTCTCAACACATCCTACACTTTTCTCTAGATGCCAAAATATATAACTGCGTTTAGGGTGAACTTTGGCCACCCATGGTTCCAAAGTACACATGATGAATGGGTTCGGTTGAAAGGCAGAGAGCATGGTGAAGACCGAAGAGGGACGGGACCCCACACCCTCCATTGCCAGCACTGGCCTTTCCACTCCAGGTATCATTGTAGCCTTTAGGGCTATTTCTTCACTTGGGGATAAGGAAGCAACTGGAACATTCATGCAGGAGGCTAGCAGGTAGAGACTGATGCTGGAGATACCCGGGGTCCCAAATCTTGCTTATTTGCATTGAAGGAGCCAATTCTGGTCTATTCATATAACAGATAGCTTTCGAGTGATGGTTAATACCAGGCATCCATGGGCACATCACAGGGTGGCCCTCATGCTGTTCCCATGCCTTGAGCCCTCTCTTTGGCCAGTAGTTGTAATTAGACGTTGCAGCCTCAGAAAGCATCTCTTTACAATTGCCCTGACTTTCTCTCCAGCCACACTTCCTGATCAGTCTCAAGCATGCGTTCCAGAAACACGCGTTATCTCACAGTGTTCCCCAAAGTTCGTTTTTGTCAAGAACTGAGTCTCTATTTCCACCCCTTCAGCCTGGAGGACCTTCCTTTCTTTTCATCCTTCATCTAATCTCTTAAACTCTCATCAAAACTGCTTATATCAATTTGTTAGGGCTGCAGTAACAATTCACCACAGATTGGGTGGCTTAACCACAGAAATTCATTCTCTCACAGTTCTGGAGGCTAGAAATCTAAAATCAAGATGTCTATCGGTAGGGGTTGGGTCCTCCAGAAGGTTAAAGAATCTGACCCATGCCTCTTCCCCTTGTTTCCAGTGGTTTGCTGAAATCTTTGGAATTCCTTGGCTTTTAGAAGCATCGCCCCAATCTCTGCCTTTATCTTCATATGACATTCTGCCCCTGTATATGTCACTGTGTCCAAATTTCCCCCTTTATATAAGGATATGAGTCACATCGGCCCACCCTAATGACCTCACCTTAGCTAATTATATCTTCAGTGACCTTATTTCTAAATAGGTCACATTTTGAGCTAGTGAGGGCTAACACTTCAACATATAACTTTGAGGGAGGCGCATTTTAATGTCTTTAACAACGCTTATACCATGAGTCAATACAACAGAGTTGAGAGCTCCCCCTACCTCCCTGGGCACAGATTTAATTGTTTAAAAGTTCAGTGATCTCACCGAACTTCAGTTGTTTGTTCAACTAGGTCCTACACTTGTTTGCCAATAGGACGAGATCATGACCCCATCTATTCCCTTCAGCCTGTGCATACTCGGTGCATGTTTCTGGAATACATAATAACCCATTCAGAATCGCCTCCTTTTTGCAAAGGGCCAGAGGAGAAGCATGAAGAACAAAGCCATAAGGGTACCAGCAGCCAGCTCCCCTTACGGAGCTATCATAAGGGAGAAAAGGTGTTCCCTCGGCTCCCCGGTTCACTTCTTCTTCTGGCTTTTTCCCCCTTAAAGTCATTATTTATCCACCCATTTCTCCTACTTTGCTTTTCTTTCTCTTTATTTCCAACCCTGCTTACTCCCTGCTGCGTCCCACATATGCACCCGATGTGTGCTGAATCTGAACAGCTATCACCATGAGGTTAAGGGAAGTATGGAAAACTGGGAGTTTATCAAAATATTCTTAATACCACTTCTAGGCTGTCAGCAGTTGTTTATGCCTTCATGTTAATCCAGGGATTTATATTTACTTTATTCTGATGATATAATATGATGTATAATTGCTTTTGAGAGTTTGGAATTGCTTTTGTAGAAATACGGGACTTGAGTCATGAATCCTAATGCTTTGCTGCTAACAGGCTTTTGTCATGCGGAGGAGGGTGCTTCCTGTCTCTTCCTATTCAGAAGAGAACTTCTCACACCCCAGTGAGTTAATAAAAATGGAGAGAGTGTGTGACGGTGATCTTGAGCAGGCCCTCTGGGAAGCTCTTACATTTGCCAGACACATTTGAAGTACTTGCCAGCTCCGTGGCCCTGATCTGGAAATGCTCCTCCCACTCTACCCTAAGGGAGAGGCCAGGGCAGCCATGTTGACCCTGGGTGGCCCTGCTTTTTGGTCCTACCTGAAAAGCTCATGGGAAGGTACCCTACTCAGGTGGAGCCGATCAGCTTTAGTCTTGAGGATCTGAGCTGAGCCTCGCAAAATGAGCTGTAAGATTGGGACGGGCTCTGTATCCATAAGGTCATAGAAGAGCAAGAAACCAGTGTTGCTGACAGGAACCGTATGCCGGTCAAGGTTACGGGGAAGTGGAAGCTTCTAGCCCCACAGAGGAGGGGGGGTGGTACGCAAAAGAGAATGTAGTCTGTGGGCAGGGAAAGCAAAGCTCTGGAGCCACCTTGACAAACGTCTAACCCGAGGGCTTCTATTTATTACCGCAACGCTGTCCATAATGAAGACCCTGTTGTGTGGGAGCTCTAACCAACAAGACAGAGCGTAGGACTGTTCTGATTTAGGGTTCAAAGAAGAGATGATTCTGGTATCTTAGTATATCAGTAACCTCTGCTGCATAGCAGATTATCCCCGAACAGAGCATCGTCAAACAATAAATGCTTATTGTTTCACCCAGTTTCCATGAGTCCAGAATCCAGGAGGAGCTCAGTTGGGCGATCCTGCCTCGCGAAGTAGCAGTGTGGCGATTGGTCAGGTCTCCCTTTGCCTGGAGACCTGACTGAGCTGGAAAATTCACTTCCAGTGTATCTCACTTTTCCTGCCTCACAAGTTCGTGCTGGTTTTAGCGGGAGGCCTCAGTTCCTCACTAGATAGGCCTATCCATAGGTCTGTTGTCTTTTGGCAACAGTGACAATGGCATTGGCAAAAAGCCAATGGCAGTTGGCTTTTCTACAGCTGGTGAGACAAGAGAGAGCAAAGCAGAAACTATTTTATGACATAGCCATGGAAGGGCCACCTGAATTTTGACCACATCCTATTGGTTACATAGGTCAGCCCTATTCAGTGGGAGAGACAACTACACTGGATAAGAAAACCAGTTGAGAGCCCTCTTGGAGCCCGGATACCAGAGTCTGACCAAGAAAGACACCAATCTAATGTGTAAGAGAGAGAAAATTGAGGCAGCTTCCTTCTCCAGGACTATTCCCAGATGTCACTTAGGTACACAGACTCTCTACCTGCCAGACACGCCAGTCTCTATACAAGTGTTCAAACTGTCCCGTGTTCTTAACACCCTCCCTTCCCTCTTCCTGACACTCCCTACTCATACTCATCCTTCAAGGCCCTATTCACATGATCTCCCAGCACCCAGGAAAATAGTTAGGCCCCTTGCCTTGTTTCATGTGCTTCTTGCATTGCTGTCTTGTCACATTTATTCCATTCTCTAGCTAAATCTTAAGAAACTACGCTAAGTATCATGGACAGGAAATAATGCAGAGATTGATTATACAGTTGTTGGAAGAACTGATAAGCTAACAGACATGGTCTCAACACTGGCTAAGGCCTCAACTGGGATGCCAATCCCTGGAGTTGAGTCTCAGCCTCTGGGTTGATTTCGAGAGTTTCCTAGAATCGCCAGCCCCAGCTCAGGGCAGCACAATCCAGTGGATGCTGAAATGAGCAATGCTCAGTAATTCCAAAGGAGCACTGGGAACATCTTAGAATACGTGTTCTGTCCCCAGGCCTTCAAATTACTAAGTTGTTCTCATCTGTCACTTTGTGGTAAATAAATCCAGAGTGATCCCCCGGTAGGACTGAAATGGAGCTTATGTGTTGTTGGGCCAATGACCACAGGTTTCCCCTCGCCTTCTCCATTCAGCCTTCTAGTAGAGAAAATGGATCAGGACATTGCCTTCCGGGGAGCAGGGGCAACATGCTCTGAGAAGGTGTGTGTGTGTGTGTGTGTGTGTGTGTGTGTCCGTTGAAAAGGAGAAGCATCCCCCAGGCCCTGGGGACGGATAGCACAGTACTGTTGGAGGTTTGTTTCACACAGTCTTGATGCAACTTTGTATTGCCCTCCCTCCATTCCTGAGAATTAACACCATCAACTAAGATTTATTGCTGTATATTATGCACCGGGCACCATTATAATACGGAGGCTCAGAGTAAGCAGGACGGGAATCAAGGAGTCTCCAAATCTAGGCCCACACGCTACGCGGAATGCAAAATTGCTTCAGTGCCGAGGCCCCAGGATGTTCTTGACTCTTCTGTCCTGCTCCTTGCTTATATTTTAAAGGGTAAGATGAGAGTACAATGTATACCCCCATTACACATTCAGTCAGTCAACGATCACCTTCCTAAGGGTAGGGAAGGTTAACACCAGTGGTCTCAGTTACTCCAGTGGGTTCAGAATGTTTCCCTCTCTCTAGTATCCTCAAAAGTTGCAGTTTACATGACAAATAACTCGATCACTCAATATAGAGGCACCATTTGCTGCTGTGCTAGAACATAATAGCTTCGCCCTAAATATCGGTTTACTTGAAAGATGCTTAGTTCTCTGGGGAGCAGTATCATGCCCAGGCTGAGTGGTCCGTGCCTTCTAAAGGAGGTAAGGGGGGGCCTGACAACCGGAAATGCCCCCAGATCAATATCTTTTACCCCGGTATCCTGACATTTTTCCCTTTCAGAAATAGCAGTGGGGCCAGAAGTTCAAGTGCCTGTGGTTTAACCCGATGCTTCCCTGCCTGAAAGCTGTGCACCCTTGGCCCTGGGTCCCTAGCACCATGATGTGACCTGTCCTCCTACTTCCCCTCCTTCCTCTCACTCTCTGCACACGTGTCCTCTTCCCTGCCCTGAGTCTGGTCACTAATAATGCTCACTCCTGATGAAAAGCTCCAGCCCCGTGGGACCACCTAGTAAAGAGATGTCAGCATCCGCCGGGCCTGGGTCAGCCCGGTGTCAGTGGCCTCAGCCTTGTCTGCTGGCCCACGTTTAAAGGCATTAGTCGATCCCAGCCACACCCCCATCCCTGGGGGCCCACACCTTTGATCCTCCTCGGGACTCTCTCCATAACCACATCCCGGCTCTTGCGAGTTGTAAACTGCCGCGTCTGCCCTCTTTGGATGCCGATGATGTTTGTGCTTCCCCTTCTTCCATTTTACAGTTGAAGGCTTTATACGTGTTGGCTCAGAGGCCAGGATCTCCTTCCTCAACACGACTGCCTGTCTGGCCCTTTCTCACACTTTGTGTCTCAACTGCCACGCCATCCATTCTAAGACCCATCCACGGGTCTTCCCGTGACCACTCGCCACCAGAGTATCCCTCAGCACACAGTTTAGTACAAGTTAAATTACTATATTTAGCTTTGTCATATGGTTTCTCCACTGGACCTTAAAGCCCACCAGGCCAGTCACGATGCCCGACTTTCCCCATTATCTGTCCCTCCGAGTCCGGCTGGTGAGGTATGGATAGGTTTCCCCTGCACTGTGCTCTATCTCCCAGGGCTGTGCCTGCTTGTATTTTTCCGAAAGGAATCCCTCAGTGTTTCACTCTCCCATTCCGCTGGGGAATGATTCAACCTTCTATCTTTGTCCTTCTGACACCTCATTAGACTTCACGAATCCTCCGATGCTGAGGACAACAGCTCGTGCTCGCATGTGGTTATTATTCTAAGCTGACATTATTGATTACTGGGGAACGCTCTGTGCCACGAACTGGCCAAGAATATTTACATACTCCAGAGCCATATACGGTCTTAGACTGTTTGGGCTGCTGAAACAAAATGCCACAAACTGTGTTGCTTTTTTTTTTTTTTTTTTTTAATTTTTTTTTCAACGTTTATTTATTTTTTGGGGGACAGAGAGAGACAGAGCATGAATGGGGGAGGGGCAGAGAGAGAGGGAGACACAGAATCGGAAACAGGCTCCAGGCTCTGAGCCATCAGCCCAGAGCCCGACGCGGGGCTCGAACTCACGGACCGCGAGATCGTGACCTGGCTGAAGTCGGACGCTTACCCGACTGCGCCACCCAGGCGCCCCAACTGTGTTGCTTTTAAACAGCAATCTGTTTCTCACAGTTCTGGAGGCTGGAAGTCCAAGATCAGGGCACCTGCCCAGTCAGTTTCTGGTGAGGAACTTTCTCTGGGCCGCAGACTGCCAACTTCTCATTCTGTCCTCGTGTGGTAGAGAGAGAGCTGGCCAGCTCTCTGGCTTCTCCCTAGAAGGGCACTGATGGCATTCGTGAGGGCTCCTCCCTTGTGACCAAATCACCTGCAAAGGCCCCACCACCAGTTACCATCGCCTTGGGAGTTAGGTTTCAACATACGCACTTTGGGGAAGACACAAACATTTAATCTGTAGAAGAAACTAATAAAAGGCATGGGACGCTGCCTTGCTAATAGTGATTTGGCATCTAGAAAGCTGTCTAGAAATGTTAGTTTCCATGGTTTGGTCATAGTTACCATTAGTCCTTGCAACATTAACTTACTATTTCTCACTTTTTTATGGTTACAATGAAGAGAAACCTCAACTCAACTGGCTTAAATGATAACAGGAATTCAATGGCCCACGTAACTAAACAGTTCAAGTGTTCAAGTGTATCTACTTTGTGGAGTATGATCCAGGATTTAAATGTTGTATTAACGAATTGGTTTCTATCTAGGTATTTCTTGGATGTGCTTGTTCATCGTGGGCAACATTTTCTGAAAAGCTCTTCTCACGTCTGGTGGGAACCACCCACAGCTTCTGAGGGTCACACCCTTCCTCATTCACATCCAGTGTATGTGGGGGTTGGGGCAAGTGGGGGCTTCTAGTTTCACCCTCTGAAGAAATAGGCTGTCCTCTCCACACAACTTCAGAAAATGTCCCCTCAGGAGGATTCTGGCTGGGTCACAGGCTGGGTCCTGAGGTCATCACGGTGGTCAGGATGAAAGGAGCTGGTTGTCCTCAGCCAGAGACTCTGGGCTAACAGTCAGCTCCATCACAAATGCATGATGGGAGAAAGGGAGGAGGGTGAGGGTGAATTCCCAGTTGGAAATCAGCAAACTGTTGGAAGAGAAGCCAGGGATGAGCCCTGGAAGGAGAGCCAAGGAATATTCTTGAGATAGCTACCCGTAGAGTCATGATGGTTTGCTTAGAGACCATCATTAAATTGTTCATTGAAGGAGAGAGGGATGAGAGTAGTAGGAAGGGAGGAAGGACACAAGGAGGGCCATGCCATTTTGGCCGGATACACCACTGTGCAAGGAACTGGTGGTGCTATGGGTGGAACTTAACCACAGGTCGGAAAGAACTGGCTAAACAATTAGGAGGAAAGTAGTTGCTTCCTAACTTTTGCTGTCAAAGAATATAAACAGTATATGGCTTGAAAAGTTAAATTAAAAAGATGGAAAACGTAAGAAATAACTTCGTGCCTAGGTAAGATAGTACTGAGTATTTCACAAAAACTAAAAAACAATAACTAAAACTGAGGCATAAATGTCTGAACTCTCTTTCTTTCCTTCTTTCTTTCCCTCTTCCTTTCTTCTTTCCTTTCTTTTCTTCCTTCCTTCCTTTTCTTTCTTTCTTTTCTTTCTTTCTTTCTTTCTTTCCTTCATTCTTTCTTTTATTCCTTCTCTTTCTTTCTTTCTTCCTTTCTTTCTTTCTTTCTTTCTTTCTTTCTTTCTTTCTTTCTTTCTTTTATTCCTTCTCTTTCTTTCTCTCTTTCTTTCTTTCTTTTTCTTTCTTCCTCTCTTTCTTTCTTTCCTTAATTCTTTTATTCCTTCTCTTTCTTTCTCTCTTTCTTTCTTTCTTTTTCTTTCTTCCTCTCTTTCTTTCTTTCCTTAATTCTTTTATTCCTTTTCTTTCTTTCTTTCTTTCTTTCTTTCTTTCTTTCTTTCTCTCTTTCTTTCTTTCTTTTTCTTTCTTCCTCTCTTTCTTTCTTTCCTTAATTCTTTTATTCCTTTTCTTTCTTTCTTTCTTTCTTTCTTCCTCTCTTTCTTTCTTTCCTTCATTCTTTCTTTTATTCATTTTCTTTCTTTCTTTCTTTCTTTCTTTCTTTCTTTCTTTCTTTTCTTTTATTCTTTCTCTTTCTTTCTTCCTTTATTTCTTCCTCTCTTTCTTTCTTTCTTTCTTTCTTTTATTCTTTCTCTTTCTTTCTTTCTTTCTTTCTTTTATTCTTTCTCTTTCTTTCTTTCTTTCTTTCTTACTTTCTCTCTTTCCTTCATTCTTTCTTTTATTCCTTCTCTTCCTTTCTTTCTTTCTCTCTTTCTTTCCTTCATTCTTTCTTTTATTCCTTCTCTTTCTTTCTTTCTTTCTTTCTCTCTTTCTTTCTTTCCTTCATTCTTTCTTTTATTCCTTCTCTTTCTTTCTTTCTTTCTTTTATTCCTTCTCTTTCTTTCTTTCCTTCATTCTTTCTTTTATTCCTTCTCTTTCTTTCTTTCTCTATTTCCTTCAATCTTTCTTTTATTCCTTCTCTTTCTTTCTTTCTTTCTTTTATTCTTTCTCTTTCTTTCTTTCTTTCTTTCTCTCTTTCTTTCTTTCCTTCATTCTTTCTTTTATTCCTTCTCTTTCTTTCTTTCTTTCTTTCTCTATTTCCTTCATTCTTTCTTTTATTCCTTCTCTTTCTTTCTTTCTTTCTTTTATTCCTTCTCTTTCTTTCTTTCTTTCTTTCTTTCTTTCTCTCTTTCTTTCTTTCCTTCATTCTTTCTTTTATTCCTTCTCTTTCTTTCTTTCTTTCTCTCTCTCTTTCTTTCCTTCATTCTTTCTTTTATTCCTTTTCTTTCTTTCTTTCTTTCTTTCTCTCTTTCTTTCTTTCCTTCATTCTTTCTTTTATTCCTTCTCTTTCTTTCTTTCTTTCTCTCTTTCTCTCTTTCTTTCTTTCCTTCATTCTTTCTTTTATTCCTTCTCTTTCTTTCTTTCTTTCTCTCTTTCTTTCTTTCCTTCATTCTTTCTTTTATTCCTTCTCTTTCTTTCTTTCTTTCTCTCTTTCTCTCTTTCTTTCTTTCCTTCATTCTTTCTTTTATTCCTTCTCTTTCTTTCTTTCTTTCTTTCTTTCTCTCTTTCTTTCTTTCCTTCATTCTTTCTTTTATTCCTTCTCTTTCTTTCTTTCTTTCTTTCTCTCTTTCTTTCTTTCCTTCATTCTTTCTTTTATTCCTTCTCTTTCTTTCTTTCTTTCTCTCTTTCTTTCTTTCCTTCATTCTTTCTTTTATTCCTTCTCTTTCTTTCTTTCTCTCTTTCTCTCTTTCTTTCTTTCCTTCATTCTTTCTTTTATTCCTTCTCTTTCTTTCTTTCTTTCTCTCTTTCTTTCTTTCCTTCATTCTTTCTTTTATTCCTTCTCTTTCTTTCTTTCTTTCTTTCTCTCTTTCTTTCTTTCCTTCATTCTTTCTTTTATTCCTTCTCTTTCTTTCTTTCTTTCTCTCTTTCTTTCCTTCATTCTTTCTTTTATTCCTTCTCTTTCTTTCTTTCCTTCATTCTTTCTTTTATTCCTTTTCTTTCTTTCTTTCTTTCTTTCTTTCTTTCTTTTATTCTTTCTCTTTCTTTCTTTCTCTCTTTCCTTCATTCTTTCTTTTATTCCTTCTCTTCCTTTCTTTCTTTCTCTCTTTCTTTCCTTCATTCTTTCTTTTATTCCTTCTCTTTCTTTCTTTCTTTCTCTCTTTCTTTCTTTCCTTCATTCTTTCTTTTATTCCTTCTCTTTCTTTCTTTCTTTCTTTCTTTCTTTCTTTCTCTCTTTCTTTCTTTCCTTCATTCTTTCTTTTATTCCTTCTCTTTCTTTCTTTCTTTCTTTCTTTTATTCTCTTTCTTTCTTTCTTTCTTTCCTTCATTCTTTCTTTTATTCCTTTTCTTTCTTTCTTTCTTTCTTTCTTTCTTTCTTTCTTTCTTTCTTTCAATTGAAGCATAGTCGACAGACAATATTATATTAGTCTCAGGTGTGCAACACACTGGATCCACAATTATATACATTACAAAATGCTCACCAAGTAAGTGCAGCTACCATCTGTCACCATACAATGTTATTACAATATTATTTAGTATATTCCCTATGCTGTAATTTTCATCCCTGTGACTTATTTATTTATTCACTCATTCATTTTTGTATCTTTTTTCTTTATCATGGTAAGTGTACTCTTTAATCCCCATCACCTATTTCACCCCTTCCCCCACCCCCCTCCCCTCTATAGTTTGTATTCTATAGTTAACAGTCTGTTTCTCAGTTTGTCTATCTCTTTTTTTCCCTTTGCTTCTTTCGTTTTTTTAAACTCCACCTATGAGTGAAATCATATGACATTTGTCTTTCTCTGACTGACATATTTTGCTTAGGATTATGCTCGCTAGCTCTAACCACGTTGTTGCAAATGACAAGATTTCATTCCTTTTTGTGGCTGAATAATATTCCATTATGTGTATATATACCACATCTGCTTTATCCATTCATCAGTCAGTAAACACTTGGGCTGCTTCCATAATTTGGCTATTGTAAATAATGCTGAAATAAACATGGGTGCAGATACATCTTGGAATTAGTGATTTTGTATTTTGGGGGTAAACGCCCAAGTAGTGTGGTTACTGGATTGTAGGCTAGTTCTCTTTCTGATGTTTTGAGGAAACGCTACACCGTTTTCCAGAGTGGCTGCACCAGCTTGCATTCCCACTGACGGTGCACAAGTTTCCTTTTTCTCCACATCATCATCAATCTTTGTTGTTTCTTGTGCTGTTGATTTTAGCCATTCTGACAGGTATGAGGTGATATTGCATTGTGGTTTTGATTTGCATTCCCCTGGCAGTGCATGATGTTGAGCATCTTTTCATGTGTCTGTTGGCCATTGGTATGTCTTCTTTGGAGGAATTCCTGTTCATGGCATCTGTCAATTTTTAATTGGATTATTTTGTTTTGGGGCATTGAGTTGTACCAGTTCTTCATATATTTTGGATGCTAACCCTTTATTAGATATGTCATTTGCAACTATCTTCTCCCATTCAGTAGATTATCTTCTAGTTTTATTGATTATTTCCTTCGCTGTGTAGAAACTTTTTATTTTGAGGTAGTCCAAGAGTTTGTTTTTGCTTTTATTTCCCTTGCCTAGGGAGACATATCTAGAAAAATGTTGCTATGGTCGATATCAGAGAGATTACTGCTTGTGCTCTCTTCAAGGATTTTTATGGTTTCAGATCTCACATTTAGGTCTTTGATCCATGAGTTTATTTTTGTGTACAGTGAACGAAAGTGGTCCAGCTTCATTCTTTTGTCCATAGCTATTCAGTTTTCCCAACACCATTTGTTGAAGAGACTTTTTCCCATTGTATATTCCTAGCTCCTTTGTCATAGCTTAATTGACCATATAGTTGTGGGTTTATTTCTTGGTTTTCTGTTCTATTCCATTGATTGATGTGTCTATTTTCATGCCATTACCATACTGTTTTAATTACTACTGCTTTGTAATGTAACTTGAAATCAGAATTGTAATATCTCCAGTTTTGTTTTTCTTTTTCAAGAGTGCTTTCACTGTCTTTTGTGATTCCATACAAATTGTAGGATCATTTGTTCTAGTTCTGTGAAAAATGCTGTTGGCATTTTGATAGGGATTGCATTAACTCTCTAGATGGTTTTGGGAAGTATGATATTTTGACACTAGTTGTTCTTACAATCCGTGCACATGGAATGCCTTTCCATTTCTTTGTGTTGTCTTGAATTTCTTTCATCAGTTTTTTATAGTTTTCAGACTACAGGACTTTCACCTCTTTGGTTAAGTTTATTCCTAGATATTGCACTGTTTTTGGTACAATTGTAAACAGGATTGTTCTCTTAATTTCACTTTATGCTGCTTCATTATCAGTGTATAGGAATGCCACAGATTCCTGTACATTGATTTTGTATCCTATGACTTTACTAAGTTCATTTACCACTTCTAGTGGTATTTTGATGAAGTCTTTGGGGTGTTCAATATATAGTATCATGTCATATGCAAAGAGTGAGAGTTTTACTTATTTCTTATCAATCTGGATGCCTTTTATTTCTTTATGTTGTTCGATTGCCGTGGCTCGGATTTCCAGTACGATGTTGAATAAGAGTGGTGAGAGTAAACATTCTTGCCTTGTTCTGATATTAGAGGAAAGGCTCTCAGTTTTTCACCATTAAATATTGAGATATGTTCCCTCTAGACCCACTTTGCAGAGGTCTTAAAATGAACAACTCTCTTAAAATTAACGACAAACAACTAAACATCTAAAATATTAAAAAAGAAAATGGAGAAAATATTAACCACATATGTGGAAGCAAACATTTGATATCTTCAGTATTCAAAAGGACCTTATGTGTCAATTTACAAAAAGTTATAAAGAAATGGTCAAAACCAAAACCTGAGAAATAATGGATGATAAGATTATGAATGTATTTTTAACTTATTGATAGAAATGAATGCAAACTAGATGATAAGTTTTCTAGCACCATGACAGAGAATTTTTGTTATTTTTATTTTGTTTGTTTTACATGATACTTACCATTGCTGGCACATGGTGGGGACCCTCATCTTAGTACAGTCTTTCTTAAGGACAGTGTTGCAGTGGGTGCCACAGTTTTAAAAATAGGTCTGCAATGTCACCAGTTGGAATTTACCCGAAGTACATAATTAAGGATATGATCAGAAATGTACATGCAGTGATGTTTATCTCAGTATTGTATATAATAGAAAAACATTCCTTTTTTGTTATGGTGGTTTATTTATTTATTTTTTTTAGTTTTTTTTTTTCAACGTTTATTTATTTTTGGGACAGAGAGAGACAGAGCATGAACGGAGGAAGGGCAGAGAGAGAGGGAGACACAGAATCGGAAACAGGCTCCAGGCTCTGAGCCATCAGCCCAGAGCCTGACGCGGGGCTCGAACTCACGGACCGCAAGATCGTGACCTGGCTGAAGTCGGACGCTTAACCGACTGCGCCACCCAGGCGCCCCGTTATGGTGGTTTATTTATCTAAGCAATGTCTACACCCAGCATGGAGCTCGAACTCACAACCCTGGTAACAAGGTTATTCTGACCGAGCCAGCCAGGCACCCCAGAAAACATTTCTATAAAAGGAAATAGTCTCATAGTCAATAGCAGGTCAAATTAAACAAGGGATACCTATACGGTATGAGACTGTTCAGTTAATTAAAATTGATGTTGTTGGGGCACCTGGGTGGCTCAGTCGGTTGAGCGTCCAACTCTTGATTTTGGCTCAGGTCACGATCCCAGGGTCATGGGCTCAAGCCCCGAGTCAGTCTCTGCACTGGGCATGGAGTCTGCTTGGGATTCTCTCTCTCCCATCCTCTGCCCCTCCTCTGCTTGCTTGCTCTCTCTCTCTCTGTCAAATAAAGAAAACTGATGTTGTCGATATTTATTGAGATGGAAAGATAGATATTGTACACTTTAAAAGCATATAAGCAGGTTTCAATATATTATATATATTGCAACACCAACTTTGTTAAAATTTAAATATATATGTAGTTGATCTTTTATACTCACAAATTTAACTTTATAAACTTAAATATGTCACATATTCTCAAGATTAAAAAAACCTGGGGCTAATATATGCAAATATGAGCGTATTTATAGGCTTTTTCTTAGTTAGCTCTGAGTGGTAAAATTACAGACCTTCTTTTTCATTATCCTGTGTATCTGTATTCTCTGTCATTCATTCCCTTCCTTTTTACTTGCTTTCATTCTTTTCAATATATACCCTGTCGCGTATAGTGAAAACACCTAATTCTGATTTCAGTGATTGAGTCATTTAATTTAAATGTAATGGATGTGACAGTCAGGTGAGAGAACTTTGGGTGAGGAGAAACTAAGAAGCCGAGGTAGGGAAATGAAGTTTGGACTGAGAGCCCAGCATGAAAGGAGGGGTCTGGCAATGGGACCAGCACTGAATGGTAACCGGACGAGGGTTCTAACCTGCTCTGCGGGAACGCATGATGAAACCTACAGGCGCGGAGCTCAATACAATCTGCAGAAACATTTCCTGGTGGACGGATAGCTGTTGACACGGATGGATGAGAGAAAGCCTCAGCCCTGTTAGCTTCTTTTTTCTGCAAAATGGGGATCATAATCCTTTCCCTCTCCCCAGGGTTTTCACAAGGATCCAAATGTGTTCTGAATATGATGTGCTTACACACCCTAATACAATCAGACGTGAGCGCTCACCAGCCCTAAATACCAAAACTGTCACGGGAGTGATAAAGGAGTGGTAATTCCAAGTCGAAGCCGTCTCTGAAGAGAAGGAATCCTGGCAGAACAGAGGCTGTCTCCCCAACCCATCCATCCCAACTGCTCACGTGTTTACAGGGCTTGGCCTGCCTTGGTCCTCCGCACTTCTGTGTGTATTAACTTCTTTATTCACACGAGGAAACTGAGGCACACTGCAGGCACGTGATGAAGATCCGTTCCTATTCAGGAGCAGGACAGGGTTTGGAAGAGGGGCATTTTGCTCCCTGAATTCATTCCGTGTCGTGTGTCTAGTCCCAAATAAGATGGGACAAGCGGATGGAGGAAAAGACACGAGGGCTCGGGAGGAGGAGAAAGCAGGATGATCACGACGCTTTGTGTGGTGTATTGAGGAGACACGTAAAAGGAGGCACAGTCACTTCCGTTTAACTCATGGATTTGTCCGATCCCGTCTATAGCAAAGAACAGGGCCATAGGGGGTTAAGCAGAGCGAGAAATTCTTGCCTCTGTCACCAAGGAGCTAATGGGGAGAAGCAGCTTCTAGCAGCTAAGTTTGCTCCAATAACCAGGGAAGATTCTGTTTAAAGAATATTTTCTCTGTCATAAATTCACAAACGGTTCTGTCTGCCTGGCTCAGAAATGTGGGACTTGACCTTGCCGGGAGGGAGAGATGCACCCTCATGGCCTGAGGCATCCCTGAAGGCAGGGTTCTGCCTGAAGAAGCCTTCCTCCATAGTAACTGTAGACAAGAAGCCGAGGGTCTGAGGGTCTCCTAACCCAGGTGTCTATTCTTGGGCCACCTCCCTCTGCTGGTGCAGGGCTCCCCTGGGTGCTTAAGAATTCCTCGCTCGGTGAATTCACCCACAGTACAGTCCATCCTGCCACGATGTTGCTGGAAGGCTAGCCTCCAATCTGGGATAAGAATGGTGGGACTCAGCTGTATGTGCTGAACCTTGCCTATGGCCCCACAATTCCACTCCTATTAATATACCCAAGAAAGATGAGTGTGATGTTCACCAAAAGAATGCTCAAAAAAATGTAGAATTCAAACAGCCGCAAACTGTTAACAATCGAAAAGTCCATCAACAAAATAGGTTATTACAGTATATCCATACCATGGAATGCTCTCACACACACACACACACGCGCACACACACACACACACGCGCGCGCGCACACACACACACGCGCGCGCACACACACAAGCTTTCCAGATCTGCAGAGGGAAAATAGCCAGACACAGAGACAGCATACTGAATGACTTCATGTAGATGAAGTTTAAGAACAGGAAAAGCTAATAATTATAGGGCTAGAAGTCAGAGAGTGCCCCATATGGGAAGGAGAAGGTGGGAGTCTTGTGGGCTGCTAGAAATGTTCTCTGTTGTGATCTGAGTGGTGGTTTCACAGATGTCTGCATGTGTAAAAGTTCATCAGCCCGTGTAGTTGGTTGGTGGGCTATACTCTTTGTCGATTGTGTCTAATAAATGACTTCAGATACTTGGGCTTCTACTGTCTTACTGAGTGTGTTCCTGAAAATGGACACGTATTCCAAATATTTAGAAGTTGAATTACTGATTTCCAAATCGTAGAGTAATTCAGTTTCCCCAAAGCCAAAGCGTATTCTAAACCTCCAAATAATTCTCTCATGCCTCCAGTATTTCATGCATATTTACATTTGAACACAGTGTTAAGCCCAGTGAGGAGCGTCTGATTAAAAGTAATGCTAATAGTTAATATCTATGTAACACTTGCAGTGCACTGGGCATGGTCTAAGCCCTTTGGGCATTTGATGTAATTACACAACAGAGCAAGGAGTTATCTCTCTGACCATGATAATTTCTGTGTTGTATATTTGGGAATGGGCACAGAAAGGGTAAGTGATTGCCCAAGTTCCCATAGGTAGTAATTAGGGTCCAAACCCAGGCATTCTGGCTCTAAAAGTTATGTGCTGATCCTGCTTCTTCTGTTTAGCTAGTCACCCCTTTGCAAGCATAACAATTGTCATCTTTACTTCTGTTATATTACATTTAGGAAAGTCTCATTTCTCAGCCCTAGCATTAGCCATTGAATTTGTCTGTTTTCTATTTATTTTGAAATAATATTATGTGCAAACTGCAATAAAAAAAACTATTTTCCAAATGTGTTTTAGTAGCAGAATTCAATCTTTCCAATAAAATTTTACCCTGAATCCCGGGATAAATAAAAAGTTGAGCCCTTTCAACCAAAGCGAGGTGAGCAGGCTGGGGGTTCGGGAAGGAGGAGGAGTCGGGGTGGGGGTGGGGAGGGGAGGATGTGAGCTGCATCCTTGCTCTGGAGTACACCGAGATTTCCTCCCAGGGAAACTTGGGGCCATAGAATTCCAATAATAGTCTCTTTTAAAAAGTAAATAAAAACAGAGGTGGCATTTTTTGTGTGTGTGTGAAAGGTGGAAACTTGCTGAAACAAGAACTATTGACCATATTATGCCAGTGCGAAATTGGCTTTCACCAGCTGATGGAAACTATTTAGAAGTAGTTTTGTAGAGCATCAGTCTATAACGTCAGGAGAGGTGAATTGACAAAGCGTTGAATCCACTCAACCCAAGGACCACCACGCACTCACTGTAGGATATAAAGAACAATTCTGCAGTAAAATTTCCAGGCCTTCAGTCTTCCAATCAAACTCATCTAGTTCTTCAAGGGAATAGTCCTCGGACTGGGATGCTACTTGCTTTCCAGCGTGTGGGCGTTTCTCGACCTTTCTGTGCTCCAGTGTTGAAAAGTCTCTGCTGTCATACTTCACATATCTACAGCCCTTCCTGAACTACTTTTCTGTGTCGCTGTTGCCTTCAGCTTTTGATTTATTGTAATCAAAAAAATTAATGCATGCACATGGTTAAAAGGAAGACAGAAAGAAAAAGAAGTCAAATACAATGAAAACCTCAAATGGCCAAAAGGGTACCATGAAAGTAAACTTTCTTCCCATACCGGAATTCCAGATGTGCCCGAGGTCATTGTCTGTTTCATCTTTCCAACGTTTTCTGCACAAGACTGACACGTATATGAGTGCACCCTTTGGGTTTTGTTCTACACACTCCTCTGGATCATGTCACTGGTGTTTTCGTTTGTTTGTTCGTTCTTTTGTTTGTGTTCTTTTTTCTTTTTTAACTTGAAAATATGTAGCTGGTGAAGCTCATCCTCTGTAAAGACTGAGCACTTTTCTGCATGCTGACGAAGTGAATTATTTAAGCAGTTTCCAGGGATGGGTGGTTAGGTGCTTACTGATACTTTGTCGTTGTTAAGTAAAGCTACAGGAGGCCTCCTCAGATGTTCTGTGACGCTCAGATTGAGGATAAATTCCTGAAAGTCTAATTAGCGGAGCAACGTTTAAACGCACTGAAAAAATTGAGAGACGGTGGCCAACTGGCCTCTAATTCACGTTCCCAATAGATCAGGAGGGGCCCACGTCCCTCCCCGCCCCCAGCGGGGTGCATCGTCAATTCCAAATGATTACCCCTTGAGCTAAAGACAAAGGATTGCAGTGTCTGGAATGGGGGTGCTCTTTGCCAGCCGGGAGTGCAAGTTCTGAAGAGGCACCACCCTCGTGGGCGGAACAGTGATTATTCGGCAACCAGTCCTAGTTAGAGGACGACTGAGGAGCTCTCTGAGGAAGGCTAAACCAAGGTCAGTTGTGTCGCTCTTTTGGTTGGCCCATGATGCCTTGCGGATATTGGGGGCCGATGTCTACTGTCAACACCATTAAAGTATGTGTGGCAAGAGATCTTCTGCACATCGGAGGGAGAATCTGAATCAGCCACAGCGATGACGTGCCTCTGAAGCAAAATACCAAGGTGGGTAAGGCTCGTGAGCAAAAATCGGTGCTCTCGAGTCTTGACCCTTCACACGGTGCGTGAGCGTCAAGGGGCCAGGCTGGAATGACCTTAAGCCCTTGTGGATAGGCCCTCTCCTCAGGCAGGTACACAAGCCACACCTGTAAGACCAAGGCGGACAGACTGCTACATCTTGGGTTTATACGGCCGCAGTCTTTATAAAGTGCCTGCCTTCGAGGCCGTTTTAAAGA
This sequence comes from Prionailurus bengalensis, assembly GCF_016509475.1. Lineage (NCBI taxonomy): Eukaryota > Metazoa > Chordata > Mammalia > Carnivora > Felidae > Prionailurus > Prionailurus bengalensis. The sequence continues at coordinate 20,220,526 of NC_057354.1, forward strand.
AAGGCCTTAACACAAAAGCCGTTTGTCAATGGACCAAACTCAATGTGTGTACATTATCAAGGAGAGACCTTCTTGCTATTTTTTATTAAGCTTTTAATTTAAATCTCAGTATAGTCAACATAGAGTGTTCTGTTAGTGATCTGGTGCACAACATAGCAATTCAACAAGTCTATACCCTGCTCAGTGCTCACCGTGAGTAACTGTACTCTTTAATCCCCATCACCTGTTTCGCCCCTTCCCCCGCCCCCACCCCCGATAAGCATCAGTTTGTTCTCTGTAGTTAAGAGTCTGTTTCTTGGTTTCTCTTTCTCTCTTTTTTCCTTTGCTTACTTGTTTTGTTTCTTAAATTCCACACATGAGTGAAATCATTTGGTATTTGTCTTTCTCTAGCTAACTTATTGCACTTAGCATAATACTCTCTGGCTCTATGCATGTCATTGCAAATGGCAAGATTCCGTTCTTTGTGGCTGGATAATATTCTGTTGTGTATACACACCACATCTTCTTTATCCATTCACCAATCAGTGGACATTGGGCCGCTTCCATATCTTGGCTGTTGTAACTAATGCTGCTATGAACATCGCGGTGCGTGTATCTGTTCGAATTAGTATTTTTGTATTCTTTGGGTCAACACCTCACAGCGCAATCGCTGTATCATTGGATGGTTCTTTTTGTGCCCTTTTGAGGAACCTCCATGCTGGTTTCTACAGTGGCTGCACCAGCTCGCATGCCCACCAACACCGCACGAGGGTTGCTGTTTCGAGGGGAGAACTTCCTTCGGGTTCCTACCTCACATTCGACATTCAGGAAGGCAGAATTAATGAGATTTTACTATGCAGAACCCTGAACTCGCAGAACAGATAAATCAGGAGGGGTTTCGGGTGAGGGGCGGAATTTACCCCCGGGGTTGATTTAAGAAGCTCTCCGTAGACTTACATTAAAAATAAGATTTAATTTGCCAGGGCAGCTGTGGTACAGGGAACAGGCCAGGACTTGACTTCCTGGTGGAGCTGCCATTTATGGGCTGTGAGACCTGGGAATAATAATACCTACCTCACAGATGTTAATGTGAGCTCCGAAACAGATGATGTATGGGAGGGCTTCAGGAGACCGGAGTGTTGTAACAAATGTGCAAGCTCGGCTTTCCCGGCCACGGCAGTCCTGGGAGGAGAAGCAGGTCACAACGCACAGACCCTCATCGGCCTCAGCTGGGAGGGGGGGAGCGTCAGCCCTCATTACACGTTTTCTTAGCTATTTGGGGTGTCCCCGCAGGGCGCCTTTGGATCCCCACATACGTGGGCTTCTCTGCCATTCCACGGTGTTCTTTATGGCCTTCATTCCTGCTTCCATTACTGCTGTGGCTCCAGCTGCCCGTAGTTCACGGGGAAAGTTCGGGTGCATCTTCCCGTCCAGGCGAAGCTGTGAGGCCCTCCTCCTCCTCCAGCCCTTAGCAAGTGATTTTGTTCTAGTCCGGCCCTGGGGCTGGCTAGTCCACCCAACTGTGTCTCTCCCCATGCCAATATTATCCCTCAAAAAGAAAGTGCCTCATTCTGGTTATTTGTGTATAAAAAAACACCCGCAAACCTAGTGGTTTCAGCAGCGGCAACATTTCTGTCACTCACGGATCTGCAGTTTGAGCAGAACTCTGTGGACAGGTCTTCTCTGTTCCACTCAGCTTCAAGGACAGGGGGCTGGAATCATCTGGAAGCTTCTTCACATCTGTCTCTGATAATTCATTATACCATAACCAGTCATTCTATTTATTTATTTATATCGTAAATAACCATGATATCCGTCTCTGATAATTAATTATATCATAACCAGTCATTTTATTTATTTATTTATTTATTTATTTATTTATTTAGATCGTAAATAACCATGATATCCGTCTCTGATAATTAATTATATCATAACCAGTCATTTTATTTATTTATTTATTTATTTATTTATTTATTTATATCGTAAATAACCATGATATCTGTCTCTGATACTTGATTAACCAACCAGCTAATGGTTAGCCGGGGCCTTAGCTAGAACTGGGACTGGTCCGCTTTTGTGGGCCTTTACATGTAGCTGGTTGGCTTCCTTGTGGCGTGGTGTCTGGGCTCCAAGGGCAAGGATGCATGCGCAAGAAATGGAGAGAGAGAGAAAGAGAGAGAGAGAGAGAGAGAGAGAGAGAGATCATCTTTTGTGACCGAGACTCAGAAGCCGCACAATGTCACTGCAGTAATATTTATTAGAAGCAAGTCACTTCTTGCCCCAAAGACTGGCGCGTAGTCAAGGAGAAGGGAATTAGACTTTGCGTTGTATCGTTAAGAGCGTCAAGAATTTACAGACATACTTTGAAACCACCACACACATCTTGACACCCAAACCCTTAAGTGTTCACGCTGTGCAACGTGGGCTAAAACACTGGCATTAGCAGGCCCTCAGTCTTTATTATGAATTATTAATGAAACACCTCTTGCCCTTGTATTTGTTGGCAGTGTTTGTTTGCAGTCCCCTTGCCCTGGGACTCAGACACAAGTTGCCTGGTGCTACCCCGGGAAAATGACACTCTCCTGGACTCAGCATCCCACTTTGATTTCGTGACTCTCACTCCCTACGATTTTTGCTCGTGGACAGCACTGTTAACTACTGCAAGCCATCCCTAGACTCACAGGTCTGCATGGTGGCTGGAGTTCAGCTGGTCCAGGTGGGGCTTGGCTAGCGGAGCTGATCTGGGGCAGCTCTGTCCCGTCCTTCAACCACCACCTGAGACCAGAGCGCTCGTCAGGGCAAGTTTCACCCCCAGTGGTGGCAGAGATATGATTAATATGGCTGGTAGAAACAGGGGAGGCCTCTTAAGTCCTAGTCTCTGAATCTGCCCACTGTCACTTCCACCCGCACGCCATGGATCAAAGCAAATCACGTGGTCCAGTCCAAAGTCAAGGGTCTGGGAAATGCACTGCGCCTATGATGAGGCCAGGGCATGTGTGTGGATTCAGGGAACGGTGGAGAATAATGCAGTGTAACTGATGATTCTGTCTTTGTATATTGACCTTCTCCTGTCTTTAAGGCAGAGATTACAAGTGCCACTTTCCCTGTTCCTACTCCTTGTCAGTTACGGTGGATAGATTCCAGCATGCTCTATGAATGATCTGGGACCCACTTAGGACTTTTCTCAGTACGGCGTTCCACAGTAAACTGATTGGGTCTGGAAAATGAAACATATATAAGATATATTCTGTCCCAAGAGGCTCTGAGGCCCCTAATCCAAAGTCCTGACCCCAAACGTGCTAAGCTCTCCAGGCTTGCAAACACCGTGTCAAGGTGCTAAGATGAGAAGAGCAGAGGCCACTGGCACAGAGGTGCGTGAGCATCACCACTGAAAATATACACTTAAGTTTTCTTTCTTTTTCTTCTACAATGAGGGAGGCCAAATTGGTATAACCTCGCACAAAACCATGAACCTGGGACACATCATCCTCAGTTCTATGATAAGTCTGTTCTCAAAGAGGAGGTCTTTTTAAATGTTTCCTTGTGGAAGGGAGAAGTCGGGTGCTGGTTAGAATGCAATGGGTGACACGCCAGAAGTAAGACTGGGGTCTGTGTCACACACACACACACACACGCACACACGCACGCACACTGGGAAACATTTGGAGTCAGACATTCAGAGGTGATTCCTGTTAATCACACAATCCTAGAAAAGATGCTAGTGGTAAGGATTCTAGAACACAGTGCCTTGTTCTTTTTCTCCAGTTGTTATTGCCCCTGAGAAGTTGTGACATACTAAGAAAATAACATATCTGTTACCTTATTACAAAGCAATGAGAAATGTATTTCCTGACTACGTGTTACCGTTGAGAGGTAAACAATTTTCGCAAATGCATAAGTAGCATCTTAAGATGTAAGAGAGCAATTAATTAAGGAGAAGTTTCCCCTCTGGGGGGGGGGGTCTCTCTCCTCCTCTCGGGGCTCCCGTCCTTGCTGCCCTCAGCCACAAGGCCACCAGAAGTCAATGGGGCAAGATCGGTGTAGGGGACCCACATGAATGAAGGCAAGAGGCAGAGCTCCCCAGGGAAGAGAGCAGCAAGGTTAGGGACCTGCGATCTGTAGGAGGTGAGGGCAAGGATGCTTCAGAAATAAAATAAATCCAATTCTGGAATCTATATCAGAAGTGACAATAACTCCTATGGATTAACGTGTCGGCCGGGGAGCCGCTTAACTTCCCGTCTCCCAGGCAAGTTTGCTTTGTTGCGCTTCTCTTCACCATGGAGGGCATGGCCGACTCCACCTGCCCCCGATCGTGACGGTCACCTCTCAGGGGAGAATGGTTACCTTCTAAAGACAGGCTGTCATCTAAGGATGGAAACCTCCCTTGGAAAATTAACAGTGTCCCTATGGCTAGGGCAGCACACCCCCGCCCACCACCCTTTCCAGGATACACTGGATGACCCATCTGGATGGTAGAAAGAGGGTACCAGGTCAGATCTTATCACAAAATACTCCATGGAGAAGTCTCGAAGACACATCAGCCAATCCAGCCCAAGTGCTAATTGGTTTGCAATTCCCCTAATTAGTGTGTCATCTACCTGGGCAGCTCAGCAGCTGGCAGGAAGCCCAGAGCCTGCCCAGCCAAATTCACAGCTCCCGGAATTTGGAAGTGTAGCAGCGATGATAATTCTGCGCCTCGTCCACACGTGGGCATGCCCACCCGCACGTCCACACCTTCCCGCTAAATGTTAACAATGATCACAGATTCTCACAGTGCAGCTAACAACCTCATTAGGCTGTTTGGTGTGAGGAGGAAGCAAGAGCCCTTCTAACTTTGCTCTAACACTTGGCGAACCAACTACAGAGCTGCTCGGGCCGGTGTCATCGGGAAGAAAAGGCTTCGGTGATGGTCAAAGGCGTCTGGAAGGCTCAGGCTCCCAAATCCATCTTCCATCAAAGGTGAGCTGTTAGTCTGTTTGGGGTGACTACCACCTGGGCTCTCCTTCCCAGATAGTCTCTATCTCTGCTTAGAGTCCCAGGATTTTCAGTGTGGGTAACACAGCGACCCTGTCTGGAGAGAAACAATTACACGCATGCTCAGCATTGTCATAATGCGCATCATCAAATTACTTCAATGCATACAAACATAAAGCTCCGTATCAACAGCGTCCTCATGGCTCGTAGACAGCTGGTATAAAACACATCCGCGAGTTGAACAGAGGCAAAACAATACCCATTACACGTGAATTGAAATATTAATTTAATGTGGCATCCTGTGTTGTGTTGCTGACACTAAATCGCTGTTTGAGATCTGAACATGACACTGATTGCTGTGTTTCTACAGTATCTTTTCTGTCTGGAAAGTCGATACTACAATGCACTGAATCCACCCCATTCCGTCGTCTGACTTGCCTGTTTAAACTATTCCTAAAGCTGGGTTCATATAAACGGGTCGGGGATTTTAACTGACCTTCACTTGGAACGGTCACTTCATTTACGTGTAGTTAGACCTCCTCTCATTTTTTTTTCTTTTTTCTTTTTTCTTTCTTTTTGATAACTACGAATGGAAGAACAGGGAAATAAAGGTATCTGGCAGTATCTAGTTTTAGGGGAGTCATCTCTATGACCCAGAATATATTTGCATTTAGACTTTTTTTCTGTTATTATCAAAACGATAAAGACGCTGGTGGTCAAATAATTAACACTTCCTCCTTGTGGAAAATTGCCCACCTGCCTTTTCTCTTTCCCAGGAGTCTCCTTTATTCTGCATGTAAACTGGCCCTCAGCAGCCTTCCGTTAGGATGAGCGTGTCTCAGGCTAAGGTTACAGGTCCTCCTGTCCTAGTACAGGTCTGGTTTTTGCAAGATTTTTTTTTTCAAACCAAAGCTTTGCAAAGCCTTGTGTTTTGCAGTTACCAAGACAATTAGACACTTTGACACTTTTGAAATATTAAAATCTGCCAGTACATGTCTGGAGAATAAGGCAGCTAAATTAGGACTCTCCGTAATGGACAGAAAATTCTATAAAGATGTTTCTCTAGAAGCTGGGTTGCCCTGAGCAAGGGCCAGGACTACGGTGAGGAAAGTAAGGCATTCAGTTCAGGTATAAAATTGAAGAGGGAGCCAAGAAACTCGGGAGTCAAGATAAGTAATAATTAAATGCAATATGTTTCTTAGAAGTCAAAATTAATGCAAAACAATCCATGATGAACAAAATATGAGAATCTTAAATAGAGACCATTGCTCTGTTGAACCATATTGAGCCTGAGGCAAAAGGAAAAATATGGGCCCCTAGACACATATTTTTGTGTATTTTATTAGTGTTTTATATGTTGTGTTTTTTTTTTCAAAAGACTCTAGTTGGGGAAATACGGAAAACATTTAAAACCGACACCGTTTCCAATTTAAGTACCTTATTTATACCGATATACAGTTTATGATCATTATACTTCAGCTTAAGTTAATTAAGAATTGCTTAAGACTGTCACTTGGTGAAGAGAAATTGTCAACATGACAGTCTCTCAATTGAACATGAGATAAGCAATAAAGCAAATTTTGAGAGTATTGTTGATGTGTTCGCTTCCATTAAATCCAGAGCAGACATGTTTCCTTCTGTCTCAGGTTCCAATGTGATTTGATACAACATTCCCCGGGAAAGGCAGAGGGTAGGCTTGAAGATTAATTAATGCCTGGAACAGCATAAATATTTATTGAATATTAGTTGGTGTCACTATTACCGTGATCCTTTCCGGCAAGTTCCAGAACAGAAGCAGGACTTCTGGCTGACTGTGCCGAACACAGTTCTGAGGAATTGAGAGGTAAATGGGAAAAGCAAGCTGGACCGTATTCAAAGTTCTCAGAAGTCTCCATGGGCTGCTCCCACCTCACGATGTTGGCTTCTACTTTGCTCTGTCTTCGTGGCAACCTCAGAAGTAATGTTTCTCATTCCTCCCCTGCCCGAAGATTCTGCTATTCCACTCAACCATGTCTGTAGAGGAAACTCCAAGTCTGGTATGAAAGAGGGGGGAAATGGAGATGACCCAAAGTTAGAGAAAGATGTGGGCTATAGGCCGGTTTCCAAAATTCTAAAACCTTATGCCCATGCTTACGAACGTGGGGATAGTAAAACTTACTTAGTATCAGTGTTCTGTGAATTAAATGCCCTGATTTTTATAGGGTGTCTGAAGCAGTACCCAGAACATGCTAGGCCAAGAATACATGTTTATGAATGCAAGAAGAAGGAAGGAAGGGATGGGTATCGGTCTTAAATTGCTGCCTGACAGATTATCACAAAATTGAATGCCTTAGCCTAAGACTCATTTTATGTTGCAGTTCTGTAAGTTTGAAAGTCCTGGTGGGTTCGACTGCTTTCTCTGCTGAGACTCTCACAAGGCTGAAGTCAACGTATCAGCTGGGCTGGGTTCTTATCTGGAGACTCTGGGAGTAAAACCACTTCCCAAGTCATTTCAGGATGGTCCTATGCAAGGTCCTTTATTTTCTACTTAATCCTCATAATAACATTATAGGCTGAGTCATGCCCCCATCTTATGGATGAAGAAACTTCAGTCATTGGACAATTTTATCAAGGTCCCAGTATTAATAAGTCTAATTGAGGACTCCACATTTTTGTTTGAAAATAAGAGAAGACACACACTGAATGTAGATAGAAGACAGTAATGAAAGGCTTTTGGGGGCACCTGGGTGCCTCAGTCAGTTAAGCATCTGACTCTGGATTTCCGATCAGGTCACGATCTCACAGCTCATGAGTTCAAGCCCCACATCAGGCTCTGCGCTGACAGCGTGGAACATGCTTGGGATTCTCTCTCTCTCCTCTTCTCTCTCTGCCCCTCCCCGCTCCCAAAATAAATAAATAAACTTAAAAAAAAAGAATTTTCTTTCATGGAAAATTATGTGGTCATTGACAAGCTTATCAGAGACAGCTATCCACCATATTAACCCTGTTTCCATATTTCCACTTGTTTTCTCTGAATATTTTGGTGATCTCAGGTCTTAGGACTGTATGTGCAGTAAGCTGGTAAGTACCCTGAGTCCTTCCAAAAATGTAAAGGAACATATTGGGTAGAGACTAGGCTATTTACCCTGCCTCGTGTGGATTGCTATGAGAAGCATAAGTTTCTAATGCCAACTGAAAATTGCCCATTTGCATATAACTTTATCTTCTAGTCTTCTAGTTTGAAAGCTATAGTTCTGGTGCTTAAGTATTGGAACTTCGGGGATATGCCGAAGTTTTGCGGAGGGTGTTCTGAGAAAATTCAAGTGAATGTTCATTCGGTCACCTACTCCATTCCAGATTTGGAGGAGCCCCAGGTGATTTGTCTGTGAGCACCATAGTTATATCCTTGGCCCTCATTGAGTTAGGCATCCTGTGAGATGATGGAACTGTACTTCGATCGCTCTCTTATAAGGTAGGACCAGGAAACACTCAATAATTCAAAAAGATGTCCTCACCAAGGGATTTCCCTAAAAGTCAAAAATGCTGGATGGTGTACTCATCTCTATTGTGGTTCCCTGTATTCTACCTTAGACAATTTAATACGGCCTGTGCTCCAAATGAAATTTTGTGGGACACTTGGGATTTCTTTAAACTATTGGTTAACCTTCTGATCTCTGTTTTATTCTTATTTTTCAGTGGAAATTCTTTTTGAGAAAGTCTGACCTCTTTTGGAGAACCAAAAGGGAAATGGATTTTCCCCCTATTAAGTCAGGATAGACAGGGAAGCAATGTGACCCTGGATCATTAACACAGGAGTTCTGGCTGTCCTTGGGAGAGGGCCAGTGGCCCAGAAGGAAAGCCAGATGGGGTCAGCGACCTCAAACTGACAGATGTGGCAGTGGAGGATTCCAGGAAGGAAGATCAGAGGCTGGCCAGGAATGAGAGCCACTTGCCCAGATGCTAAACCCCAGAGGGGTGAAGGTAAAGACTTGGGCAGTGTTTGGGCTGAGTCATGGGATAAACTGGTCAGCAGCCAGGGTCAAGTTCAGGACAGCAAAACACTGTCCAGGGAACGTGAGGAAAGAAAGAGAGGGCAGGGAAGAAAGTTCTTGTGGGACCCTGGGGAGTTAGTTGTGTCATCTATATCATAGCTTTATTTAATCCTTCTTGTGGCTCTGCCATGCATGTCTAAATGTGATAATATGTCCACCTCCCAGGAGTCAAGGGTGATGGGCCAGCATAAAGATCAGTTCTATTGTGTGTGGATCACAGAGAAACAAAAAAGCAGGAAGTTCAAGAGCAGAGAGAATCAGTAGGAACTGTCTGTGAAGATATGGTGCCTGGCGTATCTCAGTCCTCTAGCTCTGAGACGGCCAACACTCTCCCACTTGGGAGAGGAGGGGCTGGAAGCCTTCACTCTGAAGCCTTTTCTCAGCTTACAAAAGGGGTCTTGGGGCACTTTTATCTTCTCTGACAACTTTTACAAAAGGCCTTTATCCATGCTAATTTTTTAAAGACCCACTTGAACTGTAATCCATTTAAAGTTTATTGAACGACACATCCTATTACGTAGGCATAATTTCTTCTCTAAAACCATGTTCTTGCTTCAAATGTTTCAATGATAACACCAAGTAAATAACTAACTAAAACAACTCGCACAAATAATGCCTTCTTTGGACCAGACCGAACAAGACAAACAGGACACAGATGGAAAAGACAGGCCAGAATTCCAATTAATAAACTTAGAAGGAAAGATGGAGTTAGGAAATCACCTCTTGGCAATCACCACAGTAATAATTGTTTCAGGCAAGGATCATTAGTGGATGCTAAAATTAGTGAAAGTACTATGAGAAACAAAATATTTACAGAGTCTCAAAGTATTTCTCCATGAGATACTCATTAATTACAAAAAGAATAATAGTAACTTTGCAGCAGAGAAGCCTGGTAGATGTAACTTACACAAAGCAATTAAAGTAAACATCACACACACACAAAATGGGACAGTCACATCATGTGCCTCATGATATGATGCAATGAGAAGGACATAAGATCGTTTTTATGGTTCTTCTGCCAAAATGCATAGCCTGAATCTAATTATGAGGAAACCTCAGACAAACCCAAATTAAGGGACGTTCTACTGAATAACTAATCTGTACTATTCCAAAATACTAATATTATGAAAGACAAAGAAAAGCTTAGGACCTGTTCCAAATTAAAGGAAAATAAAGGTACATGACCGATTAAAGGGATGTGACAACTAAATGTGACGATGTGATCTCAGGTTAGATCCTGGACCAATGCCTGGATTTAGTGGGACAACTAGTAAATTTGAATAAGGCCTGCAGATTAGATACTAGTAATGAATCAATGATAATTTTCTGATTTTGATTATTGAATTATGGTTGTAGGAGAAAATTTGATTTTAGGAAATTCACACTGATGTACTTAGGGGTGAATGAAGGTATCATGTGTTAAACCTCCACTCAAATTTCAGAACAGTGTGTGTGTGTGTGTGTGTGTGTGTGTGTGCGTGTGTGTGTGTGTATAGGCAGATAGAATTATAAAGCAAATGTAAATTTTTTAGCACTTGTGGAGAATCTGGATGAAGGCTATAGAGAAATTATTTGTATGTTTTTGTTGTTTTTTATTTTTATTTTAGAGAGGGTGAGAGCATATGTGGGGGAGAGAGAGAGAGAGAGAAAGAGAGAGAATCTTAAGCAGACTCCATGCTCAGTATAGAGCCCGACATGGGGCTCAATCCCACGACCCCGGGATCATGACCTGAGCTGAAATCGAGAGTCAGATGCTCAGCCAACTCAGCCACCTAAGCACCCCTATACATCTTTGAAACATTGGGCTAAGTCTGAAATTATTTCACAATATAAAGTGAAAAATAATAAAACCGGAAAGTTTTAAAAAAGAAGACATGATCTGTACCATCCAATTCCTCACAGCCTCATGGGGACAGATGGGCAAGTCACCATGAAGAGATGAACATAGTTCAGTCGACTGCAAGGTGTTGTAAGGGCACAGGCAATGGAATATAATTTCTAGAAGCAAAGGACAATCAATAGACACTTTGCAGAAAAGACACTAAGTGTGAGTTAGGCATTTAGGCTCCTCATCCTGAGAAGTTAAGTCTGTTGCTCCATGTAGATGTGAGAAAGGAGCTTGTAGATTACTCAGTCGGATGGCACATTCATTCATCCACTTAGTAACATAGCCACGTATCCATCCCTGGCTTCCCCAGACGGCGAACGCCAGTTAAGCCATTCTACTATCTGTACCCAAGTTACAACAACACCGACTGTCTCTTTCTTCACTAACAAAGATCCAGCTCTTTTTAATTTATTTATTTATTTTCATGATTCTATTTATTTATTTATTTATTTATTTATTTATTTTAATATGAAATTTATTGTCAAATTGGTTTCCATACAACACCCAGTGCTCATCCCAACAGGTGCCCTCCTCAGTACCCATCACCCACCCTTCCCTCCCTCCCACCCCCCATCAACCCTCAGTTTATTCTCAGCTTTTAAGAGTCTCTTATGGTTTGGCTCCCTCCCTCTCTTTTTTTTTTCCTTCCCCTCCCCCATGGTCTTCTGTTAAGTTTCTCAGGATCCACATAAAAGTGAAAACATATGGTATCTGTCTTTCTCTGTATGACTTATTTCACTTGGCACAACACTCTCCAGTTCCATCCACGTTGCTACAAAAGGCCAGATTTCATTCTTTCTCATTGCCAGGTAGTATTCCATTGTGTATATAAACCACAATTTCTTTATCCATTCATCAGTTGATGGACATTTAGGCTCTTTCCGTAATTTGGCTATTGTTGAAAGTGCTGCTATAAACATTGGGGTACAAGTGCCCCTATGCATCAGCACTCCTGTATCCCTTGGGTAAATTCCTAGCAGTACTATTTCTGGGCCATAGGGTGGACCTATTTTTAATTTTTTGAGGGACCTCCACACTGTTTTCCAGAGCGGCTGCACCAGTTTGCATTCCCACCAACAGTGCAAGAGGGTTCCCATTTCTCCACATCCACAGCAGCATCTATAGTCTCCTGATTTGTTCATTTTAGCCACTCTGACTGGCATAAGGTGATATCTGAGTGTGGTGTTGATTTGTATTTCCCTGATGAGAAGCAACATTGAGTATCATTTCGTGTGCCTGTTGACCATCTGGATGTCTTCTTTAGAGAAGTGTCTATTCATGTTTTCTGCCCATTTCTTCACTGGATTATTTGTTTTTTGGGTGTGGAGTTTGGTGAGTTCTTTATAGATTTTGGATATTAGCCCTTTGTCTGATATGTCATTTGAAAATATCTTTTCCCATTCCATTGGTTTCCTCTTTTAAAGAGTTCCCCTCTGTTAATAGTTTTGAGGTGCACCATTGGGTCAGATTTCTATGCAAAGTTCTCAACATCACTTAACTACATTCTAGAAAATGCAGAAATGTGCCCACTGTTCCCTAGGAAAAGAAAGATACCTGCTAGGTATTGAGACAGGTAGCTATGCAAATAAAGCGCTTTCCAAGCCCTTCTACTGAATGCTCTGAGGTAGGGGAACATTAGTATCCCTGTCTATTGGATGAGTGATGGATGTTCAGAAGCCAAAAGAGGAGAGACACTCTGGGAACTGACAAAGAGGGCTTCCCAAGATGATGGTGCTTGGGCAGGAATAGGAAGGCCCTGGAAAACTTGAGCCACTAAGGGCAGGAGAATTTGGGATATATCTTCTTATCTTCATTCCAATATGTTATTTTGCTTTTTCCAGAATCACTGGCTTTGACTGAGTTTGTAAATTAATGGACTTCTAATTTCACAACCTAGACAACTTGGCAAATAAGATTTGGAATCAAAACAGCATCAGATGCTTTCTGATTTTCACTGACCTAGCTCTAGTGAGTTCCAGGATGACACTCTCTTTTTCATCACCGAGATTTTCCACAAACATCCATACGTGACCAAGGGCTGGTGATCATGAGTTCTGCCATGTGACATGGCACAAATGTTTTATTTAAAACCAAATTCCTAAGGAAATATTCTTATTTTCTCATTCAGTACCAATTCAGTCACTCAATACAAATTTATTGATTGCCTGTTATATTCTTCTAGAAAAAGGGGTCAAATGCAGGCTTGTTGATATGTTATAATTGAGGAAGAGCTGGGCTGAGAGTTGGGAGATCTAGTTTGGACTCCAGTTATGCCATTATGTACCTACACGTTCTTTAATAAGTGATATCTCCTCTCTGGAGTTTGGGGTGAGGATGTGTTAACAGTCTCCTTGGTATTTTAGAGGCCTGTGGTGTCAATGGTCAGCATTAATTGTCCACTCAAAGCCCCCCAAAATGTGACCTTAGACTGAAGAACTTATTCATGAAGAAATATACTAAGGGGAGAAAGAATGAACACTGTTGCAAGATTACTCAGTACAGGTAGGAGTGTGGTTCTCCCAAAGGTGAGGAAAGCTTCTCACAGAGGAGGTTATAACACAAGCTTTGGGAGAAGCGGGAACCTAATGATGTCAGAAAGAAGGGAAGATCTTCTTAGATGAAACAGTGATTGCCTCTTCAGGCACCTGAAGAAAGATACAAGTAGAAGTTAGAGCTGGAAATGAAACACAGATTAGACTTTGCTTCTAATGGATGCAATTAGCCTTTAAAATTTTTACGAGGAAAACTTTACCCCTTCTTCATAAAGGCAACTTTTGTTGACTTGGGAAAAAGACCGAGGGATGGCTTGTAAAGGGTTCCCCAGGTCTAAGATGCTATAACTCACCAAGCAGCCGTGTTAATAGTGGATCTGCTGCTGGAGAGGGGGGAGTGTTTTTCCTTGAAGATGCTTAGGATGTTTACATAGCTGATCTGTCTCCTTTTCCTAATGTGACGAGATTTGAGTTGCTCCATGAAGGAAGTGGAAAACACACAGAGATGCTGTTTATTTCTTAACTGCTTTGCTGTAAGCTGCTGTTTTAAATTCTAAACAGCTTAATAAAACTTTCCAACCATTTCAGCATTTTCTAAATTTGAGAGGCCATCTTTATGGCTTTTGGAAAAAAAAAAGTCCAGGAGTATTCTCACTAAACCATTTCAAGCAAAATCCTAATTTTAACAGACGAAACAACAACAATCCAGAGTGATGTAGTTTAAAATCCCCTGGCTACTCAGAGTACATGTGACCAACACCCATTACCTCACCCAGCTGATTCAGAAAGATGACTGTGTGCTACACAGGAAGGTTCATCGAAATGCCTACCTCAGCTACTTTGCCTTTGGTCAATGGAGAAACTCACTAAGTCAGCTGATGCATTGAAGCAAAGACTGTGCGTGTCTAAGGCCCATATGGTTTTGGTCAGGAGAGTGGAGGGATGAAGAAGGACCTAGAGGCAAACTCTCCTATGCGCCCTTCCCTCCCTCGAAGTTAGGTGTTTGCCCAACAGGCCTGGAGTCAACGGAAGGGTTCCTCAACACCTGTGGCAGAACGACTTCACCCTCAGAGCCATCTAAGGTAGACACAGTTTCTACTTTTCGGAAGAAACTGAGGTTCAGAAGGATGAGGTGACTTGCCTTAAGGCTAACAACTTGCAAAGCTGGGACTTGAGTCCAAGTTAGACTCTAACCTTCTGCTTGTGACCCATGCCGGTGCCCCTTGGAGAGTGGCAGCTCTTTGCCTGGGCTCAAGTCAAGACCTTGCATCCATCAAGCAGGACTTGCAGTCTCCTCCTCCTCCCCCTGTAGTCCCTCGTGCTTCTTCCCTTGGCTTTTGGCAAATGTCCCATCGCCTTCCTCTTCAGGCTATGGTTTCTGCCCCTATTCACTCTTTGTTGGCCCTGGGTTGTGTCATGTGCAGAAAGCAGAAATGCAAGTGAGCTTGAAATGGCTGGTCTTGGCAACGGACCCGTCATAGAATCAGCTCAGAAGCTGTTCCTGTGCAAATTAACAGCCGAAGCAGACAGCCCAGCAAGGACTGACCGGTGTGCTCACTGAGGAGGCTCTTGCTTCTCAGTAGACGTCTCCTTCCTGTTTCAAATGTCATTACTGGCACAGAAGGAAACAGGGGCTTAAAGGTTGGCGTTGTGATTAGGACTTGGCAGAGCTCGAATCCTTGAGTTGAATGTTGAGATGGCCCAGACTTTCCCTCCTGTTTCAGAGCTGATGGCTGTTTTCCTCTGAGTTAAAGGCCATATCAAGCACCCGGTAATGATAACGTATGCCATCATAGGGAGGCAAGTCCTACCCCCTGCTCATTCGTAGAGGACAGTGCAGGTGCATCACGAAACTTCTGAATCATCAGCCAGAGTTTCTGCTGTTCCCAGTGTATGAGACAAGCCCCAAATCCAGGGGTCAGTCCTCCGCACCTCTGTTGGCCTCATCTTCCTCCATCAGAGACCATCCACTATATATAAAGCCCTGGAGATTTTACCTTCCTTTCTCGACTTCACCTACTCTCCTCCATTTCCACTGCTACCTCCACACACCCAGTCGTCAGCATCTCTGTCCTGGCTGGTGCAGCTGCCTCCCAGCTGGTCTCTTTGCCGTCACTCTGCTCCTGCCATCATCCATTCCCCACCCAGTGGCCAGAGCAGCCTTCACAAAATGCACACTGGGCACTTTGTGCTATTAATTTTGATGTTTGCGTCACTCCACGCTGACGGCAGGGTGAAAACATAAACTGAGTAACACGGCCTGTCTGGACCTAGAAAGTGCAGCTCCTGCCTTTCTTCCGACTCCATCGGACACCCTTAGCTCCAGGGACACTGCCCACCGAGACTCTCCCTGGCTCTAGGCCTTCACACCGGCTCTTGTCAGCCGCGAGTAACCACTGCCCACTTTGATGAGTTCCCAGGTCCCATGTCGCTTCTGCAGACAAGCCCTCCAAGGCGGCCAGGACGAGGCCATGCTCCTGACTGTTTACTCCTTATGCTCTGGGTCTCTCTGTCGTCACAGTCATGACAGCTGTAGTGTTATTCTTGGTGTGATTATTCCTTGGATTTTTGTCTCCCTTGTCAGTTCGACACTTAGCTCCCGAGGTTAGTTAGGAGCCACGTCTAGTTTCTTCTAACCACCGAACTCCCAGTGCTATGGAAATTCGCAAGATGTTTTACAAAATGACTCTCTTTGAGGTACGTTGGCATTTTTGCTTGTACAGATTCAGGCAAGGGGGAAGGCCTTCGAAAATGTTACCAGTTTAACGTCACTCCTCTTCACAAACTCAGTGAAGTCTTCGTCACCGGGTTCACAGAGACAAGATCGGTGAACACGCTTCGACTCTTACGACAAATAGTAACCCAGTTGTAAGTACATAAATATAATTCTCCACAACAAATATAATTTCCCATAACCAACATGTAAGTCTGAAGGTTACAAGTCAATATTATTTTGCGGATACAATTAAAACAAACCCCTCAATGTTTTAGGAAAGCTCTTTGTACTTTTTAGTAAATGCCCTTAGAAAAACCTAACGTTATAGCGACAAGATCTGGAAAGAGTAAGGCTTGTAAGTAAGGACAGTAAGGGCTGGCCCGTGTATCATAGGATGGGTTAGCAGCTTCTCTGGCTGCTACTCACTCCATGGGGGTAGCACCTCAGTTCAGTGGTGGCAATCAAAACTGTCTCCAGGCATCTCCAAATTAAGAGCCACTGATCTAGAATTACAAAGTGAAAATCAACTCTCTCCATGAGCCAGGGCTCAGCCACCTGCGATTTATAGCGGTTACAAGGACAATACCCACAAAATTCTCAACACTGGGAAGAATAAGAGAACAGAACGTGTTCCTGATTTGGCTTCCCGGCACAGCGGAAAACCCAGAGCTTCGGAGTCAGACAGGCTCGTGTCTGCATCCCAGGAAAGCCTGTAAACTGCTGTGTGCTGCTAGACAACTTACTCAGGCCCCCATAGCCACGGCTTTCTTGTCTACCAAATGCAGTGGACAGCAGAGTGGTTCTAAAGAGAACATAAGTCAATACACGTGAAGCACTTCCGGTGTCTGATGCAAAGTAGGGACTTAATCGACTACTGGTCGCAGTCAGCGTGATTGTCGATATCACCGTCTGCTACCGTCGCCTTCCCTCCCTTGCCTGAGAGCCGTTCTGCCCCATCCAAGACTCACTTCCCCACCTCACCAGAATATCAGGCGCCCTACCCCTTTCCAATCTCTGCCTCTGACCCCTTGGGCTATAGTATTTCTGCTGTCTGGACTATTTCATGTTACTTTCCTGAGCATTTAAACATAAGGGTATGCAATCGCGTCCCATCTTTGGGGCTCTAGAACACTCCCCTCTACCACCACTGTTTTCTTGCTTCTGGTAACAGTTTCTGAAAAGGAGCTACATCTTTGGCATGCCTTCTCTGGTTAAGAGGTCTCACCGTAACAGGTATCCTCAACCTTGGCCCACGGCACTGCAATTTAGCCATTGGCAGCAGGCTGCAGATGTCGTTGAGCCCAATGCCTCCCTCCACAGACACCGTGCAGCCAGGTTTCTTGGCCGCTGCGACCTGTGTGGGGGCGTAGGCGTGAAGATAACCCACAGAATAAGCTCAGGATGCCGCGGGAGGGGCGAAGAAGTCTCCTCCAACAGAGGTCCCCAGTGGACTGGGAGATGGGGAGGATGGAGGCAGGCACCTTCATCAGGCTTGACCCATGGAATCGTGTCACCTGGACACAGTGTCTGTGCTCCTGCAGCCAGAAGTGAAGAGAGCTCCGCCGGCCCCTCCCCAGCGAAGCATCTCATGGAGATGAAAGAAGTATTGAGGACGGAGAAGCCATAACAGTTAGATGCACTTTCAGGTGCCAGAAGGGGAAACAGGGGCCACATTGCCATCAAATTCTGAGGCCCCTCTGAGTGATCTGTTCAATCCGCTCAGGTTGTTCAGTTTCTTTCTGCCTTGTCTATACAGAGAGTGGGGCTGCCGTGCTAATCACGGGTTTTCTAAGTCAAACTTAGGCTCACAGATGAGTCACATTAATTCCGTTGTCTCTCCTGTGCTTTGTGTGGTGAGCCTGCTTTCATTTGGAATCCACAAATTTATAATTTGTGCACGTGTAATGGGGGCAACGCTTAGATTTATCTCAGGGGCTACTGAGAAAAGCTTTTGGGGGAAATTGATACTTTCGTAGGCCTATGTACATAAATAATATATAAACAGTTTTTACTTTGCTAGAGATGCTATTTACATCCAAGAAATAGGAAATTATCCTTGTCTGTTCGTGGAAGAAAGCTGTTGAGCAGTGCTGTCCAATAGAAATACAACATAAGCCACACATGTCATTTCAAACACTATAGGAGCCATGTTTGGAAACTGAAAGTTAACAGGTGAAAGGAATTTTAATAGTGTAGTTTATTTAACACAATGTAGGGGCGCCTGGGTGGCTCAGTCGGTGGAGCGTCCGACTTCAGCTCAGGTCATGATCTCCCAGTCTGTGAGTTCGAGCCCCGCGTCAGGCTCTGTGCTGACAGCTCGGAGCCTGGAGCCTGCTTCCGATTCTGTGTCTCCCTCTCTCTCTGTCCCTCCCCTGCCCGTGCTCTGTCTCTCCCTGTCTCAAAAATAAATAAAAACATTAAAAAAAACCCATAATGTATGCAAAGTAGCATGTCAACCTGAAGTCATTATAAGAATTATTAGTGACATCTTTGACATTCCTTTTCTCACACTAAGTCTCTGAACTCTGGTAGGCATTGTATACTCACAGCACCCTGAATTTCAGACTAGCCACATTTCAAGTGCTTACTGGCCACGTGTGACTAGTGGCTACCATATTGGATGGCACAGTGCTTAAGAAGTTTCCATTCCCTTTCCTGTCTTCTTCCTTTTGTTCGTCGCCTCCTTACTGCTTCATGAGACATCAGGGTTATAGATCCTTTGGTTGCCATTGTTTACAAAGTAACATATATTCCCTTTGGTGCATGCCTTCTCCTTTTTCTCTGGAATCCTCAGTGAGAATTAGACCTAACGAGTACTAAGCCATCTTTTCCAACTCCCACCTTTGAGGTCACGGTCCGTCCAGTTCAAGGGAAAATAAGACTGAATGTTTTTAACTTCAGCAAATCTTGAAAAACCCTGAACAAGTAGTCCATTGCTATTTGGGGTCTACAAGAGCAGAAGGTTAAGCACTGCCACACTGAGTTCCCACGAAGCTTTGAATTTGGACGGCCTGAAATTTAGGGACTACACCAAAGTTCATTCCCAAACCCAGCAGACTTGTCCACTGTGGCCCAGTAGACCAAAACATTGAGCCCATGGGAAGGAGAAGATGCATGAGACCGAGAACCCAAGCAACACAATGCAGCTTAATTTTCTCCACTTAGTAAGGCTGAGGAATGTGTTTAACTCAAGAAATCGATTTTTTGAGGCTGATCCCAATGGCAACTTTCTTTTGACTGCTGTATAAATGTAATTAAACCACAGAAGATAAAAATTGCCAGGTGAAAGCCCAGATTGCTAAGACTCGTGTTACTAATCGTTAGCAACGACGAGGAAGATTTGTGTACCCTGATAGGTTAAGATGTACATGATGTTACCAGATAAGGAAATTATAGGTCATCATGTATTGCATGATCCTTGGCAAAGTACGTTTGGAACAGATGAGATATTTAGATACAGACACAGATATGGATGAGACATGGGTATATCTGTAACGTCAGGAAGATGAGGTCCAACGGATTGTCGTGGTGCTGTGGAGTGGTGAAATGGGGCAGGTGGGAGGGCACATTTACTTCTAACTTGGTATAAGTTGTAATAGTACAGCCAGCAGGTTGTTCCTTTTCTGTGTAATTTTTAGAATGATTACCAATCGCCATCAATAGTATGGTAATAGAGTAATATTACTAGGAGAGTAAGTCAGTTCTGTTCAGAAAAGCTCAAGTGACAGGATCGCTAATATTGGAAATGTCTCCCATTTGCCCGGACATTGCCTTGACCTTGACCCATCTTATGCTGATTTCAGCCTCTGTCTAATCAGCTTCTATGAACTGCTGATAATTAACATTTACTGATTATTCAGTAAGAACTTCACTTGCCTTCATTGAACCACCTCAACATTCTCATGGGGTAGGCATTACAATTCCATTTTACAGATGGAAAAACCAAGACAGAGAAAGATTGAGTCATGTAACCAAGGTCACACAGCTACAGCATTAGCACCAGATTGTGGTTTGGCATTTCAGTGATGGCAATCCTCCTGACTCTGACACGTCCACACCATCGAAGGGCTTGTGGGCAGCAGGTTCCCTGAACGTCACAGGTTTCACACAAAAGTCACTTGAATTAGGTAAGGTGGGTTTCATTTAGGGAGGAACAACTCTCCTTGAGTTCACCTGAGGATGGGTGGTCCTCAGAATCAACGGTCTGCAAAAATTGCCCGTGAAACCAAGGTGTCAACTTGCTGAAATGTAAGCAAGCCAGTAAGGACAGAGCGCCAAGGGAGGGTGCTTGTGGGTGTTCTCAGCACATTGTCACCCTTCTAAGGAGTGCAAGTTTTGTTTTAAGGAGGATTTGAGCTGCAAAATGTGTCACCGCCAAACAGGCTGCAGTTTTTAATGATCTAGCTTTAGTTATGAAAGTAAATTCCATGCTCGTGAGAAGCATAGCATCCACGGACAGATTGGGTGCATTATCTTGAATGCTGCGTGTCCAGCAGTTGGTGTGGTTTGTTTTGCGCACTGTTTAACATTGACTTTGGATACATTTTTAAGATTATTATTATTATTATTATTTATTATTATTATCATCATCCCCAAAGGACTTCGAGTCAACAAACAACCATAAACATCACCAAAGGCAATGACTGGCAACAACAAATTACCAATATCATATCATAATATCATAATGTTATCTTCATAAACATCACCAGCCATCATGCATCCACCCTGAATGAGCTTTGATGTAATGTGTTTTGCTCAGGCTCTGACTCAGATGTTTTGAAAATTTTAAAGTAAAAACCTATCTAGCAGTGGGAGATAGAGATGAATCGACAGAGCACAAGGACTTTTACGACAGTGGAAATACTCTGTTTGATGTTATTATAATAATGGGTATACATCATTATACATTTGTACAAACCCATAGAATGTTCAGCACCAAGAATGAACCCTAAAGTAAACTATGAACTCTGTAAGATCATCATGCGTCAAAGTAGGTTCATCCTTAGTAAAACATATACATTCTGGTGACTGATGCTGATAACACGGGAGCCAGTTCATGTGAAGGGGCGGGAGTATATTGGAAATCTCTGTATTGTCCTCTCAATTTTATTGTAAAACTTAAAGTGCTCACTAAAAAAAAAAGTCTTTAAAAAAACCTATGTAGCAGGCACCTGGGTGGCTCAGTGGGTTAAGCATTTGACTTCAGCTCAGGTCATGATCTCATGGCTTGTGAGTTCGAGCCCCACGTCGGGCTCTAAGCTGACGGGTCAGAGCCTGGAGCCTATCTCGGATTATGTGTCTCCCTATCCCTCTGCCCCTCCCCTGCTCATGCTCTGTCTCTCTCTGTCTCTCAAAAATAAATAAACATTAAAAAAAAAACCTATGTAGCTAACAATTTTAAATTGTAATAAATTATTAATTTTTAAATTAATACATTTTAATTTAAAAATTTTAAATGGTTACCTCCAAACATTTTCTCTTAAACTGTACGATTCAGGGGCGCCTGGGTGGCGCAGTCGGTTAAGCGTCCGACTTCAGCCAGGTCACGATCTCGCGGTCCGTGAGTTCGAGCCCCGCGTCAGGCTCTGGGCTGATGGCTCAGAGCCTGGAGCCTGTTTCCAATTCTGTGTCTCCCTCTCTCTGCCCCTCCCCCGTTCATGCTCTGTCTCTCTCTGTCCCAAAAATAAATAAACGTTGAAAAAAAAATTAAAAAAAAAAAAAAAACTGTACGATTCAGATGTTTAGGAAGAATAAAGCCAAACTGGCAATGTGACAGTATTACCTGCCTCCCCAGCACAGCACCCTCCCTGCTCCAGATTAATTATTGGCCAAATCCAACCCTCAGGCTTGGAAAACTCTCCGTTGAAGCAGTTTTTTAGGGATAATGGATGGTTTGTCAGTACATTTCTCATATAAGTCACTTGAGTTTAAGCACCACGGCCTGCCAACAAGCACTCCACAACCCCCACCTATCTTCTTGATCCCCCCAAGATATTTCTATTTGACTATAAGTGTGACGCTTCCTTGATGTCTTTGAACAGAACATCTGGTTGCATCTGAAGTGTACCAGTTCTGTAATTTCGGTTAAGCATGTCACTTTCCTCTCCATGCCCTTCTTTTTTTTTCTGTAAAATGGGAATAATAATCAATATTCTGTAGAATTGCTGATATGATTACAAGCGATGATGGGTTACTATGTGTTTAGCAAAGATCATATGTGATTTCTTTCTTCTACCAGGATGTGATTCAGAAAACTAGAAATTGATTCAAGGAGGAAGAAGTGGAACACAGGAAGCAATGGTAAGAAAAAAGTGATAGACATAACAGTAAATCTTTAAAAAATTCCTTAGAATGTAACAATTCATAATAATAATGTCTTATTTAGGGGATAGCTGAGAAAGGGGATAGCTGAGAAAGAAATTAAAATAAAGGAAACCAGTAACATAGAAGATGGGGGGTAGAAAGACCCAAGTCAAAGAATTTCAAAGGTTTTTTTGACTCTAAGAAAGGAGACAGACAGGTAGCCTAACCTGAGACTTTGTTAAGGTAATTATGCATGCTAACAACTTTAAGGGTCACTACTAAAATAATGGGCGATATGTAACTTCCCAAAAAAAAGCTAGGGGAAAAAGGGGGGGAAACCCCCATAAAACATGAAACTGCCTAGAACATTCTGAGCAAAAACAGGAAATGAGATGGGGCGGGGACACACCAAGAAAACGCATGGTAAATAGAAAACACAGTAGAAACAGGTTCAAATCCATTTGACTATTTGATAGAAATTTAAAACTCATATGCTACACACAAATAAGCAACGTACGTAGAAAATCATAGACATACCATTAAATGGTCAGGAAGGATAAATAATTGTGGGATGCTAGTTGCCTTTGATTTTGAGAGGAGGTTGATCAAGGAAAACAAAAACTTAGAGGAATCAGACAATTTGAAAGAATTCTATCAGCCAAATACGTCGATGTGGAGTGAGAAGACCTTCACGTTCTTTGGTACTTTCAAGTTGGTGAACATGGGACCCAGCACTCCCATGGCACAGAATGTTCGCGCTGCCTATGAGTAAAGCCCGGACCCATGCGGACAAGTCTGGGATTGCTTGGAACTGACTGTTAGCTGACTATAGGCATTCTACCTGAAGGTAATAATTGCAAACGGAGAAAACCCTTTAAAGAGCATTGCTGGTTTTCCTATGGGCCTCCAAGGAACCAAAAGCCTTGAGAAGTCCCAGGGATCAGGTTCCAACATCCAAGAGTATGAGGCTTCGTACTCTGTGGGATCTTCCCCCAAGGCTCCATTGTTGATCAGACCCAGAGGGTTACACTTTTCTCTCTTTTATGCTGAAAATGTTCGTTTCATTTGCCTCCACTATTGCTCCCTGAAATCCGTTTCCCAATGTTTCACCCGCCATGCCTACCTTGTGCTTTTCGACTCTCTCGTGTGGACCATGCTACATCTCTGGTGACTGCCAATTACAGGTTTGTCTGTACTCCTCTTACTCTGACTTTTATCATTAGGGAATATGACAGAAAACAAACCAGGGTACGGCTGGAGGGCATAGGGCACACCGGAGATCAAGACGATTGAGACTTCCCAAGAGACTACACCTAGCCGACGCCTTTCAGCTCTCTTAGGTACATTCCTAGGAGTAGAATTGCTGAGTTTGGGGGGAAGTCCATGTTTGCCATTTTTGTAGAACCTCCAGACTGTGTTCCAAAGCAGCTGTGCCATTTTTACGTCCCCACCAGCAGTGTACGAGGGTTCCAATTTCCCTACATTCTCACCAACACTTGTTATTGTCTGTCTTTTTGATTATAGTGGGTGTGAGGTGGTATCTCATTGTGGCTTTGGTAGGCATTTCCCTGATGACTAATGAGGCTGAGCATTTTTTCATGTGCTTAATGGCTCATGTCAGTTTTTCAGATTGGATATGGATATTTCCTCCAAAAGGGACAGTTCTCTCTTCAGGGGGCCCCACATGTCTACCCACTGGTATGACACTCATCCAGGCTTTGAAACTCACTAGTTACTCATTTCCACACTTCTGGGCTGGAGAGAACAGATTCCCAAGAAAGAGGCAGAACGCCAAAGATTTATGCCTCTGTCTCTCTTTTCTTCATTTCCTGTCAGATGCAGCTGGGTCTCTCCTGGAACAAATTCCCACAGACAAACTCTCCACCAGACCATCAACTCAGGAGGACAAACGAGGAGCTTATTGTGAAGAGTTTGGACCAAACCACCCGGAGTTCCCTGTGCCAGGTGAGCATGACTAGGGGCTGAAGTCACCCATTACTAACCCCTCACCCTTGACTGCCTGAGAGGTATTTCTCAGGCTTTAACCATGAAACCTGTTTCCTCTCTCCCCTCCGAAGCTCAACCCAGAGAGGCTTGATAAAATCACTCAGCAAATGGAAAATATTTATTTTGTGCTTATTCTAAGAAATGTGATCCATCAAAAATGAGCTGTCAAGTCCTTTCATTTCCAAGGACAGTGTCCACACATTCCAGGCTGCCTCTGGACCTGGAAGCAGACAAGTCCAAGTCAGAGGCAAGTGAGGGCCATACAGATGTCTTCAAGGGTGATGCCGTAGCACGGACTCAAGGCACCATATGCAGAGTCAGACGGCCTGGGTTTCAGCCCAGCTCCCTCACTCACTAGCTGTGAAAATTGGGCAAGTTGCTTAACCATCCCTTACTGACATTTTCCCCACTATGAAACAGCAGTAATGATATTCATATGACTTTTTCAGACGACTGTTTTGGAAAATAAATAAGGCAATAACTGCTTGTTTTTTACCAAAGGGCCTGCGAAATGGCAACCAGTGAAGAAACAATTAGATATTTATGATCTGGCTGCCATGTCCATTTCTCAAATATGATAAGTTCTGTCAAATTCTTGATTTCTTACTAAAGCCACAATATAGACTCTTAAATGTAGTTCGTTTTTACTAAATCACACAACTTATGAGTTAACAAACTCCTGCTTGGTAATACAAAGAGATTGGTAGAACCTGTATTTAGTATAAAAAAAAATATCAACTGAACAAGTGTGGGATCAGGGAGGTGGATCTAAATGGCACCAGATATCAACCGTGGGAAGGATTTAGAGTCCGTGTAGACCCCCAGATTCACGGAGCTTCTTGAAGAGTCCATGTTGCTTTGGTGTCTACTCTAGCTACGGTGAATTCTTGCAGGAAGTTTCCTTTGTCAGGTCACAACAAGAATAAAAATGAAGCCAAAGTTCTAGGAATCCACTTATTAACAAGCCGGATTCTGAGGTCGAATTTTTTAAGTGTCGGGAAACCACGCTAACAGATGAAGCTAGGTGTAGCAAAAAAGCAATTGGTTTAGAACCAGAAAATGCAAAGGAATAATGGCCCCTAATCAGACTTTTTGGGTTTTCTGTTTCTGCTGTGACACGTCGCCACCCGTTTAGGGTGGCAGTACAAATTTGTATCGTAGAATTCTGGAGGTCACAAGTCTGCGGTGGGCCTTATGGGGCTGACCCCCAAGGGCTGGCAAGGATACACTCCTTCTGGAGCTCTGGAGGAGGATCTGTCCCTTGTCTTTCCCAGCTTCTAGAGGCTGCCTCGGTTCCTCGGACCAAGTCTCCCTTCCAACGCTTGCATCCCTTCTCTCATCACATTCCCTGCTCTGACCCTTCGGCCTCTCTCTCATAAGGACACCTGTGACTGCATTAGGCCCCTTCAGATACTCGGGGGCACTCTTCCACCCCGAGACGTCTCACATATCACTTCTGCAAAAATCCCTTTTGTCGTGTAAGGTAACAGATTCACAGGTTTCTGGGATGAGGATGGGGACATCTTTGCAGAGCCATTATTCTGCCCTTCCCTGAAGGATTGTTATGTGAGAGACGGATAAGGGGCAAGATCCTCTCTCAAGGATCTAAGACAAATGGGTGAAATGTGGCAAGGAGGCAGCATTTGACTCCAAACAGAAGAATTTCAGTGGTGATAAGAGGTGAGATCGGGTAGTAGGAGCTTTTGTTGGGGGGATGTGGGCTTTTCTTCACTGGGACCGGGTCCCTTGGTCTAGACATTCATCTGACTCAATCCACGTCAGAGTTTTGGGATTCGCTGTTCTCTGAGAGTCTTTCCGATTCTGTGTCTGGATCTTTGTAACTGCCTGCATGTAAGTGTTGAACTTGGAAGGCGTGTCAGTCAGGTAGTCTAGGCTCTGTTGGAGTAACAAACAACACTGAAAATCTCAGTGGCTTTCATCTGCATCTCCGTTGTGGGACGTCAGGGGCTCCAATCACTGTAATCCCAACAAACTACCTTCTCAAATGCAGCTAGCCACCAAGCCAGCAGGAAAGAGAGCTCTGGCGGGTCTAGAAAGAACAGTTAATACTCTGACCCAAAGATGGCACATAGGACTTACACAAACAGCTCCTCAGCCAGAGCTAAGGTATCTGAGTACCTTAGCCCCATCCAACCGAAAGAACAAGGATGTGCAATCAGGAAGACAAATGGTTGGTGAACAGAAAAGATGACTGTGGCAGTAAATAAGCCCTTTTTCCTTATCCATCAATTCATGGGTTCCATAAATTTAATCCCTTTTGCTCCTCTGAAGAGACTGTCTGTCTGTTTATTTGGGGGTCCCGATGAAACAGGGTTGTCTTAAGCATGTTCCTCTTTAGTGATTTTAGCTCCATGGTTAGTATGTCACTTGCAAAAGATTAATAATGAAATGAGAATGATGGTGGTGGCGATGGTGCTGATGACGATGACGGTGACAGTGACAATGAGTACTTCTTGAAAATTCACAACGTGCTTGACATTGTACGAAGCAATTTCTACGTTAACTCCCTTGTATCTTAGGCATGAGGGAGTGAGCAAATCACGTTTCCCGTTTTGTAGCACGCCTCCATCATCAGGTCATGCAATGGCCCCCTCCTGGTGTCTTATCCATATGTTACCACTCCTCATTCCGGCCACCATAATGCCTTTGATGTGACACCTTGATCTTGGGCCTACCCTTTGCAAAATGTACAGTGTTGTCATAACGATAACAGGTTATAAACCTAAGTTCAAGTACTGTTAACGTGGTTCTGTTTCTTCCTTCCTTGCATTCAGCATCCTTTTGAGCAGGTATTTCTGTGTTTGTACGTATACACCTCACACAGTTTATGGCTTGTAGGAGCCAAGTTGTGTTCCACGGTACATGTCGTTATATTTGACTTGACTTTGCCCTCAGCAGTAGGACTCCCAGGTCGCCTATAGGAGTTCTGATACTTTCAACTGGGGGTTAGCAAACTTTTTCTAGAAAGATCCAGACAGTAAACATTTTTGGCTCCGTGGGCCCTAAGGTCTTAGTTGCAAGGACTCAACCGTGCTGTTGTAGCATAAAAGCAGCCAGAGGCAGCGTGTAAATAAATGGGTGTGGCTAGACGTGGCCCATCGGCCACAGTTTGACAAGTCCGGCTTCAAACAAGGCTAATGATGGACATCTTCCTCTCAAGTACACTGTATACACAAGAGTGAAATTGCAGCATCATAGAGTAATCTCAAACATCACCAGACTAAGGATTTCTCCGGTTTCATTCTGAACGGAGCAGTTTAACAATAGTTCATACAAACATACCCACATCCCTCCTAACATTATCCAATGATCGTAGTTGTTGTCCATATGATGGGGTAAAGGACATCTCATTGCTTTTTTCTATTCATATTTCTCTGCTGAGTGCTGAGTTGCAGTGTCCCTCCTGTATTTATTATGCATTAGCACCACTTCTGTGTCCAGCCTGTTCGTGCTTTTTGCCTTATTCTGTCATTCTTGATGGGTGGGAATTTGTTATATATTCTACATATTAGTCCTTTTTCAGTTTTAAAACTTGCACATAATTTTCAGATAATTTCTCCCATCTGTTAACTGTCTATTAACCATGTCTGAGGCATTTTTTAATCAGGAATTCTTTTAAAAATTTTTTTCAAATATTTATTTTTGAGAGAGAGAGAGAGAGAGAGAGAGAGAGAGAAGGGCAGAGAGGGAGACACAGAATCTGAAGCAGGCTCCAGGCTCTGAGCTGTCAGCACAGAACCCAACATGGGGCTCAAACTCACGACCTGTGAGGTCATGACCTGAGTCAAAGTCAGACACTTAACCGACTGAGCCACCCAGGTGCCCCTATAATCAGGAATTCTTAATCTTGACCATGCACGATTTGTTCTTTAGGAGACTTTTTAAGGAAATCTCTCCACACTCCTAGATTACAAGAATAGTATTTTCTGTGATTCACCTTAGAGTTTTACCTTTTACCTTTTGCCCTTTCACCCATCTGAAGACGCTTTTATTTATAGTGAAGAGATTTCCACTGAAATTCAAGCAGTGAGTTGGGTTTTCCAGCACCATAGGTCAAACCTGGTGGATAAAATTCCTGATTGTCTTGTCATCTTCATTATATATCAACCACTCCGATATACATATATCCACCCGACAGCTTTCTCTTCTGTTCCATTGATAGCATTTATCATTTGGGCAGCCACTACCATATTGTTTTTATTTCTGTGGCTTCATAATATATTTTAATATTTGGTGCAGCATATGTCTCCTCTTTAGGCTTCTTTTCCAAAATGAATTTAGAGATATGTGGACCTTTACATTTCCATATACGTGTGTGTGTGTGTGTCTGTGTGTGTGTGTGCGTGCGTGCGTGTGTGTGTGTGTGTTTCTAGTCTCGAGATCCTTAAAAACACCCAGCTGGAATTTTTTGTGTGTGACTGCATTGAAGTCATAGTTTAATTTGAAGATAACGGGTAGCTTTACAAAATTGTGACATCTCATTCATAAGTATATGGAATATCCTTCAAATCATCAGACTATCTTGTATATCCTTTAATCGAGTTTTAGCATTTTGTCCATAGGAGTTTTATGTTCTTTGTTCAGGTAATTCCTAGACACGTGAGAATTCTCGTGAACTATTTGGAACAGACTCTTTTCTTTTCTTCCCCCCCTTTTTTCCCATTTACTTGATTTTTGCTGTGCTGGAGAAATGCTATAGTTTGTGTGGGTTGATTTTGCTTTATCCTATTATAATCCTCATCAGCAGACTTATGAGATGAGCACTCTTATCCCATTTTATAGGTGAAGAAGTTAAGTACCTGGCCCAAGATCATTCAGCTAATCAGGGAAGAAGCTAGTGCATGATCCTAAGCAGTATTCCCATCACAGAGGGCTTTGGTTGTGCAGAAGGGTAAATAGTGACAGTACGTTTAAAACTCCCGGGCACAGCCAGAAGTGCTCAATTTACAAAATGGAAACGCCTCGTGCAAATGTTACGCTTTGGCTATCCCTCTACTGACGCCTGCTGACTCCCAGGAACATGGCTACTACAAGGCGTGAGGTCCATGGTCCGGCTAATAACAGTGCAGAGAGAAAAGACCAGCTTCCCTTCCCAATGGGCCAGTCTAACACATTCCTCCACCGAGTTAAAATCGGCCCTGTCAAGGCAGCGAGATCCTCTGAATAGGGCTTCCCCAGACTCCCCGGTCGGGCTGGCACCTCCTGTCATTTCCCTTGTCATTTTTGCTGAAACCCAGCCCCAGCCCCCACATTAGCTCCCGCTTGGAAGTCTCCTGTCTGGAGCCAGCGAGGTTTGTCTGCTTCCTTGGGTTTGGCTAATAAATTGGGATCGTGGGGTCAGGCAGCAGGGGACCTGGCACCCAGGGAGCCCCCGACACTGATTTTATTAGATTTCTCTTTGCAGGGCCCGGGATGCCATCCCAGCAGGGAGCCCGCAATCGCTCAGTAACCAAGATTTTGTCATCTCTGGTTTGACAAGGTCATTTTTTACTAGAGGAGGAAAAATCCCACATTAATTATACAAGCAAACTGGGGCCAAGGCCGTTAGAGCTGGCCTCCGTCTTCTGTGAGGGGGGGAGCAGGAGAGGAGGTGGGTTTCCTCCGTGAAAAGGGAGTGAAGCCTGAGACAGGAGGGAGCGTGTGTGCAGCCTGGACGTCTCCGACCCTCTGTCTCTGACATGCGTATGCGCTGTCTTCGGGGTAATCTTGAGAATGTTTGTTGATCTAAAACGGGCTGCAAGCGGACTGAGCTGAGGAACATGCACAATCATGCCCACTCATTCATTCATTCATTCATTCATTCAGTTTCCTTTCATAAAGCACCTGTGAGTTTCCAAACACACAGCCAGGCACTGGGAAAGGAAAAAAAATGAAAGAAGCATAGTTACTGCCCTCCTAGAGGCTCTCTCTGTCTCGCACGAGGGCTGCTTCTCAGTCCCCTAGGATCACAGCCCACCTCTCCAGACCTGGAAAGGCAAGGTGAGCGCCCCATCCACCATTCCGCTCAAAGTTAGGGAGACCCTTGCACCCTTTCCGGTAGCCTCCCCTTGCCAGCTCTGCAGACTCAGATCCATTACAACATCGTATCTTTTTGCCTTGGGATAGTGTTTGCTTTGGGCTAGCAGGGGTCACTACAAATGCAAAGGCCGAATACCTCCTGGAAGCTTCGTATCAGCCACGTGGTGTATAAAGATGTTTGCGCAGATGGAGGCTCTTCTTCCAGGGCGGGCGGTGTCTTGTCCAGAACTCACAAAGATTCGACGAATCTCTGGACACTTGGGTTTGGTTTGCGGCGGTGAGGAGGAGAGGCTTCCCATATTGCTTGCCTACATTCGTCATTCACCATTCGCCCTCTCACCCCGCCCTCTGCCTCATAACTGGGGACAGACCTCCATCTCTCGTCATTACCACTCTGTCTCCTGAGCTGTCTGTTTTGAAGTTCCTGGGAAGTCCATGGCGTCCCATGTGCAGATGCTCCAGTGGCTACGACCTTCGCACATGGAGTGTCTCCCACCTCCTGAACGATTACCCTTGACTACACCAGTTCACTTCCTGTCCTTCCAACGAAAGAGCCTTCTTTTCTGCCTGCATCTGCCTCCCACTCTTACCCTCCTCCTCTGAGGCTGAACCCACCATGCCTTCTCCAACAGTCTCCAAAGCACTCTTGTTACAGAGCAGCCAAACCACTCTGGCTGAGAGCACCCATTCCCCGTGGCGTCTGCCGAAAAAGCTTCCAGAACGTCAGTGTGACGCCGCGACCCCAGGACCTGGGTTCGTTTTCCAATTCTGCCACTTCTGAACTAGGTGACAGTGAGAAGATAACCTAATCTCTCTGAATACTTTAACGCTTACCTGTAAAACGTAGATAAAAATAAAACCTCCCATGAGGAGGCGGTGAGTCCTTAGTGAGTTGATCCGTGTAAAGCTAGGATGACTTAAGATCATCAGTAGTATTGCCAGTCTGGAAGCCCTCCGTGTCTCACTTTGAGCAGATAATCTCAGTGCTTGCTTTTGCAGAAACATCAAAGCCGTTTGGTATGAAAGCAGCACCTTCGCTTGCTCTCCTAAATGTTGACGGAGATACACTTCCCTCACTTTCTCATAATTCCCCTGCATCCTCGGCCATTTTCCCTTCTTGCTTTGCAAAATGGATGAAATCCTCTAGGGCCTTCCCTCATTAACTCCTAATCAGCCTCTCTAGGTTTGTTTGGTGCTCTTTGATGAACCTTCCGCTAGAGCCATTTACCAGCCTGGAATGTCCCTCCTTACTCCCTCCTTTCCCTTCGTTGTACCTTTCAATCCTTGCAGCATGCCACTGTCTGCTGAACCTCCCTGCACTAATTATCTATGGCATAACAATTACCATAAACTCAGTGGCTTAAAACCACACGCATTTATCATCTCATGGTTTCTGTGGGTCAGGAATCTGGGCACAGCTTAGATGGGTTCTTGGCTTCGTGATGTCTCCAAGTGCCATCAAAAGTGTCAGCCAGGGTTGAGATCTCATCTGGAGGCTGGAGCAGGGAAGGATCCACTTCTAACATCATGTAATTGATGATAAAACTCAGTACAAGTGCTGGATACATTTGAGCCGATGAACCATCTGGGAAGAGCATTTAGAAAGCTAGACAACCGGTTGGTGGGGGGTGGGGGCGGGGGGGGGGGACATTGTAATTGTCCAGGTGAGAGGATCAGTGGGAAAACCTCAAGCTATCCACCACCAGCTAAAATCTCTTTAGGTCTCAGTTTCCTCTTTTGAATGTGGGAATAATAGTAAAGCCTACCACACAGGGATATTGGAAGGACCGAATGACATAGTACTTTATAAGTGCTTAAGATAAAGCCCGACACAAAGTAAGTTTTCTGTAGGTGTTAGCTAGTTTATTATGATCGTTTGTAATATACTTCACCTGGGTTTGCCTGTGCTGGCTCACGTCCTGTGATTCTCTGCTCTTCTGTGACCTTTCCTGGCTCAGAAACACAGTGAGTATCTCTTTCTCGCTGACCCTGGGATCCCCCGCAAGGCCGCTCTGATGGGCCTGCCTTTCTGCCCAAGTCTCTTGCCTCTGATGTGGTTCCGCAGGAAAAAACCAGAGCACCCTCTGCCTGGTCATCACCTCCAAGCTGAGCTCAGCGCTGGGCTTTGAGAGTCAGTGACTTACTCCCTGGTCGGCACTTTTATTGTGGTTTCATGATTGGTTCAGGATGGCTGGGCCTTTGCTGCCCACCCCCATCCTCAAGCGAATTCCCAGTCCTGCCAGAGGCTGAAAGGAGGGTGACTTAGTCATTAGCTCCTCTGGCAACAGCCCCTGGCGGCAGTTCAAGGCAGCTTAGAAAACAGGGCAACAAGTGGCTGCAATATGCATTTCAAAAGCCTAGCAGACAAGAAAAGGAAATGAAAACCAGAAAAAGCAGGGATAGTAATGTCTGAACCTGGAGGCACAACTAGACGGCCACTGGGCACCAAAGACCATGCTCCCAGCCCTTGGGGTAAGAGATACGGGAGGGCCGTGCTAGCAAAGCTGAATGGTGAAACTGAATGGTAAAGCCAAGGCCCAGGGCCTCTCTCGCCTCCTCCCGTAGGCAAGTCAGAAATGAGTGAGGACTTCCTGTGCATCCTGGAAGACCACGACCAGGCAGAACTGGCTTGGGGCCTGTGTGCAGAGTATGCGAAAGGTGTCCTGTCTTAGGCCTGCCCCTTGCAGAATTCTTTTGACTCAGGCCTATTAAGATCCAGAGCCTCACTGAGCTAGACCTCTAGAATCCAACTTTTCACAAGGAGAAGACACACGGGGAACAATGATAAACAGCGATAAAAAGGGCTGAGATCTTTTCCATCCCCTCCACCCTGGGTTACCTAACTCTTACAATACAAGGTGGGTGTTGTCACCACCTCCGTTTCACAGATGAGGGAAGAAACTAAGGCACAGAAACATTATATAACTGTTGGCTTAACGTATTTGTTATTTGTCTTCTGCTTGTCTAACCGGAATGGAAGTTCCATGAGAGCTGGGACTGTCCATCCTGGTCATCATTTTATATCAAGTGTCGAAAATAGACCCTGGAGTGTAGTAGATGCTTAAAAACAGGGTATTTTTTTCCCCAAAAAGTAAATTTGTCAAAGATCACAGAGCTTTTAAACAATGCGCCTCCTACTCTTCACGGCTGCACTAGGTTGTCTCTGATTTGGCATGCTCTAATGGAGGCTGTCGTGTTGGCAAGGTCTGGGGCCAGGCAGTGGGGAATGTGGCCTATGGTCACATTTCCCCAGTTGGGTGCTCCTGCAGAGACACCCATACAAAATGAGATGATGTTTATAGTTTGAATGTGGAAACGCTCCATTCTTACTGGAGGACTCCATGTCCCTACTTTGGGTCGACGTTAGACTCAAAGGGAGCTGGTCTCCTGTGTCTCTGCATCTGTGTTTTCACTCCACGGAGGATTCTGATTGGTTCTGTGATTGTGTGTGCATCCTCTGGACTCATAACAACTACAAGGGGGTGGGACACTGACAACGGCAGTTCCATACACGAAGAACACTCAGAAAGGGGAAAGAATGGTTTTACACAGGGGATTCTAGAATAAAAAACATACAATCGAAAGAAAAATATGCCCAAGTATGATTTTCTCCCACCAAGGTCTTAGTTATGCTATTTGAAAAAAAGGACCAAGTTGTTGGCATAATGGCCTTTATTTATACGCCCTCACCTCCCTTTGACCATGATCAAAGCATATGCTGATAATGATTTAAGGCATTTTTTCTAAAAACTTTGAGCCCAGATGTGCCTTTAAAAAGTGCCTGTGCACCTTCTCTACATCTCTGATGATTTTTTTTCACAAGTTCTGGCACTCTCATCAGAGCCACACGTTGCCATTCCCATACTTTCTCCATCTCCTTTTCCCAGATCTGGTCATAACAGGTCCCTTTTCCATATTTTGTCCTGAGAATAAGTAGACGAAACAGCAGCCCACGTAATGTCGTTGGGGAACAGTGACAAACTCCTGTAAGGCCCCAAATATCCCATTAATTGTCTGTCATTTTGCTGCCATCTCCTATTTATTGGCAATTTTAAAAATGTTAACACCAGTCTAAATGTGATTCAAATCCTGGTGGTTCTTGCATTTAAATCTGATGGACCTTAAACAGTCGCTTAACTTCATTGGATCTTACTTTCTTGAAAACATGGGTAATAATCGAAGACATCTTCCCTACCCTCCTAGTAGAAGTATCCCAACTTCTTGGGAAAATTCCAAGACATCGATTGTTCTCTGATGCTATATTCTTTGTCTTTTGTCACATTACTTTCTATAATATGAGTTACATATGATGACTATGTATCCTGTCACTCCCATCTCCCACCCATGGTAAACATATCTGATAATAGGGGTGACCGGGTGGCTCAGTCGGTTGAGCATCTGACTTTGGTTCAGGTCATGATCTCACGGTCCGTGAGTTCGAACCCCGCGTCAGGCTCTGTGCTCAGAGCCTGGAGCCTCCTTCAGATTCTCTGTCTCCTTCTCTCTGCCCCCACATCCTCTCTCACTCTCTCTCTCAAAAATAAATAAACATTACAAAAATTAAAAAAAAAAACATAGCTGATAATAACAACACGTGTTCTTGCTGAACTCAAAGAGATCTTGAGTTTCCTTCTCAACACAAGGTGTTGCCTCAGTAATGAGAGAAAATTAGTCCTAAAATAAGCCCTACTCTCATCTCACCCAAACAAATCTTAAAAGCAAGATTCAAAAGATCTGTCTATTCATCTATCTGTCTGAATATACATATATCAAACCCTTAATGTAGTATACTTCATAATGTCTGCAATTCAACTAGGAATTATCAGGCATGCAAATAAAACATTAAAAAATGAGAAAAATCAGTCAATTGAAATTTTACAGAATTGACACAGATGTTATAATTAGCATACAATTACATTAAAAGTTATTATAACTCTAGTTCATATGTTTAAAAAATCAGAGACAGGTAAGATATAAATATTAACCAAATCAAATTTCTAGTCTAGTCTGAAATGTTTCCAAGAAAAAGTTACAATATGTCTAGATTAGACATAAATGAAAACAATTAGTAAACTTACAGACATAGAAATAGAAATTTATTCCAAAACTGGACATATTAAAAAGTCCTAAAAATGAAAAGAATGACACGAACAGACATTTCTACAAAGAAGACATCCATATGGCCAACAGACACATGAAAAGATGCTCAGCATTACTCATCATCAGGGAAATGCAAATCAAACTGCCATGAGATATCAACTCACCCCTATAAGAATGGCTAAAGTCAACAACTCAAGAAACAACAAGTGTTGGTGAGGATGTGGAGAAAAAGGCATCCTTGTGGACCATTAGGGGAAATGCAAACTGGTGCAGCTACTGAGGAAAACAGTATGGAGGTTTCTCAAAAAAAAATTAGGAATAGAACTACTTGATGATCCAGGAATCACACTGTTGGGTGTGCAATACCCAAAGAATGCAAAAATACTAATTCTAAAATATCTATGCACCCCTATTTTTATTGCTCCATTATTTACAATAGCTGAGATATGGAAGTAGTCCATGTGTCCATCAACTGATGAATGGATAAAGAAGAGGTAATATAGGGGCGCCTGGGTGGCGCAGTTGGTTAAGCGTCCAACCTCAGCCAGGTCACGATCTCGCGGTCCGTGAGTTCGAGCCCCGCGTCAGGCTCTGGGCTGATGGCTCAGAGCCTGGAGCCTGTTTCTGATTCTGTGTCTCCCTCTCTCTCTGCCCCTCCCCCGTTCATGCTCTCTCTCTGTCCCAAAAATAAATAAACGTTGAAAAAAAAAAAAGAAGAGGTAATATATATATATATATATATATATATATATATATATACACTTTCTCTCTCTCTCTCTCTGTCTCTGTCGCTCCCTGCCCTACTCACTCTCTCTCTCTCTCTAAAATAAATTTAAAAAAATAAAGAGAATGGAATCTTGCCATTTGCGACAACATGGATGGATCTAACGGGTATAATGCTAAGTGAAATAAGTCAGTCAGAGAAAGACAAATACCATATGATATCACACATATGTGGAATTTAAGAAACAAAACAAACAAAGAGACAAAGCAAAAACATACTCTTAAGTATAGAGAACAAACTGATGGTTGCCAGAGGGGTGGTGGGTAGGGGAATGGGTGAAACAGGTGAAGGGGATTAAGAGTACACTTATCATGATCAGCACTAAGTAACGTATAGAATTGTCGAATCACTTTATTATAAATCTGAAACATATATAATTGTATGTTAGCTATACTGGAATTAAAATTGAAAAATGAAAAGAGCATTTGTGATCTGTAGAACAATTTCAAGTGACCCAACGTACACTAAAGCAGAGTACTTAGCAGAGGAGAAAGGAGGATACAGAAAAAAAAATAATTGAAGAAACAATGGAAACTTTTATTAAATCTATCAATATACAGGTATGAGAAGCTCTAAAACATAGACATGCAAAGAAAACCCTAGAATGTAGAAATGCAAAGAAAAGTATACCACAACACAACCTAATCAAATTTCTCAAAGCTGACGACTAAGAGAAAATTGTAAACTACCCAAAGAAAAGGACATGTTAAACACAAAGGAGGAAACATAAAGATTACAGAAGATTTCATATCAGAAACACATAGAAAAGACAATGGAACAACATTTTGAAGTACTGAAATGAAAATAACTGTTGATGTAGAATTCTATACCTAGCAAAAATAGCTTTCAAACATGAAGGCAAAACAAAAGATTTTTCTCAGACATAAAAACACTGAATCACCTCAAGATGGTGAAGTTACACAACAATAAATGATAAAAGAAATACTTCAGGCAGAAGAAAAGCTATACCAGATGTAAATATGCATCTTGTTTCCCAAATGTTTTTTATTATCATCCCCCTAAGGAGTCTTTTTAGACTTTTTCCCTAATTTCCACCTCATATAATTTTAATATCTCAGATACACTGTACATCTGCTTATGTATGGAGTATATTATCTCTGCTTTCTACATTAAAAATAATAGTTTTGCCTCCCAAGAACCAATTTCACCCATGTGGGGATGGTATCTACACCGATAATACATGATGTATCATTTTTCTATTGCTGCTATAAAAAATACATATTACAAACTTAGTGGCTTAAAGCAACACTAATTTATTAACTTATAGTAGTAGAGGGGCGCCTGGGTGGCTCAGTCAGTTGAGCGTCCGACTTCGGCTCAGGTCATGATCTCATAGCTTGTGAATTCGAGCCCCGTTTCGGGCTCTGTGCTGACAGCTCAGAGTCTGGAGCCTGCTTCTGCTTTTGTGTCTCCCTCTCTCTGCCCCTAACCCACTTACATTCTGTCTCTGTCCCTCTCAAAAATAAATAAACATTTAAAAAAATTAAAAGAAAAAAACAGTAATACAGGTCAAAAGTCCGAAATGGCTGTGTCCCTTTCTGGAGCCTCAAGAGGAAAATCTGTTTCCTTGACTTTTCCAGCTTCTAGAGGTTACTCTTGACCTCACAAAGGACCTAGAAGGTCCTTGGCTCATGACCCTATCTTCCATTTTCAAGTCAATGATGTTATAACTCTCTGACCATTCTTTTAAAGAGATATCTCCCTTTAACCTCAGCCTTTGAATTCAGCCAGGAAAGATTCTTAACTTATAGAGAATCGTGTGATTAGAATGGGTCCAGTTAGGATAATGTTCTCATCACAACATTCTTTTTTTTTTTTTTTTTTTTTTTTAGTTTATTATTTTGAGAGAGAAAGACAGAGAGACTACAAATTGGGGAGAGGCATAGAGAGAGGGAGGGAGAGAATTCCAAGCAGGATACAGAGAATCCCAAGCAGTCTCCACACTGTCGTCACAGAGCCTGACACAGGGCTCGATCTTATGAACACTGAGATCATGACCTGAGCTGAAATCAATAGTCAGATGCTTAACCGACTAAGCCACCTAGGCACTCTTCATCACAACATTCTTAAGCTCAATAGCATCCACCATGTCCTTTTTGCCATGTAAGAAAACATATTCTTAGGTTCTGAGGGTTAGGACACAGCCATTTTTGAGGGGCTATGATTCTGCCTACCACATGTGATTTAAACAAGGAAATAAATAGCACAAGAAAAAGCTATATGGGTAGACATATAAAATTTTGTTATTATTTAAATTCTTAAAATATATTTGACTGTTGAAATAATAAGCACAAAGTGCATGATTTATTACTTCCACAAAAGTAAAATGTATTATAACAATAGCACAAAAGCCCAAAGGATTGAAATGTAAGTATACTATTTTAAGGTTCTTATACATGAAATGTATAATATTACTTGAAGGTGGATTGTGATGAGTTTAGGATGTGTAAACCCTAAAGCAATGAGTAAAATAAAATAATAAAAAGGATTTATAGTTAATACTAAAGAAAACAGAATGAAATCAGAAAAAGTACTCAATTATCACAAAAGAAAGCAGAAATAACAGAAACAGAACAATGAGATAAGACAGAAAACAAAGAACAAGAGAGTAGATTTAAATTGAAGCATAGTAATGAACACCATGTAAATGATTTATATAACCCAGTTAAAATGTTCAGATTGTTGTACTGGGTATAAAAGTAAGTCATAATTGGGGCACCTGAGTGGCTCAGTTGGTTAAGTAGCCAACTCTTGATTTTGGCTCAGGTCATAATCTCATGGTTGGTGAGATCAAGCCCTGTGTCCAGCTCTATGCTGACAGCTCAAAGCCTGCTTGGGAGTCTCTCTTTCCCTCTCTCTCTCCCTCCCCAGCTCTCTCTCTCTCTCTTTCCACCCACCCCCAGTCTCTTTCAAAAATAAATAAATAAAATTTTTTTTCAGTAAGTCATAACAAAATTCAATGATCTGACTGACTAAAGCTCAGGTGACATCTTGCATCCTGAAGTCAGAGCTGGAGCCCCCAAATCATATGGGCTTAGAGTAAAAGATATGGTTCCCCAGAAGGCAATTATGTGGGATTTCTAAAAAAACGATTGAATGGACGATGGGAAGAGAAAGTCAACCTACATGTCCTATTCAATGGCTGTTGCTAACATAGAAAATAATATCCCCCCTTCCTATTTTTTTTGTTATGGAGGGCAGCTTTGGATTAACTCTTGATCACTTTAGGAGGCTTTCAAAGAAGTAATTCTCTTTCTCTCTCCCCCCCTTTCCTGGATCTTTCTCTCCATCTTACTTATTAGATTGTCATTTGTGGTTATAAGTCAGCCTGACTACTTAAGAATGAAAAAATTATCTCATTTGACCAAACATGTCCTATGAAATGTTTAAGAAGAGTAATATCTCCAGATATTAATTCTCCTCTAGACTGCCAACTGCACTAACACTATTTGTCCATATTCCCATTCATTCTTTGAGTCATTCATGACCAAGCTCAAATGTCACCATCTCTGTGAAACCTGCAACCCCCATGCAGTGGTGGCCACAGCCTCCTCTGTTCCTGCAACATGTTTGAAATCCTATTTGGAAGATTCCTGTTCTCTCTCTCTCTCTCTCTCTCTCTCTCTCTCCCATAGTGGATCATGTACAATAGAGATGAAACTTTATCTTCATGGTCCCTAGTGTCTAGCAGGAAGCTCAGTATATCATAGATTCTTAGCAGATGTTTTGTGGACTGATCAATACAGAGATGAGTGAATGAATTAATGCCCCCTGTTGCTTGGCAGTGTCCCATTGTCCCTCGCTACCTCTTTCTCCAAGATGGCTAGCAGATTTCATCTTCAGGGCATCCAGTGAATAATATGGCTCTCTGGAACTCTGTCCTACTACTAAGGATCGTGAGGTTATCCCTGAGCACAGTAGGAGGGCCATGATGGACTACTGAAGTCTAGCATGGTTTCTGGAATGATGGGGAATAACAAGTATCATGAATCTCTGTGATGCTGGTTTTTGCTATGCCTTCTGGCCAGTTTTGTCTGTTGGTCAAATTACTGGTTGTATTCCAGCACTGAACCCACCAAGGCCCAGACTAGTCACAGAGATTTTAGTCAAAGGATGACCAGAAACCTCAAGAAACGAA
This sequence comes from Prionailurus bengalensis, assembly GCF_016509475.1. Lineage (NCBI taxonomy): Eukaryota > Metazoa > Chordata > Mammalia > Carnivora > Felidae > Prionailurus > Prionailurus bengalensis. The sequence goes on from NC_057354.1 coordinate 20,260,998, forward strand.
AGCTATGTCAGGCCAATCTTCTTGTAAATTCCTGATCGAGAAGGGCACTGGGGTCACCGATCCTGGTATCACCAATCAACCAGCCCAATCCCCTGAACCCAGAGCCCAGCTTAATCCATATTGGCTCCTCCCAGGCTCACATGACCCAGCAGACAAAACCAGATACAGCTTGCCCCTCACATGTGCCTCCTAGCCAGTTTTTATTTTTCTTTTTTACACAAATTACAGGGCATAAACCACTTCCTGTGAACACCAGCACCTGCTCAAATTTATCTTCCTAGGAGGGAAATATTTGTTGACATCCAGCTGAACAGTCTCTCCTTAGTATCATCCCATCTCACAGAGCCAAGTAGAAAACTTCAAATGCACCTGAACTTTCCCAGTGTTGGCCCTGTTGGAACACCCTACTGAGCCCAAAGTAGACGGATGATAGATGCTCCCTCTATTCCCTCCCTCTCCTTTGCTCCAATCCTTCCTTCTGCTCTCCTTCCTTCAGGGCATACCTGACTTCCAGGTAAGGAAAAGATTCTCTCACCTTTAGCACCCTCCTCAACCAGCCTGCCTAGGAAGTGCCCATCTCTGGGCACAGTTCACATGCCAGCGGAATTGTTGGTACACCTTTTGTTTCTGGAGGATAGAAAGGAGCAGTGTGGATACTATGCTCCGCCTACTCCTCACCACTCTGGCTTTCTCAAGTGACTCTATTCCCTTCTTGACTGCTACAGTGGGTATTTCCCAAGAGAGTGTGTGTCCTTCCTGTTGATGGTCCTGTAGTTCAACCCTATTAGCGCACGAACACTGTCCAGTTTAGTGGTGATGGTCCATGCATATCAGAGCACACCTGTTCTATATCTTCCTGACAGTGTTCATCATGGGCCCGCCCGGAAGACACCAAGGGCATCCTCTCCAGACACCTCACCCTATCCTGATACTTAAATGTGCCTCTCTCGTTTTCATCCTGATTCCTGATATACACAGGAAGGAAGAGAGAGAGGATGCAGTACCAAAAACCTCAGATGGCCCCAGAGTCCCCACATTTGCTCTACCCTGAGGAGTTCTTGATCACCAAAGGACAGCAGGACCATGTTTTTTTTCTGCTACCAGGAATGGGACACCCTACAAAGTGCTCTGAAATGAATTCTCTGGTCTTTACATCCCTTAGAAACTAGCTTCTTCTTTCCCTTGACAAAAGTGAAAAGATGGTTGTTAATTTCCAAAAAGATGAGTTTCTTGAGCTGTACCCATGTAGGATTTAACTGAAGTCTTGAAACACAGACCAGGACCAGAAACCTGTGTTGGCACAGGGCCTGGCACATCAAACTTACATAATAAATGCTTGTTCTATGAATGGATGAGTGAATAAATGAATGAACTGATTTGCACCTAAGAGTGTCTAAAAATCTACAATTGTATCTGTCCTACCTCTGTCTCTTTGAAGTGGATTTACACATGGCTCCACACACACACCCTGTACCCCAAATTGATTAAATGAGTCTCCAGCCTGATTGCACAATCTCCCTGACCTTTCCTTGAATGCTCAGTGCGAGTCCTCTATGCTCAACTCAGATGTTCCACACCCTGATTCTGAGCTTCCCTTGGCTGACTGTGTGTTTCTACTCTTCCCAAAGGAACACCTACAGTACTGGGGGCGGGGGGGAATGTGCGCATAGAATTCTGGGCATTCAGGAGATAAACTGTCAGGCTTTTTTTTAATAAGGGTGTATCTGTGGAGGGAGGGATATCATGCGGATAAGCTCTTACACCCACATTCCAGATCACTTCAGGATTTGCTAGCTATTTTAGATCCATCAGCTGGAGCCACTGACATTTTCCTCTTGCGGCTCTGAAGCATTTAATCCTGAGGGCCTTCTAACTAAGGGTACCATTCATCGGCCTTGTTAACCATTCCACTAGATATGCGGAAGAGAAACTAGGAATTCGAGGGCAGAGCTTCACAAGGCAGAGGTCTTAAGATGGAAACGTTAGAGAAAGCGAATTTGTCTTTGAAATCCTGCTCCTACCATTTACTAAATGTTTTACTTTGGGCTAGTTATAAACCTCCCTGGAACCCAGTCTCTTCATCTAGAAAATACTAATAATAATAGTACCAGTTTCAAAGGGATGCTATGAAAATTGAATTAGATAATCTATGCAAACACTTAGCATGCTGCCCAGCACAAAATCAATGCATTCCATAGGCAAGGGAATTTATTAGTTAACCACCCAGGTGAGGATAAAAAGTCAAAACACTTTCTCATAAAGGCATCAAGTAGAATCTGAGCATCCTGACCATATCCTTTGGATATGACCAAGATGCAGGTGCTGGGGGTAGTCTGTTCTAGAAGGGAGGATGTTAAAGTCAGAGCTCAAACTCCAGACTTATTTTAGTAGACACAGAGATCTCTAGATCAAAAGATATCTGGGGTACCTGGGTAGCTCAGCCAGTTAAGTGTTTGACTTTCAATTTCAGCTCAGGTTTGTGAGATTGAGTCCCACATCAGGTTCTATGCTGGCAGCGTGGAGCCTGCTTGAGATTTTCTCTCTCCCTCTCTCTCTCTCTCTCTCTCTCTGCCTCTCTCTCTTGCTCTCAAAAATAAATAAATAAACTTAAAAGAAAGGTAAATACTGACACATTAAACATCAAATAGATTAAATGCAATGTGGAATCCTGGATTGGATCCTGGAACAAAAACAAATGACAATAATGGAAAAATGGGCAAAATCCAAAGGAAGTCTGGAGTTTAGTTAATAGTAATTAACCATAGTAAACCAACCACTGGCGGTTTCTTAGTTCTGACAAATGCGCCTTGGTTACACATAAGATGTTAATATTATAATAAGCTGGGTGAAAAGATACCCAGGAATTCTCTGCATTAACTTTGAGACGTTTTTGTAAATTTAAAGTTCTTCTAACATTTAAAAATTTTATGTAAAAAAATCAAATAGATCCCTTTCGCCTTTGGAGAACTTTCCACAGTGGACTCACTTAGACTTAAAGTCATATCTTTAATTTTTACTTCCTGGGTGATACCTAGTGGGGATGGAGGGACTGAGCCCTTTGTTCCTGGATGAAGCCAGCATGAGAGTCACTCCTGTGGCCTCATCCTGGCTGTTTTTCTCATTTCTCTAGATCTGGCTATGGCAGGGGAGGGGCCTGCTCCATGCCAGAGCCTGGTCACCAGCTTAGCTTAATTTGAGAGAAAGATGAGGTGTCAGAAGGGAAAAGTGGCCAACATTTGGTTTTCCTGAGCTCATTTTTCTCAGAAAAGTCAATGAATGTCTTATGACTCTGTACCCCCTCCCCCTGACACATTGTCCCCATTGGACAACATTCCTGGCTATAGTTGAGAGAATTCATAATGGCTTCTTGAAAACCCTAATACATGTCCCTGGATCTGCAGCCCTGGTGGATTAATAAAACAAGAGATAAAGAAGGGAAAACAGCATTTCAATGAGCAATTACATTTATTCAAGAATGGTTTTGAATGTTTTACATACTTACTGAAGTCTCATACCGTGAAATGAGGAAGCTGAGGGTCAGGGAGACTAGTGACTTGCCTATAGCCTTGTAAATAGAGACAAGGAGTCACATAGAGGCGGGGCCATATAAAAATTCCAGTTTCTCCCTGCTTCTCTCAAATACATACATGCAGACATAGACCTCTTCCAGAGGTCAAAACATCTTTGATTTCACGACCTATGTGCTGGGCAATTGTGCTAAGTACTTGGCAGACATTTAATCCCAACAGCACTTACCCATTGTTGATCCCATTTTACAGAAGAGGTAAATAAAGCCTGAAGAAAGCACTTTGGTGTCTTACTCAATGTTGACAAAGTTTATAAAGTGGGGGGGGGGGGGGGGCTACGACACACACTCAGCCAATCTGATTCCAGAGCCTGGATTTTTAATCATTTCATCGCTCAGTGAATATTTGTTGAATGAACGGATGGAAAACAGCTTTGGGGGAGGAGTGTAGAGTAGTCTCAATAATACTGTGGCCTGGATCTAACATCTAGAAGGTGTGAGACCCTTTCTCCTGGAGTGGGCGGTTCTAGCAAGACCAGTGCTCCCCCACTTACCTTTGTCTTTCCTCCTTCTGTCACTTCTCTTGGGGACTATGACAGGTACTTAATGCATGGCAAAGAGAAAAATGGCACCCAAAATATTTTAATCGAGAGACAACACAAATGCGTGCACACGCACATAAACACACACGCACACACCCAAGAGAGAGAGGGAAAACAAAATATAAAGGAAATTTCAGTTCTGTTTCTTGCTAGCTGTAGGGCATGTGGCTTTGGGGAAAATATCCAACCCTTTGGGCCTCTTTCCTTATCTAAGAAATGGACTAATGGTCCCTAGCTTCTGTGGTTGTTATAAGAGTCAGGCATCATTTCGCCAGAGTCCCCCACTCCATGGGTGGCAGAGGGGATGCCCTACACAACTAGTTTTCGTGTTTTTTTATCTTTACTGTCATCCTTGTCTATTTCATAAAACCTGTTTACTTCAGCAGAGGCTCACAGCCATATGCCACCCAAACACAAGCACTGAGGCCACATGTCCCCCAAATCCTGAAACCACCCAGGCAGATGAAAGCTCGAGCCTTAACAAGGCTTATCATCAGAGCGGAGAGATGAGAGGGTTCGACTGGGCCAGAAAAAGAAAGCGTGTGTCCAAGTTGGCAGATGGAGGCCTTTCCATAGCCTCTATGTCCATTGCCTGATCCAGTCAGCTACAGGGGGATGCCATCTCAGACTCATTGCCCTGAAAAGATGGTCTTTGTTATCAATAGTCATATCGGCAATGACATTCAACCTGAGCTCTAGACATGGACAAACTGATTAGCAAGAACAGCCAGTACCAATAAGCACAAAACGAAATTAAACTGTATCTTTTGGAGATATTACTCTTGACTCCCCCCCCCCCTTTTCTGTTTGGTCTACTGCTAATGGATTGGTTGAAAAGTAAGACAAAACAGTGCACTAAAACCCAAAAGCTGGTCCCAGGACTCCAGGAGGAGAGGAAAAGCCTGGAGAGAGGCTAGTCCCTCTTCATAGTGGGTCCCTCCCAGCAAGGATTAGGATTATAATCAGTGGGATAATGGCCAGTGCCCCGATCATCTCTGCCCATAGAGGGTACAAACACAGGACACAGGGCGGGGCATGCAGGGGAGAATATTCTCCAGGCAGGGACCTTGCGAGAGGGAATTCAGGGCAGCAGTTTTCCGGAAAAAAAAGCAGAATGAAGAAAATTGCATAGCAACAACACCACCAACAACGACATGGATAAAAAATAATAATACTATCACCACCATCACTGACGGCAATAGTGTCAGATACGGAAATGGAGCTTTACCACAAGACCCAAAGGGGAAGGAAGGAAAGAACATGGAAGAACAGAAAGGGATGGAGAGAGGGAAATGAATTTTCAAAGTCCTAATTTTATACTAGACCACACAAGCAAAGCCTCTTTATATCATCATTATTATTATCCCCAGAACTACCTCATGAGTTGTCTGCTCTATTGCATATAAAGAAACAAAGAAGTGGGACAACTCCTCCGGCCTCGTAGCTAGTGAGTCCGGGTTGGAGGTGGAACGGATGGCCAGGCCTCCCAGTGCTCTCTCCCCGGCTGGTCCCGGGCTAAGTGTGGCCTGGGGTGCCAGGCCGGCCTGGGGGCTTGTCCCCACAAAGTCAGCATCCATCCCACCCTATGGAGAGATGGCCTGACTTTCCTGACACTTCACAGTGGTAAGGAGACACTCACAATATTCTCTTGTGCGCCCCACTCTCCATCTGTGGTTTTTTAGGAACAGAACACACACTCCAGCACCTACACCCGCGATGGCCCGTTCCTGCATAAAAGGAAGAGAGGCCAGGCTGCCCTGGACCTCTATTCCCTCAACCAATTTTCTGCAGGACTGTTCCCCTTCTTGCTTCTTTCTGGTTTTCCTTCCAGTAATTCTCATCTGGCTTGTTTTTGTGTCCTCTCATCTTCTTTATTCTTAAGCCGGAGTATTTTTTTCCCTCTTGAGGCAGTTGTTTCCAATAAATCCCTGCTTGTTTTCTTTAAGTTGTTCAGTTATTTTTAAGTTTCCTCTTCCACAACCCTCTGTCTGCATTTCTGCTTTCCATCTGGGCCACTTGGTTCAATCCATTTCTGGAATGAAGACAAAGGGAGGTATTTGAAACTCAGAGAGCCCTGCCTGCCCCTGAGAGCAGAAAGGCCTAGCAAAGGGCTAAATCCACCTGCTGATCTTTCCAGAGCTTTTATTATGTCTCAGATAGACTAGTAATACAGCTGAAGACATCTTGACTGGCCACTAGGACAATTAATGTTCCTGGTTTCCATAAAGGCAGTCTAGTTATGCACTGAGTGGGACCTTTGATCTGAGCATGTCTATGTGTACCTATCAGTTGGGGCCATGGCAGAAAGCATTTGGCACACTCAAATTGGGAAACTTAAAAAGAGTTTAATAAAAATGATTTACCAAGGCTGCAGAGAAACCACAAAGGACAGAGCAGTGTCCTGGGGATAGCAACAATAGAGTTCTGTTATCACCATACTCCTGAAAGGATAAGGGCAGGGCGCAGCCCTCTGGAGAGAAAGAACCCTATGGAAGGAAGTGCCATCTTGGCCAGACTTGGTACTCATGGAAAGGGCAATGAGAAATTGCAAGCTTCCATCCCACTTCTTCCCCTCTGAATATTCCTGCTGGGACTCCCCATTGGCTGCCCTTAACCAAAAAACCAGAAGTCAAGAGAACCCACTGGGGTTGTCCATAATGATCAGACTTCTGAGTCATAGACCAGGGTGGGAATGGGTGGCGAGTGGATCTGGAGGGGCAAATGAAAGTTATTCAGCAAAATGAACATGTATGTACATGTATCTCTATGCTCATATATACATGCATATATGTACATGAGTGTGTGCTAGGCTGATGAAAGGAAATACCTGGTTTTCTCCAAGGGAGGAGTCATTCAGGGGCTACCCCTTGCTCTGTTTGGTCTGTATAGATTACTGAGAGTCTTGATTTCCTCCCATTCTGATCACTTAGTGTTTGAAGAGCAGGGCAGAGTACTGGAAGTGAGAGTCTCCTCTAGGATCATATGTGTAGAAACTATCTTTAGATATCAAGGTGGCAAAAGGTTGCAGTCAAAGGATGAGATATGTCAAAGGGAAAGACCTGTTCCTGCTTCTGAAGAACTCACTCCAGGAGAAGGAAAAGTCAAATCAAGGGTGAATCCTTCCATTTGAAGAGGTACATCCCGACCACATCACCTGAATGGGGGTAATAGAGACTCACTTAAATGATGGGGCATTAAGGACAGGGGCTTTTCCTGGGAACTTCAAGTGAAATTTAAATCAAGGACTGGGTTGAGTCAACAGCTCAGGAGAGATTTAAAGTGGAATTCAGACACTCTGAATCAGAGATCAAATTGATGTCACATACGGTAGGTCTCTAATAGTCGGTACGTTACACAGTCTCCTTAGCACAGCACATTATTCAAGTCCACAATATGACACTATTAGTTTGGAGTGTGTTATTGGCCTGTCTGTATCATGAGGTCATGAAAGTCTTGTTGGCCACCATATCCCTAACATGTGGCCTAGCACCGAGGAAGTCCACAGCAGTAGCCTGTTGGACAAATGAACACTGCTATTTGCCCATTTATTTACATGGGACTAGGGTGTAGCTCTGAGTTCTACTGGGTTGGGCCAGGAAAGAGCTATCCATGCCATTCAGGCTTCACTTTAACCAACTCCTCCCCAAAATCCAGGCCATGAACTTACTTTCATTCCCAAGGGGAGGCCCTCTCTCTGAGTTTTCAGGTGGAGGAGACCCATCCCATTTGACCTGCATTTAGCCGCAGCTCCTGTATTCTTGGTCCAGTCTTTTCCAAGGCCCAGTTCATCAAGCTCTAATTGACTCTCCTGCTTTTGTTCCACCTATACCCTCTTTTGAATCTAGGCTTCCAATGGACAACTTCATGCATGCACCACTTTTTAAAGTCATGGTTTTCTTTCATTCTTCTTCTTCTACTTCTTCTAAGAACTTATTTATTTAATTCCATTTTTCTAGGGAGTTGCAGATACCTGAGACAGGAAATGAGATGTAAATATCCATTTTGTACCTAATCCTTGCCCATCCACCCCCACAACCACTCTAATATTGCTATCCTCATCTTATTATTTTTTTTTAAGTAGGCTTCATGCCCAGCACAGAGCCCAACATGGGGCTTGAACTCACAATCCTGAGATTAAGACCTGAGCTGAGATCAAGAGTTAGACGCTTAACCAACTGAGCCAGCCAGATACACCTGCAATCCTTACCTTCTAATGGAGTAAGTTGATCATCACAGAAATGATCTGACTCATCCAAGGTCTCGTTGTGAGCCAGTAGCACTTCCTCAGTTTGAACCCTGATCAGTCTGTGACCCAGTCTGTGCTCCTTCTGTTCTACCCATAATAAAGGAGCCCAACTTCCTCCCAAGTACTTCTGTAACTGTGGCATTTTGAAAGAATGGAGAGCAAAGGAAAGGCACCACCATCTTTCCTTGGCAAACCCCATTTCCATTTTGATTTAATTTGGATTTAATAAAATGCTTAATGAATCTTAATTAAACCCAAATTGAAATTAAAAATGGTTTAACAAGGTTTAATAGTGATGGGAGAGATCACACAATTCCACCTCAATAAATATTTTCCTAATAACAAATAACCATTTCATTAGTGAGGGAAACGTTGCCATTAAGTCTAAATTAAATTAAATTATCCATAATTTACTGGCATAGTTAACAGTATACGTTAATGAAAAATATGGAGTTTGTGTGGGATTTTTGTGTTTGTTTTTTGTTGTTGTTGTTTTTAACTGCCTATATGTTACAAATGACTCTAGTTTGGAGAATTTAAAGAGACACTGAGAAGAGTATAATGGGTAGATGGTCTGAAGCCAATGGAACCATCTCCAAGAGTCCATCTCATCTAATAACAGAGATAGGGAGGAGGGGGGAAGAGAAAACATGGAGCTTTCTACCAGTGTGGGATTTCTATCAATGTCACAACCATAAAATGGGGTATTGATATGGGTGGGTGAAGAGATTGTGAACCTAGGAGATCTCTGGCTCAAGACAAGAGTGGGGAGAAAAATCAGACTCCTATATAAAGTGGCTCATATCAGATGTAATGAGGAAAGATGGAGGATACAGAATACGAGAGAGGAGAAGAGGGCCAATCATGCTTCCTGGTGTGTGTAGACGGGGTGGGGGTGTACGTGTGCATACTTTTTTATTTCTTCATGGCCGAACTTGAAGCATGAATTAGGAAAGATCGGTTGGAGACTATTCTAGGGAGAGATATCTCTAGTTTTCTAGTATAGGGGACCAAGTTCCAGAGTGGGAGATGGGTTTCCAGCCAAGAAGATTGGGTTTTAGGGAAAGGGTAATGGGCCTCAGAATTGGGTCCTAGGTTGTGTTTCACCCCCACTGTGCTGGTGTGGGAGGATAGGGAAGGTGCTGTAAGCTGAACTGTGCAAACTTTGCTGCAACTTGAAGAGTGTCAGTGATACATATTCCTAATGTTTGCCAAATCCAAGAGGTAGCCCCCACTTCCCAAGACTCCTGATCTCAAACTTTCCAATATAGAAAATAGAAAGTGTTTCATACTACGCTGTACCGCCCATAGGATATTATCAAGAGCTACACTAATAATGTAGCCATGAGCTTTATGGGGATACTGAGCTTTTGAAATATGGCTACTTCTAACTGAGATGTGCTGTGCATGGAAAATATACCCTGGATTTCAAAGACTAAGAGAATGTAAGTATATCACTGAGAATTATTTCCTGTAAGTTATATAAATAATTATTTTCTATCAATTATAGAAAAGTAATGATATTTTGGATATATTGGTTACTTTGAAAATATTTAAAAAATTAATTTATCCTATTTCTTTTTATTTTATTCAACGTGGCTACTAGAAAATTTAAAATTATGCGTGTGGCTTGCATAATATTTCTATTAGAGCTCATCTAGATGGATCTACCTTCAAGAGCAATGGCCATATTTCATTCTCTTTTGCATTAACATTAACACACATTAATTCATCCATTTGTTTATTCAACAAATATCTTTGAACATTCACTAGCACAGACCCTGTGCTAGGTATTGGAGATACGGCAATAAAAAAGTAGCCTGGTTCCGTGTATCTTAAGCATATCCATGCACACATTCACACACCTTCACAACACATGCTCGTGTGTATTCAAATGTGCATGCATAGACACAGATAGACCCACAACACACAGACATGCACATATGCACAAATGGCGGGCAAACATGCATTAAAGGCCACAGTCAGGTTCTGAGAACCAAACGCTCCTTGAGTTAGAAGGTTTCACTCTTCAGACACGTTTAGCTACTCCAGCAGCCAGACAGGGAAAGTCACAACCTTGAATTGCCAGGACAATCAGCAAATAGAAGTGTGGGCAAGACTTATCTTTCCGATTTTGTCAAAGCATATGGATCAGGGTTTTAAGTGAGAAGACCAAATATCGCAGATCCTAATCTCTCTGTTCATGCCTGAGCACACCAGGAAAGGTCAGCAGGGGTAGGCTCGTGGTAGGTTTGTTTCCATGGAAGCTCCTCGTCTTAGACCCTGATTTCCTGAGGGGTAAGAAGGGCTCACCCAGAGACACTGGCTGACCTGATGTTGGAACAGCGTGCTGCGGTCTCAGTCAAATAACTTCCTGGTTTACCCCTCGGGTTGGTGGCCTAGGAAGTGGGGGAGAGGAAGAAGATAATATTAGACAGGTCCGGTCTGGAGTTAGAAACCACACAGGTGATTTTCATAGAAAATTCAATATAACAAACTACCTGGTGAGGCGCTGGAAAGACAAAGAGAACGCCCTGGGGTCTCCACAGGTAGCGACTATGGGAAGTAACCACCGCCTCTAGGCTGCAGGAACAAAGGACAGAGATTTGAGTAATGAAAACTTAGAAACTCAGAGGAGGGAAACCCGGAGGTGAAGCAGGCAAGTGAGGAGGGGTTCCAGCCGGCCAGCGCTGACTGGGTAAAGGAGGTTTCCTCAGTCGCTCGGCTGCCATAACAGAACACCACAGACTGAGTGGCCTAAACAACAGAAATGTATTTTCTCTCATTTCTGGAGTCCAGAAGGTGGGAGACCAAGCTTCCTGCAAGATCTCATTCCTGGTAAGAGTTCTCTTCCTGCCTTGCAGACGGTTGCCTTCTCGCTGTGTCCTCGCAGAAGGGGAAGAGAGAGAGCGTTCTGGTCTCTACCTCTTCTTATAGAGCCTCCAGCCCTACTGGGTTATGACCCCACCCTTGAGACCTCCCGTAACTCTTCTCACCTCCTCACAGGCCCTATCCCCAAATACAGTCACACGGCGAGTTGGGGCCTCAAATGCGTGTATTTTGGGGGAGGCCACATTCAGTCCATAGAAGGTGTTATGACGCTCATTCTGCAAGTGTCATTTTAAAAATGCTGCCAACTGGATTCAGTTGCCGAGATGGGGAAGAGCCAGTATCAGGGTGAAGAAGGATTGCTAAAGGCATTGCTGAGAGAAACAGGAAGCCGAGAAACAGAATCCTTTGTCAAATCCACTTAGGGAATCTTCGTGGTTTCGTGGTCTCCTCCTGTCGGTAATTCATAAAGATGCGTTGAAAGAGTGAGTTGTGCAATAGACATGTGTTTATTTTCCCCCAAAGTTCCCCAAACACCTTCGACCACGAACGTGTTTTCAATCTGTTTCTTTTCAGCATTTCCAAAGCGATTTTCCAAACATTTTCTGTGCCGCTTCAGGAAACATTGCACCGGTGATGCCGCAGACCCTAAGATCATGAGGCATATGATTAACTCTGGACCGATCATAATGTGACTCACATCTGAACGGGTGGCACCTCTCCCTAAATGCTTTAGTCTAGTGACTGCTGCAGCAAAGCGTGTGGCAGGGGTGATCACCATAACGCCATTGGGCATTCCTATACAACAGAAGCTCTGTGAGGTCACAAGACTTTCTTTCTTTTCCCTTTTTTCTTCACAAACGTAGTCTTAGCATCCATCACAATGCATGGGGCCTGGTAAACATCCAGTAATACGTACTGTATGTTGCCAGGGGGGAAGGAGGGAGCAAATGACCAGCCGTAAGAGCTAACGATAACATTGCATGTGTGAATCAGTAAGGGGTATGGCATGGAAGAAGGGCCACGCTGTCCTGTAGAGATGCAATGAGGCTGCTATGTAATTTAAAGTTTTCTGATAGTTCCCTTCTAAAAAGTAAAACAAAGAAGGAGGCGGAACTAATTTTAGTACTGTATTTTGTACAACACCGTCTATCCAACATGTAATCAGTATAAACAGGGTGATAACGATACTGTGCATTCTTTTTTATATTAAACCCTTGAAATCTGATGTGTACTTGATATCGACAGCTACCTCTTAGCTGGACTGGCCCCGTTTCAAGTATTCAATAGCCACATGTGGCCACTGTATTAGACATCATTGATAGAGACTTACCAAGTACAACACAAAATTTGGGGATATGGGGTGAACGCTCAGACTAGTAAATGGATAGGAGCCAGAAATCATTGTCTGGTTGTAATTGTTGACTATTGTGAGAACATCTTATTTAACTGACATTATACACACTTAAGTTCATGGTGAACATGAAACAGAGTTCAAATGACCAAAAAAAAAAAAAAAAAAAAAAGAGAGAGAGAGAGAAAGTTAATAGGAAGTTGTTTCACCACAGTGGATTCTACTAGAAAGGCTAGTGATATTTTAACACTTGAAAACTGATAAGGGGGCGCTGGGTGGCTCAGTCAGTTGAACTTTAGATTCTTGGCCATGAGTTCCAACAAAAAAAAAAAAAGAGAGAGAGAGAAGGAAGAAAGAAAGAGAAAGGAAAGAAAGAAAGAAAGAAAGAAAGAAAGAAAGAAAGAAAGAAAGGAGAAAATAAAAGGGATAGGAGAAAACTTTTAGAGAAAATAAAGACTAGGAAGTAGCATCATAATGAGAAATTCCTCTTTGTTTTCCCAAAGCCAATACTTGCCATTGCCATTAGAAGTCTAGGGTAGGGCCATGTGGTTCCTCAGGACCATGTGGTTTTATAAGCTGGATGAGGGTGGATGCCTAATCAGTCCTAGGCATGGGTGAATTCCCAATGCCTGGTAAAGTGCCTGTACCTTAGTAGATGCTCAAAAAAATAGTTCTGAAATGAAAAAAATAAAAGAGAGAAAAAGCCCATGAAATTTTCCTGAGAGCTGGATATAGGGGTACAGAGCCAGAAAGGAAAATCCATGTGAAAGGAAGCCTTAATGGCCCCACTTCCCAGCTGTGCCTTGCTTTCACTCTCCTTCCAAGGGGCTGGGACATTGAAAGTGTTTGTAGGTTTCCTGCCCAGAGATGTTTCATCATCTCCCCTGGGTAGAAAAGGATAATGCAAAGATATGGATCATTTCTCCAACCTTATGATGTCTAGTTATACTCTCCCTCCAGTCCACTCTCCAAACTGACCACAGAGTATAATTCTTGTCCACATAGGACTTCCTCTAGGGAAAGTTTTGTTCATCTCTGTGTTAAGTGCCTCAATGCCCAACATGGTGCCTTTTATCCAGCAAGCTCTCCAAAAATAGTGGTTGTATATACTGAAAGGAAGGAAGGAAGTAAGGAAGGAAGGAAGGAAGGAAGGGAGGGAGGGAGGGAGGGAGGAAGGGAGGAAATTAACAAAAGGTCATATTAGCATTTTTAATATAGCTTTGTACCTTAACAGGGCATTATTTTGGTAGAACATCAATTTGGTATTTTTAACCATACATTCAAATCTAAAGTTTTTGTCTTCCAGAGAGGGGAAATGAATTTTCCCTGGTTCATATAGGCAAACCCAACATGTCTCTAAAGGGTTTTTAACTCATTGGGGCAAAGTTCTTAGGTCCACACATCTCTAAGACATATTTTTAATATGATAGCCGTCCTGTTTATTCTGCCTCCCAGGAGTTAGAGACAACTTGATGTTTGCAGCACGAGGAACTCTCTTCTTCAGACTGAATGACTCTACAGGGTTCTCTGTTTTGGGACAAGACCATCTTTTGAATGGCCATCAGCTCTGTAGGAAGGGTTGGGCTACAAGCCTTTCAAATCCCTCTTGCCCTATACCAACAACATTGTGCATCTGAGTCATCCTGAAATAGAAGACAAAGTCATCTAAAAGGGCTTTTTTGTAAAATACCGATTTGCAGAAATATAGGTGTTTTCCCTGTATACAAAGCATACCGTTTATTGGGAGAAAAAAAAGACTGAGGGCCCTCCTCTTTGGGCTTTGTTATCTATTATTAGTTTTTCTGTTGGAGAGAGGTGAGGATACAGTTTTCACATTAAAACAAAAAACCTAATCAGTATTTCAGCTGTCTGAGTATTGTGAGCCGAAGACATCTGTATTTTTAATTAGCTCTTTCATAAGTGTGATTATGGGATGTCACGTGATCACCCTTGAAACCTACACCTGGATCTTTGAAAGGACGGCCATTCAGTGTCCTCGGGCTCGGACAGTTCACACAGGGAAGTCCTGGCTATTGCATTAACAGTGTTATCAAGAGGACTCCAGATCCAAATGATTTTCCTGTCTGTACATGAAATAATAATATGAAAACAAAATCCACTAGGTCCAACAGGAAAGCACAAATATAACAGTGAGAATTTCCTGTCACGGAGACATTTCAAATCCCTGTTATCCAAAAGCCTACCGAATGGAGCCTGATGAAGTCCTCAGCCTCAGAGAATAGCCAAAGGGCACCCTAAAGTTTCTCCTGGTTTTATCAGGATAAAAAAGGCAAGGGCCCATGGAAACCAGAACTAAACCTGAGGAGAGGGTGGAAAGGTACCTTGATTCTACAGACAGCCCTTTTCAGCCTCTGGCTTCTAAATCCTCACGAGGAAAGCATCATACCCAGTGGTTAATATAGTTAAATTTCAATAGCTCTTGGTTTTTACCCAAGGGACTCATCATGAGAAAACATACAGTAGAGTTTTGAGTCTATGAAGAGCACTGATTATAAAAATTCAAGTCCTCCCAGGGGCTGGGGTCTTCCTGGTCTCCCAGCCCTCTTCTTATAGGTCACAGAGGATCCAGGACCACTGACCAGCAGCACACATAGGCTGGTGATTGCTCATTCCATTCCTTGAAGATCACACTATCCCGATGGGGAGAGAGAAGCACGTTCTAGATACAGCCTTTACGGGTCTCAAATCCTGGAGCTTCACTGTGACTTTGGTGGCAGATTCTTGGAAAGCTGGTCGCCTTCGATCTATTCTTTCTCTTAAATGAGGGCTTTTCTTCTTTACTTTCTAATCATTGTCCCTTATCATTTCTAATTAGTGATGATTATGAGGGAACAGTCTGTGCAAACTGACATTAATTAGATGAAGTTTCTTCTTCTGGTCATCTCCCCATGTCAGAGTGTGTAACTCATTATCAATGCCATTAAATCCCCCTTAAGAGTTAGGAAGTGTTGCTAAAGATGATCAAATCTAGGGGCATTTGGGTGGTTCAGTCGGTTTAAGTGTCTGACTTTGGCTCAAGTCACGATCTGATGGTTTGTGAGTCGGAGCCCTGCACTGGGCTCTGCACAGATAGTGCGGAGCTTGAGTGGGACTCTCTCTCTCCCCCTCTCCCTGCCCTTCCCCCAGTTGCATGCGCACGCTCTCTCTTTCTCTCTCTCTCTCTCAAAATAAATAAACTTTGGGGGGAAAAAAGACAATCAAATATAATTAAGGACTACGAATAAGTTCTCCAGTTCCCCACATGAATTGTGGGATGTGTTTAAGATTCACGTATTAAAAGCATGTAGAAAACTAGAAAATTAACGTTAAACATTAAAAGTAGAAAATATGTTTTTGAGAACGGATATATTTACCCTCAACAGACATTTTTTAAGAAGACATTTTGGCTCTATGGTGGCATAAGTGCACACTTATAAAAACCTGCATGAAGATAAAACCCAAAATCCGCACCGCAAACCCCAGTTCGCCAAATTCTCTGACAAGTGCAACACATTTTGACAAAATTGAAAGTGCTTTGGTGACTTTCAACCCGTCCTTTATTCAAAAACCTGGCAGTTCATTTCAGGAAAGAGGCATAAGAAATTCTGAGATTCCCCCTAAGTGTTCCCAAATTTAGAGGGATGTTACTGGAGACACCAGAATGGGTTAGAAAGTCAGAGGCCTTGCACCCCTTAGAGGCCTTTGCCTCTAAGTCTTCGTGACTTCACAGCTCCCGTGGCAGGGCAGCTATTCCCACCCGAGGTAGGACAGCAGAATAGTGCTACAGGAGTGACACCAGCTCACCGGGGCCAGACCGTCTTGAGCAAAGGCTTCTGTTTTCTTCATACCCAGGCAAGCACGCAGTCACCACCCTTCTCCCACAGACACACAAAATGCAAGTTTCTCTGGTGGAATCTGAGTTTCACGAATGCCTGCAGCTTGTACTGAATGTCAAAATAAGGCTTTCTTCATCTTGGCTCCAAATCTAAGAGTTAACCTTAGTCAATCATCCCCCGAGGGCAATCCGTGCCTTGTTATGAAGAAGCTCCGAGGGCAGGGGCAATCCTGAAAAAGAGACCCAGAAGATCAGTGCACCTGCTACGGTGGAACTTGTTACAGGGGAGCCAGAATGTGGAGAGAAAAAAAAAAAAAAATCAAACATTTCTGAGAGCCCTGACCTGGAACTCATAGTCGCTTTTCCCGTTCATAAAACGTACTCCCACGAATCCAATTCTCGGATCTTCACTACTGACAGTAGAGCTTGTAAGGAAAGTATGGCCAGAGGTGTAGCCACAGGAATAGAAATGCCCCTCTGTCTTACCCTTCTAGGTCACAGGTAAGTGTCAGCTGCGGTTGTAGTGACAGCCCCGCCTTAGCACGCATCTTGGATTCCTCGTGCTCTGTCGTGCTGCCTGTCCCTTCACAGTCAAGGGTTCGCACCTTCATTCATTAAGTCACTCATTCCTCTTTCCGTCTGGAATGAACATGCCTCCTTCAGAGGACCCACCGTCCCTGCAAGGCAGTGGATCTTTTACGTGACCTGTTCAGCTCAGGATTCCCTGATCCCAAATGGCCATAACTGCGAAAGCAAACATGTGTCATGGTGGGGAGGGGGAAGGGTGCATATATTTTATAAGATGAAAACTTCATGCTACCAGCTAAAGTTTCTGTCCAATCTTTACTTAAACTCAGCCTCTGGGGCGCCTGAGTGGCTCAGTTGGTTGAGCGTCTAACTCCCGGTTTGGGCTCAGGTCATGATCTCACAGTTCATGAGTTCAAGCCCCACATCGGGCTCTGTGATGGCAGCATGAAGCCTGCTTGGGATTCTCTCTCCGCCCCCCCCTTTGCCCCTCCCCAATTCGTGCTCTCTTGCTGTCTCTTTCAAAATAAATAAATAAACTTAAAAAAACACCCTCAGCCTCTGATACCAGCATCCCTCTTTTTAAGTAACTGAAGAAATGTAACGTGACATAAAGATATTCCTCAAAATTGAGGGCTGAGTGTTACAACTTTCATGTTAGAAATAACAGGCCAATTTCATTTAAAATGCATGTTCTTTCAAGATGGATCATAAAAGAATGATTCCTTCGTGTATACTTTTTTTCACAATAACAAAAAGAAGTAAATGCACGGTAGAACCAACATTCCTTAGAGACAGTCATTCAGCGTCCACTTTCAGAATAATACAGCGGTAGAATTAACCCTTGCCATCATCATGGACTGTGTCTTTTTTTTTTTTTTTCACTTTGCATTTGTGTGGCTGTACCTGCGTCAGGTCTTTTCTTGTGAAGCAATAAACGGTGGAGATTATCTGTCCAGTGCCTACGGAAAATCAGCTCCCAACGTGAGGGCATAGCTACTGCTGAAATTATGAATTTTTATTAAGAAGCGGTTTTAAAAAACGATGGGGAGAACCAGAATGGGAGAGTTGGCCAAGGCAAAGAGGAAGAAGGGAGACCAAATTAGAATAGATCCAGAACAAGAGTCGTTTTGACCAAATCGGCTAAAGAGGAAGCAGTATCGTCCTCTAACGAAAATACTTCGTGTGACATTAACACAGTCTTCTTTGTTACTGCATTTTTCTACTGCCGCCACTCTTTGAAATGAATTGAGGGAGTTACATAAAGGATATGCTTAATGTATGGAAGTCTTCTGGCTGAAAGCTGCAAGAAGATGGCCACTCTTTCAGGATCCGAGGATGTCTGCACTGGAGAAGACCTGAAAGAGCCTATTAATTCAAGCATTTTAGGTTTGAACTCTGGTCAGTGCACAGTCCTCATTTATTACGGGTGTGCTGAGACTGTATTTTGGCTCGATCAGAAAGAGAAATGCTATTGACTCATGATGTCTGCTACAGGCGTAGAAACCGTGAGTGATAGCATACATGCTATGTATTTGCCACCTCTGAGCTCGTCCAGACGTGTCCTTGTACAGATGTGGAAGCTGAGGCTCAAAGATTGCTAAATAACCCGTCCCCACTCTCGCAGGAGCAAAGTCCTGACAGGAGCCCTGTCTCCTAGTCGTGGAGTGACCAGTATAGAACTGGATCCTGGACGTCCTCATTCCCAATCCGGCACCTTTTCCAGTCTATGTTTCTACTAAATACGCTGTTTTTTTTTTTTTCTTGTAAAAACACATTGCCGATTTTCTCTGAATCAGCAGGAAAAAAAAAAAAAAATACAGCCAAACTTTGCTGTAAAGCAAACAACATTTGCGGGAGCGAATCTTAAAATGAAAAAAAGCTGAAAATTGTATCCCTCTCTAAACATCCCCCACTTTGAAAATGGGGAGTGGGGGGCAGAGAAAGGACAAAAGTCATCTCTGTAGTCTGCAGTGGAAGGTATTGATTTGGCTAGGGCCAAG
Organism: Prionailurus bengalensis; assembly: GCF_016509475.1. NCBI lineage: Eukaryota > Metazoa > Chordata > Mammalia > Carnivora > Felidae > Prionailurus > Prionailurus bengalensis. Next base: position 20,279,918 of record NC_057354.1, read on the forward strand.
AGCATGTCAATGTTATATATGGCAGCCGACCGGATTGGTGCACGGCAGATAGTATTGTTCAATAGTAATAAATAATAATTATGTACAGGCATTGTCTCCCTACTGCTCCATTCCCCTGCCTTCCCGAATAATCAGAATCTGCTTCTTCCAGAGACCACCCTTCACTCTGATTCTAACAAGGCTGTAATTCATCCTCGGCCCGTGGAAAGTACATACATCTCTTCTAAATGTGCCTTCCGTAGTGGCATATAGGGTGATCATAAGTTTAATTAAAGGTCATGACAGCCTCCTGGCCTCTCAGGAGGAAGCCCTCATCCTTCCTATTGTTCCTAGCAAGCTGCCTCGAAGCTGATGCCTGGCGCGTCCAAGAAGCAGAGCCCATGGGCCTTCCACGTCTGTGTTCTGCTTCCGTTACCTCGCCAGGAGAAAAAGGCTCTTCGCGGGCTTTCTTCATGGACTTCGGGTCGAGGCTTAAATCACCATCCAGGTTTCCCGTTTTCATTGACGGACAGCTGTTCCACCTTCTCTCAAAAAACTTAACATAGTGTTGAGAGCCAAAGTAGAACTAAGTGGGAACATTTCAGTTAAAACTCCCCAGGATGGCCCAGCACTCAGGTGATGAACACCTAGGTCATTCCTACCCACCCCACCCCCCGAAAGATGAGGACTCCCGAGTTTCAAAAGTATTGTCTAATGTAGCACACCTGCTTGATCAGACAGGTGCCTAAAATGTCAGGTGTTCTCAGAAATGCACCCTGTCACATGGAGAAACGCATTTTGGTGTCAGGTGGCCCAGCTTCGAGTCCCATCCATGTTGCTGCCAGAGTTATGAATTACCAGCCATTTCTTTTTCCTCACCTGAAAAGGGGGCTAAGAACAGTTATCTCCCAAGATCGGTGAGAAGGAAACAAGAATACTACATTTAAGGACCTCATCACTACGTCTTACGGAGAAATGCTGGGTGAGCTTGAATTCTTTGCATTACACATAAACTGTAGCAACATTAACAGGATTGCCCGAAACGAGGTGTCATCATGAGGTTGCAAAACGTGCAACGGTTGGCCGAAAGGCAACCTTGGAAATCAGACTTCCGTGGCGTGCGTGTTCCTCGTTGGAATACAAAAACTTGAAGCGACGGAAACTAAACTCCGGGCCGCGGGGTGGGCGGTCAGTGGAGACGCGGCCTTCGCCAGGCCGCAACCGCTTTTCCCGAGGGGATCTCGGCTCTCACACGGGGCAGGTGCAGCCGTGCGGGCCAACGTCCAAAGCACCGCTCACCCCGGAAGAAGAAGCCTCGCGTGTCCGTGAAGCCAGCTGCAGAGAGGTCAGGATCCCGGGCACGGGGTGCCGAGGGGGGCGGGGGGTAGCGAGGAGGAGAGCGAGAGCGGGAGGAGACGGAGAGTCAGCAGATCAATAGAACCACTTTAGGATAATGGCTGCAGCGCACAGGAGGAGCAGGGCCCGACTGCAGGCACCTCCATCACTGCCAGGAAAGGCCCATTTGCAGGAACAAAAGGCTTCATCCGTCCTGTCAGGCCCAGGACCTCGCTCAGCAGCCTCAAGGCAGGACGCCCCTCGGTGTGCCGGCTACCTGCCGCCTGTGCCCCGTGCCAGAGCTCCTTTCTAGAAGAGCGTGGAACATGGAAAGGGGGAAGTGCCGAGTTCCGGGAGACAGACCGGGGTGGCGGGGGTCGGTGGTGGGGGGATCCACCACCGGGGTCTGCCCTGCCAGAGAGCAGTAGCAGAGGGTACAATTCATGGGTGTCCGTAGACAGGAAAGAGAGCCCCCCCACTTTAGCCAATGGCTGCAAACCCCTCCCAGGGCAACCTTTCGATAGAGCTACTTATAAAAAGTGGAAAAAGTGACTGGTTTGTTCTCCAGTCTCTGTTCCTTTCCCAAGTCCCTCTGTCGACTGTGTGCCAGAAAGGAAAACCAGCTCCATCCAGCCTGGGAAAAGGAGACAGGGCAAAGCCAGGGGCCCGGCAGCGCCGCGTGCCGCAGGAAATGCCAACCGTGCAGCCAAGTGCCAACCTTTCAAGATAATCTCGGCTAAATAAACAGCTAACAGTTCTGGATCACGTGCCCTGAACCGGGCACGGGGGTCTGGTACTGTCGCGATCAGCACAATTTTACGAAACGAAGAAACAAAGCGTACAGGGTGATGCGGTTTGTCTGAGGTCCCCTTGCTGTGTAAGTGGCAGAGCCAGGGCTCAAAACGAATCAAGTCTGTCCGACACGGTAGCTTGTGCTCCAAGCCATCCCCCTGGGCCAGTTATAGTGGGCTTGGGCGCTTGGCACATCCCACAGTCATCCCCAGTGTGTTTGCTCCCCGCTAAAATGTGACCAATGAGTATGTCTTCGTCTATTAGTCAGGGCTCTCCAGAAAGACTGAACCAATAGGATATACAGAGATATGTAAAAAGAGATTTACTCTGAGGGATTGGCTCACATTACAGAGGCTCAGAAGTCTGATGGTCGCCATCTGCAAGCTGGAAGGCCCAAGAGAGCCAGTGGTGTAACTTCCGGTCCAAATCCACAGCCTGAGAGCCAATGGTGTAGGTTCTGGTCTGAATCCTCAGGCTCAAGAACCAGCTGTACCAACATCCAAGGGCAAGAGAAGATGGATGTCCAAGGTCAAGCAGAGAACAAATTTGCTTTTCCTCTGCCTTTTTGTTCTGTTCAGGCCCTTAAAAGATCAGATGAGACCCACCCACACTGAAGGCCAGCTTCTTTTCTCTGTCTACCAATTCGAAGGCTAATAGCTTCCAGAAACGCCCTCCCAGACACACCCAGAAGTGTTTTACCAGATATTGAGGCATCTCTCAGCCCAGTAAAGTTGACATGTAAAATCGAACCATTACACTTCCCAAAAGCTCCACTGGAGTGGATTTCAGGGTTGTAATTTTGAAGGGTGTCATACTGCTTTCTGGAAAAGGTGTCATTGATCTAAAGGTAAATGACTGTACTGGTGGAACTCATGACCTGGGCCCACGCATGCAGGGGAGATGATGTGGAGTAGCACACACGAATACTAATATTGTGAGGTGTTGACGAAGCATCTGCCGTGTGCAGAGTACCTTACATCGAGATTCACAATTAACCTTCCCAACAGTCCCTCTGAAGTGGATACTCTTATACAGATGAGAAAACAGTTTTTGACCCTTAAGTTGCAGAAAATCTTCCAGCTGAGGAGTACTATTGCCAAGATTTGAATACCAACGCATCCTGACTTCAAGAGACTGTGCTCTTAGCCACTGTGCCTTATCACCTATTATGACTCAATGCATTTCTCCTCTTGGTCATGAGGGTACCTGGCAGGTATATATGGTAAGAAAAAAGAAACAACTGGGGGTGCCTGGGTGGCTCCGTCGGTTGAGCGTCCGACTTCGGCTCAGGGCATGATCTCACGGGTCGTGAGTTCGAGCCCCGCGTCCGGCTCTGTGCTGACAGCTCGAAGCCTGGAGCCTGCTTCGGATTCTGTGTCTCTCTCTCTCTCTCTCTCTCTCTGCCCTCCCCCCGCTTGTGCTCTCTCTCTGTCTCTCAAAAGTAAATAAATAAATAAATAAATAAATAAATGTAAAAAAATTTAAAAAAGGAAAAACCGGATTATCTAAAAAGCAAGAGACCAGGAAGTCTCTCCTCCGTGTGAAATTCTGTAGTGTTATTTTGGGCCATTGGAAGGGAGGACCAAGCTTTCAGTATTTTTCCTCGAGAGAACTTTTCTTGAAGCAGACATGTTCTGACAACTGACTGCATAGTGGAAATTATGGCAAGGAAATTATGGAAATTATGAGGCAAGATAAACCAAAAAGACCGAGAGTCTGCCTTCAGAGGCCTCCCAATCTAGTGGGAGGTACAGGCATATTAAGAAATACTTGTAATACAAATATGATAAAATAGAGGTACACGGGGTGCTGTGCGGACACACAGATTTTCATCAGTTGACTCTATCCATGGGAGTCAGGGAAGCCTTCATGGAGGAAGTGGCAAAATCCGTGAGTTTTGATATGTGGGTTGGAGTTTCCCAACAAACAGATGAGGAGAAAGGCATTTTTGAAAAAGAAAAAATGAAATGTGTACAGGAGTTTGAAATGCAAAGAGATCTCTGGCTCCTGCTCAGGATGTCGAAAACCGAAGAGAGGATTGCTCCCACTTGACAACCCAGAAAAGACTGGATACTCTACAGACTCACCATTTTTATTGAGTCCACCAAACGTCGGGGGTCACAGAGAAATCAACAAATGTGAAATCTCAGTACAGACGGATGCCTCCAAGGAAAGACAAAGCACACACACTGCTTTGCCCGGAACAGCACATGGGAGGAGAATAAGGCTGCCATACGAGGAAGCAAGAAGCTGAACTTTTGAGAAAGTGCTCCAGGCTGAGAGAGAACTAGCCTAAGAATGTAGACACCCAGTCCACACGAGCAGTGTGCAAGAGGGTGGTTTACACTCCTTCGTAGAATCTCTTCCACAGGCCTCACTGGATGTTGATGAGTAAGAAGAGGGGCAAGCAGGGATCTGGAGAAATCTTCCTTTGTATTCTGAGCCTTGGGAAGGAAGGAAATACCTCCATCAGGAAGAAGAGAAATCCTACCCAGATCTTTCACTGGAATTACTTTCCTAGGGCTGTTGTAACAAATGTCCACAGATTGGGTAGCTTCACAACAGAAAGTTTTCTTCTCACTGGAGGCGGGAAGTCCAAGATCAAGGTGTCTTCAGGGTTAGTGAGAAGCGGATGTATTCAGGCCTTTCTCCTTGGCTTGTAGCTGGTCATCTCTTCCCTCTGCCTTCACATCATCTTCCTTCCGTGAGTGTCCGCGTCCTAATTTCCTCCTTTTGTAAGGACATATTGGATTGACCTCATTTTAATGGACTCATTTAACCAGATTACTTCTGTAAATATCCTATCTCAAAATCAGGTCACATTCTGAGGTGCTGGAGGTAAAGATTTCAATGTATGAATTTTGGGGAGAACATAATTCAACCCCAAACACAGCCCCATGAATCAAAAGACTTAAGCCAACAGGGAAGGGCAAAATATTTCAGATGACCAAAAAAAAAAAAAAAAAAAAAAGCTACATACTAGAATAAAATACTGGCAAAACACTAGCTAATAAAGAACTTGTATCTAGAATATATAAGGACCTCTTAAAACTCAATAAGGTAACAACTTAATTTAAAAAAAATTTTAACATTTATTCATTTTTTAGAGACACAGAGAGACAGAGTGCAAGCGGAAGAGAGGCGGAGAAAGAGGGAGACACAGAATCCAAAGTAGGCTCCAGGCTCTGAGCTGTCAGCACAGAGCCCAAGGTGGGGCTTGAACCCACAAACTGCAAGATCACGACCTGATCCAAAGTCAGACACTCAACCAACTCACCCCCCCAGGTGCCCCACAAACAACCTAATTTTTAAAAAGTGCAAAAGATTTGAACAGATATTTTACAAAAGATGATATAGAAATGGCAAATAAGCACACACAAGGATGCTCCGTATCATTAGTTATTAGGAAAATGCAAATTAAAACCACAATAAGATACCATGCCTGCTAGATTGGAATGGGGGAGGGGAGTCGATACAAATTCTAGTAATGTTGTTATTAGAACTTAAATTTTGGTGATAGGAATTTAAAATGGTCCAGCCTCTTTGGAAAACAGTTGGACATTTTCTTGTAAAATTCAATGATATGCTTACCTCACAGCTCAGAAATCTCCATCCTGACTACACAAGTGAGATGGAAACATATTTTTGCACAAAACCCTGAAAGGAATACGTTTCTAGTGGCTTTATTCATCATCACCACCCAAAATCCAAATACCCTTCAATGGGTGAACAGATAAGCAAGCCGTAGTACGTATATATAATGGAACTCTGCTTGGCAATAAAATGAATCAACCACCCATAACATGCAGCAGCACAAATAAAGCTCAAATCCATCATACTAAATAAAAGAAGCCAGATTCAAAAACTAACGAGAAGTCTGGAAATTTCCAAACTAAAGGGACAGAAAACAGATTTGTAGTTGTCACGGGCATAAGGCGGGGGAAGGCGTTGACTGCCAGGAGCGTGCAGACATTTTTCAGCATGAGGAAATTGCTCCGTCTCTTGATTGTGGTGGTGGTTCCAGGATGGTTTGCGCTATAAGAAAATGACTTTTCCTGCATGTGAATTATATCCCAATTAAGAAAAACTTAGAGAAAAAGAAATACAGAGATTAACGTGTGTGGATTATAGTGTGGGCGCATTAGACATTCCTCGTGGTGCCGACGCGCAGTATTAGGAATTGGGGAGGCGGTAAAGGTGGGAAGGATGTTGACCGGGAATGCTCTTCCTAAACTTGTCCCTTGTCCCCAATGAGGACAGTTCTCCGTTATAAAACTTTGAAAGGGATGGGAGTAATCAATACGCAGTTGAGGATAACGGTTTCGCAATGGATTTCATGATAAAGACAATTATATATCTGAAGTGCTACAAGTTTCCAACTTACAAGAACAACTATAAAATCTGTAGTAGATGGTATGTAGAACAAAAGTAGGCATCTATTTTTATGTGGACACTTCTGTGTTTTACAAAAAAGAAACCCACTTTATAATTATATTAGTCACTTGTAACTAGTGTTCTTATATACAGACACCAAATTTGGTTTTCAGTCTTCCTCACATCTCTTTTCTGCTTCAAAATCCTTCAAACAGGCCTTTAGCAATTTAGCTCAGTGAGTTGATGATATATATTTTCATTATGAACATGGTTATTATATTTGAAGATCTGATCATGTCTCTCTATAGCCATGGTATTGATCATTCACTTCCCCATATCATCTGTAAGAGATTCTATTATATGCATATTGACACACGGTGCTCAATGTCAGATTTGCTAACAGTCCCTTCATTTCTCTGTTAGTATTAATCTCTGTGTTCTTGATTTATTTCTTGGGTTTAGCTTCTGCTTAGCTAATTCAATTTTCCATGCTGTCAATTCTACTTGTTAATGCTGCCAATGATTATTTTAAATGTTTCATACAATTTTCGTTCTCTTCCACTCTGTTTTCCCTCAATCCCTTCTTGCCTAAGAGAAGTGATATCTCAATTTCTATCTTAGGGACTGAGTCATAGAACACTTCCATAATCCAGAGTGTCATGTGTTCAACTTAAATTTTATTTTAAACTCAAGATTCTTCTGAGCACCTAATAATTTGGAGCCCAAGGGACTCATGTTCCAATGTCAGTTCTGCCTTTCACCAGCTGTGAAGATTTGGGGAAGGTAGACTCTTTGCATTTTAATTGTGTTTTGGTAGATGCTGTTGATGCTTAGTCCCCTTTATTCCCCCAGGCCACCAGAGTTCCCAGCTTTACACATCAGGTGCCTATGTCTGTCATCTTCTCTGTCTGAGGTCTGTCTGCAGGCCACAGGACCTTACTCTGCCACACTCGGGCTGAGTGCAGAAGTGTGTGGTGAGGTGGGAGAATTAACACCCAGGGCAAGCTTCAACTCATGGCAGATGGGAGGCCGTCATCCGAAGTGGGATACTTCTGAGATATGTTCTACGCCGTTTTTCAGAAGATCTTCAACAGATTATGGACTCTTCTATCTTCCTTGTCTTCCTTTCTCCATGTCCATACTGTGCATTCTAGAATCGTCTTCCAAATAAACTATCTCCACCAAAGCGTTTGCTTCAGGATCTTGGAGTAACCTAAATTAACACCTGCATCTACCTCCTAACCTGGTCTTTGAGGCTCCTCTAGTTGGCTGCAGAAAAAGAATTTTTCTTCCTTGATCTGTCCATCTTTCCCATAGAAGTCCAGATGCCACTCTGTATTGTGTGGTATTTGAGCGGTCCATTCCAAAAGACTTGGTAATTATCTGTGAGAATAGGTGGTGAGGGCCTGGAATTCCTAGACTAAGAATCAAGCTCTGCCCAGCTCATCCAATGGCAGGAAGGAGTAGGCGGTAGGCTCATAATCAGATAATTCTTTTCACTCAAGGACCTCCCTCTTCTCTCATCCCCCAATTAAATATGCTTCTATAAATCTCTTTAGAATTCCAGGTAGATGACACTCCTCTCCCTTTAAAAAAAGAGAATCGGAATACCTATAAGCTGTACCATCCCAAAGAGAACCCCTTTGTTGTCTTTTTTTTTTTTTTTTGCCTTGACGAGAATCACGCTTGACAATCTGTGTGAGTATACGTGTTGTGCACCGAATGACAGAGATAGGAATGAAAACCTTGAGCTGAAAGTCCCCTACTTTCTTTCTCTGCTCCCAGAATGGGGGGGACTGGGTGAAGAAGGTATAAGTTAATGTCTCCAGGGTACATCGATTAAGGTGTTTGTGAAATATCCCATATGTTCCTCTTGATCTGAGGAGTCAAGATATCCTCTGGACAGAGTAGTCCTGGGATTCAGTTCCTGTCTCGATACGTTTTCTTCCAAAAGGAACTTGTCTTCTTCCCCCGATGCTGGGGAATTCCTGGGATTCCTAGTGGGTAAATGCAGAGACTTATGGATTCAACAGTCCCAGCCCCAGCCTTCTTACTCCTATAGTGGAGGGTGAGGGAGAGTGATGGGGCCCCCATCCCAGCATGATCTTGTTTTTTGATAAAGATGTGTATGAATAAAGACTATTCTAGAATAAATCCAAACTTAATCCTGTTCAGACAATGATTTCCAGAAATATAGCAATAATATTGCCCAAAGATTTCTGTTGGTTACGGGTAATTGCCCTTGAGTTTATATTGTTTTGCATATGTACTCACTGCAGGAATCGCTTTGTATCCTTTTTTCTCTCTCTGAAGACGGCCCTTTACCTTTCACACTTACGTGTTCACTGTGGATCTGAGGTTGTGTTGTGTGCTCTAAGACAGTTATCTGATTTTTAAATTTTTTTTTAATGTTTATTTATTTTAGAGACAGAGAGACAGAGCACAGGCAGGGGAGGGGCAGAGAGAGCCAGAGACAGAATCTGAAACAGGCTGCGGGCTTTGAGCTGTCAGCACAGGGCCCGATGTGGGGCTCAAACCCTCGAACCGTGAGATCATGACCTGAGCTGAAGTCAGACGCTTAACCGACTGAGCCACCCAGGTGCCCCGACAGTTATCTGATTTAATGTTCACAACAGCTCTGAAGAGTAAATGTCTTTTCTCCCACTTTAACAGATGCGAAACAGAGACTCTAAAGTTGAAGTAACAGAGTTAGACTCTATATTTAATTCCTCTTGCTGCAAAGTTTATTCCTTGTCTGCTACACCACGTTCTTTTTTTTTTTTTTTTAAGACTTCAAAAAAGTAAGTAAAGACTGCTTTAAAGAGTTAATTGCATGGGGTGCCTGGGTGGCTCAGTCGGTTGAGTGTCCGACTTCAGCTCAGGTCATGATCTCGCAGTCTGTGAGTTCGAGCCCCGCGTCGGGCTCTGTGCTGACAGCTCAGAACCTGGAGCCTGTTTCAGATTCTGTGTCTTCCTCTCTCTCTGCCCCTCCCCCACTCATGCCCTGTCTCTCTGTCTCTGTCAAAAATAAATAAACATTAAAAATTTTTTTTTAAAAAAGAGTCAATTGCACATTATCATTTACTGGCAGGGCACTGACTAAATCCCACATTCCCAGCTTCTCACTGGTCAGTCTTAAGCTCAGCTTCTCTTGACCCATAAGATGGAGATAAGAGAAAGAAACTTGGTGAGCCATGAGAGTCAAAACCTTGAGAGTACATAGCTGCTCTGGGGTTCCTTCTATGACTGCCAGACCCTATGATAACCCCTGCGTTCACTGGCTCAGCATTGGGATAGGGAGACATCAAATGAGACAGAAGAAATAAAATACTTTCTCTCATGCTCTTTTCCATTTGGTTTCCTTCTTCCACTTTGTAGGTTGTTCTGTTGATTGGTCTGTAAAGAAAATGTGCCAAAATGTTCTTGAAAAGTTATCTCCCCTGGGCCACATCTGGAGAGGCCAAGCAGGTAACAGTCATGTCAACAGCAATTCCTTCTTTCACTTTCCAAAAGATGAATTTTTAAAGGCTTCAACCAAGATCTGTTTATTACTAGAGAGGTCCCCAAATGACATTAGCGGGTACCTATCACTTATTACTTATCACATATTACCTATCACCCTTTTCTGTAAAGAGCTGGTGTATCAGTGGTTTTCATCCCAGGGATTGTGGCTTCAGGGGTTGTGTTAAACTCTAAAAATAATCACCATTTTCTTTTCATGTCTTTGGGTGTTAGCATCTATTTTTTGGGTATAAGGTGCAAAGTTGTCTTTGCTTTCTTGAGGAGGCTATGGCAGAGGCTGCTAAGAATTTAGCAAGTCTATTTCCCTTTCTTCTTGGGCACACAGGTAGATTATATGTCTAGTCTTCCTTGCAGTTAGATGCAGCCATGATTTGAATGCTGTTCCATGGAATTTGGGCAAGTGATGCACACTCTTTCAGGTTCACCTGTAACACTTCTGTGCAATTTTCCATTCTTTCTATTCCTTCATCTTGTGAGTGAATGTCCATATTGCAGTGTACTCTTGGTATCCACACCTTAAAACAACAGCAACAAAACTATGGCACGTTGGGATGCTGGGTAACTGGCCTCAGTTCCTTGAACTGAACTTGATGTGGATAGGAAACGTACATGTATCTTGGTAGACTACTGAGTGTTTATCAGTTACAGTGGTCTGCAATGTCGTAACTATTGGGTCAAAGACCCAAAAGAGGTAAGAATGAACGCTAGTTTTCTTTGTATCTTCAGAGTTCAGAATGCTCTATAACCATGACCACGTTCCCAAAAGGGCTCAATCCCTTCATCTGGGCATTTACCCCATAGATCAAAGGTTACACTTGGCCAGGCTCGCTTAATTGGGTTGGGAGGAGATTGAATTCATACTCAAGTCTTCTGATTCCTGAATCCTTGTCATTTTACTTCCTACTTCCCTTTGGCTTCAAAGGAAAACCAGAAGAAAATCTACTGGCCATCCGAAGATATGGGAATATCAGTTTAACAAAAAGGTTTATGTTTAAGATTCTTAAGGAATCTCAAGGAATTCATAAGGATGGCTTTCCTGGTAGTCAGCATTAATAAGGTAGGAATTAAATCTGTTTTGTTCACTTGCAACCACATCCTCAAGGGTTTGGTTGAGTGTAACAATAGTATAGGTACTGAATGAATACATGTTGGGTGAAATGCTTGTTTACATGTGGGGATATGTGCATATGTTGGGAGGAGAATTGGCTCCAGTTCATTGGGTCTGAGTCTCACGTGTCTAGAAGGAGGTTGACATCCACTCCTAAGACACAAAGAAACATCACCATTCCCTCCTTTACTCCCATGCTGGAGTGCTCACAAGTATGTTCAAGCCCGGCCACGGAACAGACGCTACAGGAAGGGTGGGGCATCATTCAAAGCCCACCATTTTCCCAGAACGCCACTCACACCACCAAGAGCAATGAGGGAGGAGGGACATGAAGGCCACTCAAGAATGAGGGCAGAAAGTTGGAAAAAATAAATTAGAGAAATAGAGAGACAGGGAAAATTAAAAAAAAAAAAAAAGACTTGCTTAAGTCTATAAATCCCCACAAGCGTCTTCAGTATGGTCTAGGGCAAGATGCAGAGGTAGCCATAGGAACTCTGTGACCACAACCTGAGAGGCCGCTTCCTTTGCCAAACCCATCTGCTCCAGCACACATGACACCTGGAGTGATGGCACTCAGGGAAATAGGTAAGTGAATGGTGTCTGGCTGGAGCTGCAAGAGTATGCAAAAAAAATAAGAAGAAATAGCAGGAGATAATGCTGGAGACCAGGGCCAGAGGTCAGAGAGCCTTGAGTGGGAGGACAAATAATTTCAAACTAGAGGTTCATGGAACCTAAAGTTGTCTTCCTTCACAAGCCAGCTGACTCTAGGCTCAGTGTTTCAAGGTTCATATTCTCCAGATCTCTTATGGCCAGAAAGTTCTCTGCCTCTTCCTCCTGGACCGCAGGGACTACAACGGTACCTTCCCAGAAAGTCTGGCCTGATGATCAGCCCCAGACTAACAGGGAAACAGCAAAATGGTTTCTTGAGTCTTGTAGCCTGACACAATCTCCTTCCCTCCAAATGTCCACCATTCTGAGGACCCACCCAAGAATCATAATCCCGGGGTTTGACTTTTGGTTCTCTCTGTAACCTCAGAACGCGTGGCCACTGAGCACTGAAGTGAGATGCCCTGTTATAGTCATTTGAGTGGGGACACAAGTTGTAGGAGCAGACGATCTAGCGGGGCAGTCATGGGAACTGTAGCAAAGGCTGAGAGAAGCCTACCCATCTCATACAAGAGACCGCACGACAGAATGGGGGATGGGCAAAGATGAGGAGAATCTGCAGAAGGCTTGAAGTGAGGTTCTTTGGTTGTGTCTTTATGGCAAGTTATATGTGTTCTTTGTAGCAAGTTATTTTGTTGTTGTGAGCCTCAGTTGATTGATAGATAGATTAGATAGAGATAAAGATAGAGATAGAGATAGAGATAGAGATAGAGATAGAGATAGAGATAGAGATAATATCTTACACCAGGTATACGTTGTAAGAATTTAGATAAACTTATCTGAAGACAAAACATCATTTTAATAATAATAAATCACACTTTGGAGATGTCTCCTCTACTTGATTATATCTATCTATCATCTATCTATCTGTCTATCTATCAACATCTATCTTGACTTTCCACTGCCTTAGTGCATCTGCTATGTTACCAAAGCATATCTTAAACAACAGTAAAACCCCTAAAAGCACTATGGTTAATCATTGCGTGTATGCCTTTCCCATAGTTGTGAATTGCACCAATTTATGGAACGACAATATTATGTATATCGTTACGTCTCTAGCAACTAGAATACTTTGTGTTCTATAAATGTTTGAGAAGATCGTATAATGGTTAATCATATATTAGTTTCTTACTCTGTGTCAGGCATTATGCTAAGAACTCTAAACGTATTATTCTGATATAATCCTCACTCTAATACTATGCAGTCTCACAATGAAGCATGCCTTAGAGTCACATGGAGGGCTTGTTAAAACACAGAACTCTGAGTCCCAGGTCCAGAATTTCTGATTTAGCAAATCTGGAGTGAGGACCTAAGAATTTGCATTTTTCTAACAACATACCAGGTGATGCTGGCGCTGCTGTTCCAGGGACGACACTGAGAATCATTGCTGAAGTTACCATTTGCATTTTAGAGGTAAGAAAGTTAAATCTCCTGGAGTTGAATAACTAGCTGTATTGGTTTTCTGAAACAGCTGTAACAAAGTGACACAAACTGAGAGGCTTACACAACAGAAATCTATTGTGTCATAATTCTGGAGACTAGAAGTCCAAGATCAAGGTACTGGCAGGGTTGGCCACTTCTGAGGGCTGTGAGGAGTGGGTCTGTTCCAGGCCTGTCCCCTGGCTTCTGGTGGAATTTTGACAGTCTTTGATGTTCCTTGGCTTGTGGAACAATCACCCCAACTTGTGCCTTCACGTCCACCTGGTGTCCTTCTTCTCTGCATGTCTGTGTCCACATTTCCCCTTTCTATAAAGAACACCTATTGGACTAGGGCCTATCCAAATGACCTCATAGTCACTTGATTACTTATGTAAAAACTCTATCTCCAAATAATGTCATATTCTTAGTTACTGAGGGCTAGGACTTCAACATATACATTTTGGGGGAATGCAGGTCAACCGTAACACCAGCCTAATCTCAAGGTCACACAGCCGGTAGGTGTTAGAGGCAAGAGTGAAACTCAGGACTGTGATTCCAGAGCCCACACTTACAGTCATTTCACTGGTTAGACTCCTTGGTAAATGAAGTAAGTGAATAAATATACAAGTAGATCAAAGATGCTGCTAGAGAAAAATTAAAGCCCTGCTTTTATGTCGTGACAACAGAAACTTCTCCCTGTACCTTGCGAAGCACAAGAGAGACACTCTTGAACTCTGACATTGTGATTGGTCTGGCGAATGATACAAGAGGACAGACATAGACAGGATTGTCCCCAGTGCACAGCTGCCATTCAAAGTGTCCCAGTCAAGACGTTTGACTTTTCTGTCTTGCTTACAAATAACACAGTATGTTCAGGGCCTCAAACTAGAAAGTTTCCATTCGTCAATGACTTTCTTGGACCTTCCTTTATCTAATCAGAAGGAATACCTAGCCATTTCAGAAGGGCCTGGTGCAATGCTAAAGATAGTGTCTCCCCCCCCCCTTTTTTTTTCTGGGACAGAAAGGCAGGCTCCTCGGGGTCTGGGACTGCAATGGCTGTGGGAGGGGGAGAGGAGCAAGGTGGGAACGAGCTAGCTAGGTCAAACAGCATGGTTGCATTTTCTCCCCGACTCTTGAAGGCTGAGATTTGTGGATAACATAAAAGGTTACAGCCCCTCTTTGGAAGCCACAAATAACCCTGCTTGGGCCATGACAGCTCAGCGGCCCTTGGCGTGCCATTACACATTTCTGCCTGGGATTCCAGCAGTGCATTCGAGCAGCTGGCCCCAAAGTGTGGTCTCCACAGAGCGTGTCGTAGGAGCTCTGGGTCGCTGGGGAGCTGTTCCCTCCTATGACTCAATGCCCAGAGACAGAGCTCAATCTAATGAAATTACATACTTTCTGGAGTGATTAATAAACATAGTCTATTTCTCCATATGGGATGAATATTGTTAAGTGAAAGGAATGTGGGTTTGTGGGGGTGCATTCGTGTATGGCTGTGCCTCCCCCTCTACGTAGCCATGGAGAAAACTCCAAGACCTTGGCACAGAGAACCTAAGGAAAGACTGGAAAAATAGAGGTAACCCCCCCCACCACCCCAACACACACCCACACACAAAAGAGTGCATGTAAAACCTGGTGAAATCCGAATAGTTCTGAATTCAAGTTAATGGTATTATATCATGTGATTTTCCTGATTTGGACGCTTTACAGTGGTTATGTGCATTATTATTATCATTGGGGGAAGCTGGGCGAAGGGCACACAGGAATGCTTCCCTCTTGTTGCAGCTTCTTATGAGTCTTAAACTACTTGAAGAATGATTTTCACAGTGAGAAAAGGCAATTACAATAGCAACAACAACACAAACGTGAAAGTTTGACCGCTCCACTAACTAGGCATCATCATCGTTCATAGAAGTCACGGTACAGAACCTTTATTAAAGCATTATGATAGTTTCCTAGTCGTATGTCGATTTGGAGAAATCTCTCGCACGGTCTTTTGTTGGATGTGGGTCTCCAGCTACTGATGTCCCTGTCTGAGCCATGATTTGACATAAAAAGTAGTATAAAAAGTGTCCACTGATTCCCCCATTGTAGATGAGCATCATTAAGTCATTGACGTCCAACACTTCAATGCATCCAGAAGGCAGCTGAAGGGGGCCCAGCCCCAGATGTCAGCACATTCCATGTGCCCGGCTTTTGACGGCTTGCAGTACCACTGCCCATCTGGGTCAACCTGGAGCATTGGATGGGGATCACGCCCCCCTGGGCTGCTGTCACATTGGTCCGCTCAGGAGCCCAGTGGCTTTGCCCAGCCAGCATCCATGCCCACCCCACCTCAGGTCCAGGTTTCATGCCCACTGTTGTCGTGGCATCATTAAATACTTTCAGAATCCTTAAACAGGAGATGTTCTTTACCGGAATGATGCTACACGTTATAGAAGCCTCTTCCCATGTCTGCTAAACTAACAATTACATTCAAAGTTTTCTAATTCTTATAAAACTATTTAAGGTATTCTTTTATTCAACATTGTTATAGTCACTTAAATCATTCTGTGTCAGAAAACCTATTTAACTGTAATCATTGGGACATCCTATGATAATTAATTTGAACTAATGAGTGCGTATTAGAAATAATATAAATTAATCATGTAGTTTCTCAGTTACTATTATACACTTATTAACTAAAATGAAAGTATTTCATGACTTTACCAACTTCTGCATTTAAATAAGTCCATAGTCGGGGCGCCTGGGTGGCTCAGTTGGTGAAACGTCTGACTTCGGCTCAGGTCATGATCTCATGGTTCGTGGGTTCGAGACCAGTGTCGGGCTCTGTGCTGACAGCTCGGAGCCTGGAGCCTGCCTTGGATTCTGTGTCTCCCTCTCTCTCTGTCCCTCCGCTGTTTGTCCTCTGTCTCTCTCTCTCTCTTAAAAATGAATAAACCTTAAAAAATTTTTAAATAAGTCCATAGCAGCTGAATATCAGCTCTGCTTGAACCCAGTACATGGTTTTGAAGGCTCGTGGGCTCTCAGTCACAAGAAATGTTCATGAGGAAACTGTCCAGACCCTTTTAAAGTGTTGCTATAGGGAGAATTTGAAAAACCAGACCTGTTTGCATAAATGTCCATTAAATCCATGAACCAGTAAATCAATGAATTAATGAATGCTTAAGAATACCTCAAGTTTCTTCTGACCGTGCAGAGCCATAAACATGACAGAAAAGATTCCTGTGGAGTTTTCATTTCAGTAAGCTAAGGAGAAAGGAAAAAAAGAGGGAGTGACATTCTTTCAGCTATTCATAAAAGCTATGAAGGAAAATAGAACAAACAGAATAAAAGAATGGCAGATTGTTCTAAATAAAAATTTTCAGGCTATTTGTGTCTTTGTTTGTTTTAAACAAATGGATCAAGGTACATAACTCCAAAAATATGTGGTCTTAGATTTTAGCCACTCTGACAGGTGTGAGGTGGTATCTGAGTGTGGCTTTGATTTGTATTTCCCTGATGAGGAGCGACGTTGAGCATCTTTTCATGAGTCTGTCGGCCATCTGGATGTCTTCTTTGGAAAATGTCTATTCAGGGCCTCTGCCCATCTTTCAATCAGATTATTTGTTTTCCTGGTGTTGAATTATATAAGTTCTTTATACAATTTGGACACGAAGTGAAAAACATGAAAAAAAGCAAGTGGTGAGGACGTGGAGAGAAAGGAACCTCATGCACTATTGGTAGGAGGGCAAATAGGTGTGGCCACCGAGGAAAACAGTATGGAGATTCCTCAAAAAATTAAAACTAGGATTACCATATGATCCAGTAATTCCACCCTGGGCATTTACCCAAAGAAAAGGAAAACACTAATTCAAAAAGATATGTGCACCCCTGTGGTTATGAGCACATTATTTATAATAGCCAAGGTAAAGAAGCAATCCAAGTGTCCACTGATAGATGAATGGATAAAACCATAAAAAAGCATGAGATCTTGCCATTGGCAGCAACATGGATGGACCCAGAGGGTATACTGCTAAATGAAATAAGTGTATCAGAGAAAGATAAATATCATATGATTTCACTCATATGTGGAACTTAAGAAATGAAACAAATGAGCAAACAAAGAAATAAAAGAGACAAAAAAAAACCCCAAACAAAACAGACTTAAATTCAGAGAAGAAACTGCTGGTTGCTAGAGAGGAGACGGGAGGGGGCAGCGATTAAATAGATAAAGAAGATTAAGAGTGTGTATCTTGATGAGCACTGAGTAATGTATAGCATTACTGCATCATTATATTGTACACTTGAAACCAACATAACACTCTATGTTAATTATACTCCAATTTTTTTTTTAATTGTGGTCTTATTCCCAACCCACGGGATGGTCAAACCTTGCTTTCACTTCTGTTTCTACTGTGAAGCTACTCTGTGGAATTTTTTTCTGCATATTTTTTTAAATTTTTTTTTAACGTTTATTTATTTTTGAGACAGAGAGAGAGTGAGCATGAACAGGGGAGGGTCAGAGAAAGAGGGAGACACAGAATCTGAAACAGGCTCCAGGCTCTGAGCCGGCAGCACAGAGCCCGACGCGGGGCTCTAACTCACAAGACCGCGAGATCATGACCTGAGCCGAAGTCGGACGCTTAACCGACTGAGCCACCCAGGCGCCCCATCTTTCTGCATATTGGGAAAACTCTTCTTACCCTCCTCAATGCCAGGAAGATTGTTCTCCTTGAGTTTGGATGAGTCTTACGAAAAAGACGATTGAGTCATGTGTGGTGTTAGATCATGTTCCCTAGAAAATAGCCTGACACAGAGCTTATGTGCTCATGCTTTGCTAGGAGATCCAGTGCCAGAACAGTGGGATAATACTTTAATACACTGTCCACAGCATTATGCGAAAACACATCTGGCTGCTGGTTCATACAGTGCGTCCCTGAACAGGCCATAAAGATCTGCCACCCCTTGGAATAGCCCATCGGAGAAAGAAAGGGACTGGCATTTATCTGCCCCTCCTGTCTCCTTTTAGTAAAGTTTTTTCCGTGGGACACTAACAACTCATGCTTCAGAGTTGTGTGATCCAGCCCCTCGGGCATGGAGAAAATGAGCTCCTATGTTCAGTGATGGGGAGCTGCATCCTAACTAGGAAGTAGAGGGAGGAGCCATAGCCCTCCCTGGCTGGCTGTTGGTCCTGGGTTCTCAGTGGAAGCCATCTCAAAAACCCAGTCCCCATCATCAGGAAGGCCAAGGCCAATGAGAATGCCGGGAATGATAGTGGCAGGTGAAAGCTTCCCATCCAGCAAGTGGAGTAGAGCTCAGCAGGCAGGGCAGGCCACGTGAATCTAAGAAAACACATCTCTCAGGTCCTGTATACTGATGATAATTTGTGATCAGAGAATTGACTCTGGAGCTAGTTCCTAGAAAGGAGGCCTTAGGGAAGTGTTGAATGATGGAAGTCTTTCTTTGCGATTGTCTTTAAGGGTTAATGGTCTCATATAGAGACAATTTCTATATGTTTATTGCAAACAACTCTATCATTATTTTATATTCTCTTCCTCTATCTCTAAAGCTTTTTTATACAAACCAACTTTTATTGAAACATGTTTAAAATTATAGAGGATAGGGTGAGCTGGACCTTCACATGTGTCATTGACCTTATACTGTTTAAGAGGGTGTGGTGAAGTGTTCAGTCTAATCTACTTCAGTGCTCAGAGGCCAATCTGGTATTGCTGGTGTATGTTTCCATTGAATTCAGTTAGCACAGATACCTTTGGTTTCTACCCAAACTTTCAAGAAAAAAAAAAAAAAAAACTAAGACTCAGAACACAAAGACAAAAATCTAGATACCATTATTGGTAATTGGGTGCTTTTGAACACTGACGATTTTTAACACCTGACACTGAGCATAAGTGAGGTAAGCAGGAAATGAAAACTGTCTATTTTTATTTTATTGAGAATAGTGTCTATCGTTTAAAATTTTTAATATTTTATTTATTTGAGAGAGAGAGAATGTTAGCAGGGGAGGGACATAGAGAGAAGGGGGGGACACAGAATCCGAAGCAGGCTCCAGGCTTTGAGCTGTCAGCACACAGCCTGATGCAGGGCTCGGACCCATGAACTGTGAGATCATGACCTGAGCTGAAGTCAGAGGCTTAACCGACTGAGCCACTCAGGCGCCCCTAGAATACTGTCTATGTTTTTAACTGTCAGCTGTAAAGCTCTGTGATGGTTAATTTTCTGTGTCAGGAATGCCAGAAGAGCTGGTAAAACATTACTTATGGGCGTGTCTGTGAGGAAGTTTCAGGAAGAGGTTAGCATTTGAATTGGTGAAGTGAATAAAGCAAATGGCTCTCTCCAATGTGGGGGGCAACCTCCACTCCCTTGAGGGCACAAATAAAACAAAAAGGTGGAAGAAGGGTGAATTCACTCTCTCTCTCTCTCTCTCTCTCTGCTTGAGGTGAGACAGCCTCCATTTTCTGCCCTTGGACGTGGGCACACCTGGATTCCCAGGTTTTCAGACTCAGATCAGGACTTAACACCATCAGGCCCCTGATTCTCAGGCCTTTGGACTTGGACTGTATTGTTCACTATTGGCTTTTCTGGTTCTCTAGCTTGTAGATAGCAGATCATGGGACTTCTTGGCTTTCATAACCACATGAGCCAATTCCTAGAATTCTCCTTGTGTGCACACACACACACACACGTTGTTGGTTCTGTTTCTCTGGAGAGTGTTGACTAATATAAGTTCATGCCCACCTTCACGTAAATAACACTGTGATGCTAATCCCTGTCTTGAACACCTGGCCTGATGAATGCCCAGCCACGACTGTAAGGAACCCTGCCTAACAAGCCCACAGTCCTCTCCCATCCGAGCTTATCCCTCAGCCTCTTACTTGCCCTACCACTATCACCCATGTGCTCCCTGGCTTCTTCCCAGCCTTGACTCCACTGGCCTGCTGTCCCATCCAAACCATCCCTACATGTCCCCAAACATGTCAGTTATGCCGTAGCACAAACCTCCTATTTCTAATGGTGGCTCTCAACCATCAGTGTTCATTTAAGCCACCAGTGGATATTTTTTTAATGCTGATTTCCGAGCCCCACCCAGCCCTAAATCAAAATTTTCAAGGATAGAACCAAGACACTTTATTTTTATCTTTCAAACCACCTAGATGATTCTGTCGAGCAGACATGGTGGTGAGTCGCTGAGTTAGAGCATGAGATGTGTTTCCCCTAGCGCAGTCCGCACAGTCACTTTAGCCTCCTTCTCTTCTGCCCTGCCTCTTCTTGCCTTGCCATCCACCTGCTGTTCTGGGCACCAACCTTCCTCCTTGATAATTGCTCCCAAGCTCTCATTTCTATCCAGCTCACTTGATGCCTTGACCTTAGAATTGGTTGCATCATAACAGCTAGAATCTCAGAATCAGACAGCACCCAGGAGATTCTCTAATCTTACCATCCTCTCAACTGGAATGTTTTTATAGCCTCCACACCCGAGGTTTTTCATCTGGGGTCTGTAAACCTCAGTGGAAAATATTACACCTTCAATTTTTCTATTCTGTTATCTTCATTTTCCTCCTATTATGACTATAAGCGATAACTACAGCTGTGTTAGTAGTACCTTGAACTTAATCACTAATAGATATCACAGGTAGTTCATTTCAGTTAGTTATCACAGCTGTCTTAACATCTTATGTATTCTCCTTATGGCCTCAAAATGATAGTTATTTGATCTCCTGCTAGATATTGTCGTTTAATGTTAATAAAGAAGCACACACAATACTGTATTTCAAATATATTACATATTTTGATCTCTTTCAAGGTAAGCGTTTTTCCTTATAAACCTATGTATTTTACTTCATAGATTTGAGAACAGTAATTCTCCACAATGAGATATCACTATACACACACCAAAATGGCAAAAATTAAAAATATTGACAACACCAAATGTTACCAGGTATGTGGCAACGTTAGAAATCTCCTGTGTTGCTGGTGAGGGTATAAAATGGTACCACCATTGAGGAATGTCTGGTGGTTTCTTATAAAATTAAATTTCACCTACCCAATGCCTCAGAGTTCCCTTCCTGGTATTAATGCATGGTAAATGAAATGCATGTCCACAAGAGGAGGTAGACAGTATGTTCGTTGCAGCTGTCCCCGTAATCATTAAACCACAATCAAAAACAACCGGGAAAGAACCCAGGTGTCCATCGATAAAAGAGTAATGAAAGTCCATGGATTATTCACACGATAGAATATATTCACACAATTATTCACACTGGGGAATAACAGTAATAAATGAACTACTGACGCATAGAGTATCGGCAGGGCTGAATCTCAAAAACATGCTGAGCGAGGGAAGACTTACCCCAAAGAATACATATGGTATGCTCCGTGTATACTAAGCTCTAGAACAGGCAAAACTGATCTGTGGTAGGAAAATAAAATCAGAGTGGTGGTTGCCCTTAGTGGTGTGGGGGTGGGACTGGCTGGGAAGGCACGTGGGCATGGCTTCTTTCACTGAGTGTAGCTTTCAAGACTCACCCTTGCCAGTGCTTCTATCCTTTTCGTTGTTGAGTAGTACTCCTTGTATGACTATACCACAATTTTTAATCAAGTCTTCTACTGATAGACACCCCAGCTATTATGCTGTGGGCCACTATGGGGATGCTATTATAAAATTCTTGAATACGAGCGCCTGGGTGGTCAGTTGGTTGAGTGGACGCCTTCCGCTCGGGTCATGATCTCTTGGTTCATGAGTTCCAGCCCCATGTTGAGCTCTACACTGATGGTGCGGAGCCTTCTTGGGATTCTCTCTCTCTTCTTCTCTCTCTCTCTGCTCCTCCCCCACTTGTATTCTCGCCCTCAAAATAAATAAACTTAAAAAAAAATGCTTGTATACATTTGTGGGGAACCTAGAGATCCTCACCTTTTGGAGACGCCTTGGGTGCCTTCCTTCCTGATCGGGCTGTCTGCTTGAGCATCGTCAGGAGCCTTATCTTTCAGAGGCTCAGCCTTGGCACCTCTGCGTTGTGTCTTTAGAAGTTGATGAGCATGTGTTGCTGATAAAGTTGTGAAATAAGCGAGTGGAACAGTTCAAACCAGCTCATTCTCAACCTCCACTACTCCTGACTAGAGCTGATACCGCGAGTTGCTGGTACCCGCTGGTCTTTCTCAAATTCTTTGGTACACACACTCCATTATTTAAACTTTGGCTATCTTCAAGCCTGCCCTACTTAAAGCTCTTCTTTCATTCAGCTACGTGAATGCAAGTCCACTGGTAAGAAATGGACGTCATTCTTAACCGGACCCCAGAGTCCATTCTCAGCTCTGCCTCTAATGGAGCCTACTCTTGCCCTTACCTGACCCCTAGTGTTGCAATGCCATATTACTCTTCCAGGTCCAACTGGCCTCTGTAAAACAGCCTAAATCTAGTGGTTGACGTCTGAACAACTCTCTCATTCATTGACCTTCTGTCTAGTTTCCTGTGCCTAGCCCCCCAAGTCAGGCCACTTCTGTTACCCATTGCCCAAGCCTGGCTAACATCTTAAAAATACTGATGGGGACCCTTATAAAACTTTTCCATGTGACCTCAGTGGCACCACAAGTGACTTGACAAGGAGGGAGCAATATGGAGTGTTTCACATCATCTCTAAACTTTCTCAAAGTTTCATTCTTCGGTTCTTCCTTGAAACAAATGTTTTAGGCACACAAAAAGATAATTGCCCTCCTGACAGCTCCCTTTTGGATGTTGTCTCTCCTACCTTAAAAGGATGTCTCTGTCTCTAAGTTTCCGTAGGTTCCAAATTAAGAGTTTTCCTCGTAGGAGAGATGGTGGCTTGATGAAAGAGAAAATATGTTTACTGGATTGTCATCTATGTGCTGGTTTTATGTTCCATTTCACAGTAAGTAGAATATATCAGGAGTTTTGTTTACTGCTAGTGACAAAGACTGGAAGTAAAGGCAACATATATGAGATTGAAGATCAGGTAGAGGCGTTTAGAGGTAGGCAATCCAGGACAGGTATAACTACCCCGTAGATTCATCAGAGACAGTAGACGGCTTCTATCTTTATCCTCTACCATCTTCCCATGCAGCCTCTAGTCTCCAAAATGGCTGCTGGGCTTCAGCTCTCACCATCTGCATTCCAGACAACAGGAAAGAAGCACAGGGAGGCTCTCTTTAAAAAGCCTCCCCGTCGTCTTTTGGCTTATCCTCTTCAGGCAGTAATTAGTCACATGACCACACCAAGATGTAAGGGAGTTGGAAAATGTCAAGCTCTAGCTGGGCACTGTCGTCCTAAGTGGCATTGGGATTTTTGTTTCGTTTTCTTTTTTCTAAGAAAGAAGAGAAAATGGATATTGAGTGGGGCATAGAAGTTTCTGTCAAGAGGCAGATTCCAGATTCCATAATTAGGCCTGTTTTACAGTAAGCTCCTGCTGTTTCTGTGTCATTAGAGCTCTCTGATATGTTTTATACTTGTATCGTTAGAGAACTGCTAAATAATTTCCAGCGTGCTAATCACTGCCTTCTTTACACCGCATCTTTGCCTCGCGTCTCCTTCTAGCACTGCAGATATCTGAACACATGTCTTTCTTCCCCACTTAAAGTCTACCAGAGGCTCAACTCATATGTTTATCCTTACAGAGCCTGGTCCATTGTTTTGACAGGCATTTGGTAATTGATAAATGATTGTAGATCTAAAATGCATTTGTCCCTCTTCGTCCAGCACGTGCTCCACCCCCTTGGTGACAATTTACAGAAAAGAAATTGTTTTCATTTTTGCTACTCCCAGATTCGCCTCCTCTGCCGTTATTTAAGGTGTGCTTTTATTTTCATAGAATAATTCCAGCAGAAATACATGTGTGACAGTTTGTTGGCTACCACGTGGAATGGGGATTTTGCCAAGCTTTGGACACCCGTTTTGCTTTCGGAGTGTCAGTATAATGTTCCCTACCTTTCACAGCTACTCTGAAGAGACATTATCTCAACCAGCTCTGAAAGGTATAACACCTTACTGCCGTTACACTTAGGAGCAAAGGAAGAGAAGACAGAAAGGCCTGTGGTTGTCTAACTAATGCCATTGCAGTGGATTATGAGGTGAGAGTGTTTATGTAGCTTTTTAGAACACAAACCTCACTCCTAACATTATCTGAAGATGGCAAAAGGAAAATGTTAATGGCAGGAAATGCTAGATTTAGTAAAAATACTCTCCATGCTTTGGACCACATTATGGAAAGGTATGTTTTATAACAGTAATTTTACCCTGGCTGTTTGCTGTCGTCTGCAAAGTGGTGTGAGTTTGTTTAGAAGTTAACTCTTACCAGGCCTACAAGATAGATAGATAGATAGATAGATAAGCAAGGAAAGGCGTGGAAAGATCAGTGATGAAATGTTGTAAAAGGGCAGAGACTCAGATCACAGTCTTTGCTTCCTTGTAGCCCCTGGCCACCAGGATGGTGAAGATCCAGCTCTCCCAACTAAAGAACTTTCACAGGAGGGTGTCCAAGATGGGGGGGAGGCATTGCTGAAACAACGCATGTGATGAAGGACTCAAGAGCTGTGGATATTGAATCTGGAGCAGGGGAGGCCTGAAAGGACATGGTCTTAAAGGAGAGGAGCAAGGTTTGGTTTTAAAAAACTCAAGGAGTAGGACCAAAATCATGAAGGAAAGGAATCTATAGACGATAGACCCCCAGCTCATTCAAAGGAATAACTAACACTCCAGGCGTCCTCAGAGCAGTCCAGGTAATCTCAGTAGGAAGTGAGGTCCCTGTGGCCAGAGGAATTCGACCAGAAAGTAGATGTCTGTTTGGCAAGAATCTCCAGACAACACACGTGAGCAAAACCACTGCTGCCCCATCCCCCATGATTTCTCACCAGGTTGTTGCAAGAGTCTCCCAGCAAATCTCCCCGCTTTGGCCTTGCCTTTCAACAAAAAGAAGAAAAACGAATCTACAGAAGCCTGAATGGCCCTTCCAGGAGTATATTAGATCATGTCACTACTCTGCTCAAATCCCTCCTATGGCCACCTCTCTGAATTCATCTCTTGTCACTCTCCTCCCACTTGCTTCCACTCCAAGCACACTGGCTACCCTGCTGTTACCCAAATAACCTCACGTAAGCTCCCACCTCAGGGCCTCTGCACCTGCTCTTCCTCCTGCCTGGAATGTCCTCCCTCCAAATATGCCCTTCTTGGCTAGATCTGTCACCAATCACTGATGTCTTCCTAGCTGTCACTTCTTCGGTGACAGATTGCCCCTGCTCTCATACCCCCATCCACTATCCCTGCTGTATTTTTCTTTCATTTTTTTTTTAAGTTTATTTATTTATCTTAAGAGAGACAGAGACAGCACAGGCAGGGGAGGGGCAGAGAGAGAGGGAAACAGAGAATCCCAAGCAGGCTCGGTGCGGCCGGTGCCAAGCCCGATGCAGGGTTCGAACCCACAAAACCATGAGCTCATGGCCTGAGCCTCGACCAAGAGTCAGATGCTTAACGGACTTAGCCACCCATGTGCCCACTGCCGTATTTTTCGTGGCACTCGGCACCATCTAACATGCCACGGTTTTTTACTTGCTAAGTGACTCTCTCCTTCTGCGTCATGAATGTAAGTTCCATGAGGACACGGTCCATCTCTGTTTTGTTTACAAGGTGTAGCCAAAGTACCTGGAAGAGTGGCAATGCCTGGCATAAGATAGGTACTTGGGAAATAAATATTGAATGAATGAATGATGGCTCTCAAAGACAGGGTTCCAGACTTTGAGAAATGAGGCTGTACTGTAGACTCTGGAGAGTCACTGAATAGGTCTAAATAAGGTCATAATAGCCTTACTTTTGCATCTAAAATGATCTCTCCAACAGAGTCAGGAAAGGAGGCCTGGAGTTCCAAGCCATGCACATAAAAAGAGTCCATGAAGAGGGCTAACTCATAGTCCAGGCAAGAAGCCTTGAGAGCAAGAGTGGTGTGCTTGGAAGAGATGTTCCTGGATTTAAAACTGGGCAGAGAAATTCCATTTCGGATGCCTAGTTTATCTGTACAAAGCTACTCAGTTGCCCGAGAGCCTTTTCTCTGCTGGGCCCCAAACTTCATCACTACAAAGACACACGGTCAATGCCTTCCTTTCCAGTATGGTGAGAGGGGGCGAAAGAATGTTTTGCTTGGCTGTCCTAGTCCCAAATCAGGACCAATAGGATCAAATCCAACCAGAGCCCAGATCTAGTCCCACTCCAGAACAGACCGGACATTTGGTGTGTGAACAGACAGCCCAGATACCAACCCCCAGTTTCCATTACAAAAATAATAAAAGTTCGAGGGAAATGAGATTGGAAAACCAAAGTAAGTAGAAGACTCAAGACATCCTCCTATTTGTTTTTCTTCTGTTTCTAGGCCCTGAGCCAGGAGGGCCCTCTTCCCAGTGGTTGCCTGGTTACAGCCTGAGAGGTTCGCCAGGGTAACATCTGGAATAAAGGTGGGTGGGCAAGGAGCCAGGGCCTGCTCAACTTGAGAAGGATCTGAGAAAGAAAGGAAAATAGAATTTTTTTGTCTAATTACTGCCCAACCTTGAGGACAAAGGAAGGAAATATTTGAGATAAACAGAAAATATGTTAAAAGGTTTTCTTTTAAATGGTTATTGCAACTCATTAACATAGCAAAGGAATAGAAGGCATGAGGGAATTCTGGAAATTACAGCCATTTTAATTAGTTGTGTTTTAGAATGGGCATTTATTACCCATGACCCTAGGCAACTCCGGATTTTGTGTCACTTAGTATTATTTTTGAGTACAGCCTGGTTTAGAGCAGAAGGAGCTACATGAAAATATCTAATAATTATAATGGTAATATTCATAACAAATATTCATTAGTTGCTTACCATGTTCCACTCTACATGCATTATCTCACTGAATCCCTGTCACCCTTTAAAGAAGACCAAGTCTTATAGATGGTAGGAAATTTCCTACTGAACAGCTCTTCACAATAATTAGAATTGTTCCTATCATTATAATTTAAGACCACCCTGATTTTAATTATAATAGGACACCTGAGAGTAGATCTAGGACACTCCTCAAAAATACAAAACAAAAACAAAAAAACCCCCAAATCCAAGCTAAATATTTTTGTTCAGGCAGAAATGATCACATGATTAAACGCTGGAAGCAAATAGTAAAGACAAGACAAAAGAGCCACGATGGAATGTAAGCTCATAAGGGCAGGGCACAAAATTGTTCTGTTTATGACTGTACCTGCAACATAGAGCACAGACATTGGCACCTCGTACTAGCTTAATACATTCTGGTGAATGTGCCAAAAAACTACTAGTTTCTGATAAGAAATAACAAAGAAATCCAAGATGATCCCTACTTGTTGGGGATATTTGACCCAAGAACTCTTGTTGACAAATATTCTACATAAGATCCTAATTCAGGCAAACACTACTTTCCAAATGAGATCTTGTTGGGTCTTTGGCTCAGGAGCCTTATCCTCTATGAGTCAGATGGGTGTAAAGGATGATTGTGGAGAGTAATATTGAGTTCATACAATTCAAAGCACATGCTTATTTGATGCCCACAGAATGCTGAGCCTTCTTACACGAAGCACTATGGATTCGGCAGTAGATTAATCACTGTAGCTGCCCTCGAGAAATGCAAGGCCCAGTTGGAGAGATGGGCACACGAGTGAAGAAATAAACCCACTGGATTAAGTGCTATGCCAAAGACACCGTATACGCATAGAAGAAGGAGGTAGCTTGGTAGTTACGAAGACATTGGAGAGAAGACATGGTTGAGTTGAGTCTTGCAGATGTGACTGTCAGACACCCAGTTGGGGAAAGAGTATTCCAGGAAGAGGGACCAGCTTACACAAAGACGTGTAAACCTGTGCAAGGTATAGGTGGAGTGCTAGCTGGCGTGATGTTGGGAGATGAGGTAAGGATCACTCATTCAGGGGCTCCTACAGCCTGTTTACAAGTTTGGATTCTGTTCTCTAAGTAACAGAAAACCAAAAAGGGAAGAAAACTTTCAAAAAAAACAGAGGTTATATTATCAGGAGTTAGTGACAGGTTGGCTGCAGACGGTAAGAAATGAGTATGAGGCATTTTGTCACAAAGGGGGCACAAGTTTGAGAAGAAGATAATAAGGTCAGCTTTGGGGTGCACTCATTGAGGTGTATCTTCTAAGCAGCCCAACAAGCAATAGAGACAATGGCTGGGGGGTTCAGGACAGTGATGGTAGCTGGAAAGAATTTGGGATTCATGCTGGTGGAAAAGGAGATGATGTGCCTACTCAGGGCTTGGAGGGGTGGTGATGTGTAGAGCTATGATTCTTTCTTCTAGGTCATGAATCTTTTGAGAATCTCATGTAATGCTATGGACTCAAATCAGGAAACTGGCCAAAAGCTCTGTGCTTACACGTAGAGTCTGCATTCAATTTCAGGAGATTCCAAGACTCTAGAGAACCACAGAGCCTCAGTTAAGAAACCCTGGAGTATAGGGAAGACGAGGTCCTGGCTGTCCTGGCTGTAAGTAGTCTGGGTGGTGAAAAGGTAGGAGAAATTCAAAAAGAAGAGTTTACAAATAGAAGAAGAAATTCAAATAGAAGAGTGTCCTGACCTCCACCCCCACCCGTACCCAGAGCACATGCCTCCCAGAAAGCCAAGTGACATTTGCTTCTGAGTTTAAATACTCAGATTTAGCAGAGTAGACATTTGGGCTCTTGTCAGCTCTTTAAAATATTTGACAAACCTCCCTTCCCACCCACCTTCTCACCCGTGTTTCTTTTTCCATGTGCTGCACCATACTGATATGCCTTTAGAGGAGCTCCGTGGACCCATTAGGAAGAAGCCGACTGGAAGTTCACAAGTGTGAACTTGGATTCTTTACAAGTATGAGTTTCTAACTTGGGGAAACGTCTATCCTGGTGGTAAAAGACACTTGGGGTTTTCTCCAGAGCTTCACAGAATGGCACGAGTTACTTAAAAAGCAAACCAAAATGTCATAAAGACAGAAAACAGCTTCCGGACTGAGAAGTGTTCTTGTCCTTCCCACAACTAGCCTTGAAATCTCAGCAGCCAGGTTTGTGACTGCTGTGGATCATTTGTCAACACGTAGAGCAGTCGCAGCACAGCAAAGCCTAAATCTTTCCTGAATTTCACTGAAACACTCCTGAGTCCTTCTGCCTCCGTGGCTGGTCACTGCCTGAAATTCCTCTCTCAGGACCATCTGGTCTTGTTTGAATGAACAGCTGCCCCATCCGCTGGTCCCCTCACTCCAGAATTACCCCCTGTTCTGGCCTTTGCCCCCTACCTCTCTCTTCTCATCCCCATCCCTGTCTGTCTGTCACCCACGCTACCTTACAAATGATCTTTCTCAAATGAAAATATTGGAGCGCCCGGGTGGCTCAGCCAGCTAAGCATCTGACTCTTGGTTTCGGCTCAGGTCATGGTCTCACGGTTTGTGAGTTTGAGTCCCACGTTGGGCTCTATGCTGACAGTGCGGAACCTGCTTGGGATTCTGTCTCTCTCTCTCTGCCTCTCTCTCTTTCAAAATATGCTGACAGTGTGGAGTCTGCTTGGGATTCTGTCTCTCTCTCTGCCTCTCTCTCTCTCTCTCAAAATAAATAAATAAACATTTAAAAAATATACAAATAAAATGAGAATATTCACTCACACCTTCCCTTATTTTGACTGGCATTCAGAGCCCTTCTGATCTGGCCCCACCCACCTCACCAGTCTCGTGTCCCCTGGCCTCCCATTTCCCCACATCCTGCATGTCAGCCACACCACACTACCTCAGTCCCCAAGACATGCCTTCTTCTTTATCACCTTAGCATACACTACCACCTTATTCTAGACTATCTGGTGAATGCCAGGCTAGCCTTCAAGGTTCACCTGAAGCACTATACCCTCTGGGGTAGCCTCTCTGACCCTTTCCCCACTCTCAGCAAAGACCTGTTTTCACCCATGAGCTCCCATGATGTTCGGAGCATTTGGCTATAATAGCACGTGATAGAGTACGTGTATTGTGCTTTTTGTGTAGGAGTGTTTCTAGGCTTGTCTCCCACACTGGACGGTGGGCTCCCTGACACGAGTTGAGCATTTTTCAAGCCACACTGACTTCACAGATGGACCCATCCAGTGGTCTCCCCAACTTCTTCTCATTCAGGGAGGAATTCCCTTTTGTCCCCTTTTACGAACAGTTCGCTAAAATTTGACCCAAGGAAAGATGGGCATATTTAACCTATTTAGAAACACTCTTCTAAGACAGGAAGTGAAATGTGAATATGCCAGTGATCCTTCCTAGGGTGCATGGTATTTACTAACTTTTATTAAAATGGGAAAAACCTGTAGCAATTGCCTTGTGTTACTATATGCGATTAGGTACAATTTTATGTCATCCTTGCCACAGATCCAGACTGTTTCACCTCGTACTGATTCGTGTGATTTCAACCTGACTTCTCTCCATTCCCTCCCCTCCCCTTCTCTCCCTTCCTCTTTCTCCCTGCCTACTCACACAACAAACAAATGTTGGCTGATTGCTTCTTCACCATCCTGCCTTGGGGGATACAGAGCAGTACTTTGAAACATTCATGTGCCCATGAATCACCCGGTGATCGTGTTAAACTGTAGAATCTGATTCAGCAGGTCTAGGGCTGAACCTGAGATTCTGCATTTCCCATGAACTCCCAGGCAGTTTGGACCACACTTTAAGTAACAAGAATATGAAGGATGGGGGACGAATCAGGCAGAGACTGTGCTCTCACAACAAGATGACCGTCTAGGGCCTGACCGTCTAGCCCTGACTTTGCCACATCCTGACAGGGAGTTCCCCTTAGTCCACCAGGTCTGTTTTTTCACAAAATACAAACTCGTTCTTTTTTTAAAATTAAGATATAACCTATAGATCGGTAGTTGCCTGAGGTGGGGGTGGGGTGAGCAAAAAGGGGTTAGGTGGTCAACAGATACAAATTTCCGGTTATAAAATAAATAAGTTGTGGGGGTGTCATGTACATCATGGGGACTGTAGTTAATGCTTCTGTATTGTACATTTGAAAGTTACCAAGAGAGTGGATCTTAAAAGTTCTCATTAAAAGGCCTATCCATTACTGAAGGGGAGAAATCTGTGAGAGAATAATGTGGGACTGGGAAAAGGGGAGAGGGGGTCATTCCTTCTTTGCCCCCTGAAAAGAAGGTTTGGGTGGTGAGTCAGACGAGAGCAGCATGCCCAGGATTCTGATGGTACTTTTAAGCACAAGCTGAGCAAACCATTAAAGTTTAGGCTCCAATTTTAAGACCTCCAAAACATAGCTAAGGGAATCTCATTTGCGTGCTTGAGAATAAATTGGGAGGAGGGCAAAGAGACTGAACAGCTTCCCAGGAATGTACCCAGAGGCCAAGGGGCCAGGGGCTCATTGCTGCTATGTGATGCTGGAGAGTTTCTACAGTGCAGAGATTGTTAGGTAGGAAACTGATGAAGTCTTAATGGTGAACCATGAACTCTCTCTGGGAGCACTAGAAGAGAGAGGGGGATTTGGTGGGACTCTGCAAGTTTCCACCCAATTCCATTGCAATGTTAAAACGGCATAAAGCTGGGAAACCAGGAGGCTCAGGAAATAGCAAAGTTTTCTTACAGCCGCCAAGCCTCCTCTCTGTGCTTTAGAAACTGAGAATCCTGACATTCCT
The DNA here is from genome assembly GCF_016509475.1 of Prionailurus bengalensis. Classification (NCBI taxonomy): domain Eukaryota; kingdom Metazoa; phylum Chordata; class Mammalia; order Carnivora; family Felidae; genus Prionailurus; species Prionailurus bengalensis. The sequence goes on from NC_057354.1 coordinate 20,311,772, forward strand.
ACCTACTGAGTGGCAGGTTGATGACCATTCCTGTCCACTGCTCGAGAAGTTCTTTTTCTTTTCCTTTCCTTTTCCTTTCTTTTCTTTTCTTTTCTCTTTTCTCTTTTCTTTTTTCTTTTCTTTTCTTTCTTTTCTTTTCTCTTTTCTCTTTTCTTTTCTTTCCTTTTCCTTGCCTTGCCTTGCCTTGCCTTGCCTTTCCTTCCTGTTCTCTTCTTTCTTTTCTCCTAATTGTGTCAGCCAGATTACTAGTTATCTGTCCCTTTCAGATTCATGCAATCATTCATTCATTTATTCGTATATTCATTCTCACACTTCATTTCTTCCAAATACTTCGTGTACATCTATTATGTACCAGATACTGAATATATGCTTTCACCATGAAAATAAAATATAAAATAAGACAGGAGTCACAATACAGCTCCTTCCACTTTTCCATTGAGGATGATTAGTTTATAGCATCCTTTGGCTATTGTTAGCTAAAAACCATCCCAACTTCAACACTATCCAGAATGCGTCCCTTTGTCTTGTCTGTAAGAATATCATGAGATCACATTTCAAGTCCCTGATTAACTTCAGGGTTAGGATTTCTTTTCTTTCTCTTTGAATTAGCAACCTCTTTAAAGACCTTATTTTTTAAAAATAATGGTGGTTTAAGCTAATTCCGGATTTATATTAGTAAGTGCGTACTGGCTCCTGGTGAGCATAACATTCCTGTCTAAACACACACAAATGATCTCTTTAGCCATCTATTCTCCAATGGTGCCTCAGAGCCAGTAAAATCATTGCTGCAAGGTGTGATAATCCCTCTTTATACACCTTTACGGATTGTGACTATCTTTGTCTGCCTACATTCCTTCCCTTTATCCATCATTCCTCAATAGTCACGCCGATAAACTCAGCCTGTTTTCCTCACCAGTGGCAGACATCGTTCAAAAACTTGAGCTTGTCAGAGAGTTCCCTGTGCAGCTGTGTTGGAGATTTACAACACTTCTTCTTCTTTTTATTTATCACATTATTATACAATTATCTAGTTTTACCCTTAAAAAGTGGTATCAAAAAAGTGCCCATTTAAGAATTCCTACCCACAAAATATTAATGGTGGTGGCCTCTGGAGAACAGGATTTACAGGGTAGGAGAGACAGAGAGATATCTTCCTTTTTATTTTGTATTTCTTGGATCACTTGATTTTCTTTTTTTTTTTTGTCTCAGACATCTAATCTTTACATAAAAAACATTTTTTTAATGTTTATTTATTTTCAGAGAGAGAGAGAGTACAAGTTAGGGAGGGACAGAGAGAGAGGGAGAGAATCCCAAGCAGGCTCCACACTGTGGAGAGCCTGCCACGGGGCTCGATCTCATGAAATCAAGAGTCAGATGCTCAACCGACTGAGCTACTCACTTGCCCCATAAAAACAATTTTTTAATTTTTTATTAAATTTTTTTTAGTGTTTATTTATTTTTGAGAGAGAGACAGAGTGTGAGTGGGGTAGGGGCAGACACAGAGGGAGACACAGGTCCCAGAGCAGGCTCCAATATCTGAGCTGTCAGTACAGAGCCCAATGCGCGGCTTGAACCCATGAACCATGAGATCATGACCTGAACTCAAATTGGATGCATAACCAACTGAGCCGGCCAGGTGCTCCAAAACAATTTTTTAATACATTTCCTACTATATTCATTGGTTCATAGACATGAACCTACTATATTCATTCCTACTATATTCATTCCTACGATATTCATTGGTTCATAGACACGAACCAGTAATTATAAAACCTGGTGATAGGTATTCCTACCAGCCCTTCTAAGTCCCAGGCCACGCTCTATTGCAAAGGAAATGTCAGAGTCAAGGAAAAGACATGTGCAAGCCTTGCCTAGGACACACCCACCTCCATTGCCTGCCCCCACCTCCTCACCTGCAGCTTTGTTCTCTCTCCTCACCTGGTCTGCATTACTCAACTCGATGTCTTCACGCCTTTTCACCTGAGATATCTACCACTTGCCTGTGTCTCAGTCTCCCTGGCTCATTGGTTTGTTCTCTCCTGAATTTATCTCCTTCTCTCTAGCACAACACATTAAGACTGAGTCATTGTGATAAACCACTAGCTTGAACGTGGCCTTCCTCAAATGAACTACCTTAAGAAAAAACCAAGTAGATTTGGAACGAATTGTCCCCACAGTTTCAAGAGCTGCTATAGAGGGGTTTGGGTAGGTGTCTAAATACATCCATTCTTCCCTTCTCGAGTCATGATTTACTCCTGGTCCGTTTTTGTTGCCCACCCTTTTCCCACCCCCAGTTTCCATCATTTTCACTTCTATCACAAATACATTTATTTTTTTTAAGTTTATTCATTTTGAGAGAGAGAGAGAGAGAGAGACGAGAGGCACACAGAGGAGAGAGAGACTCCCAAGCCGACTCCAAACCATCAGTGCAGAGTCTGATGCGGGGCTTAAACTCATGAACTGTGAGATCATGACCTGAGCCGAGATCAAGAGTCAGACGCTTAACCGACTGAGCCACCCAGGCATCCTGCAAATACATTTATGATTATACTTAAGCACAGGGAGGAAGTTTCCCCATATCATTTATTATACTCCTCAGAGTGAGTAGTGTCCATAAGCCACGCCAAAACCTCATTAGACGCGCTGCTTTGGTCAAAAAAAAAAAAAAATTCTGAGAAGATAACCTGCCCTCTTTTGTCAAGGACTGGAAACCATCAAGTGAGAACACGTACCTTGTGCTCTGAGCTCACCTGCCCAGGTCCAAGGTCAACCACCTGGACTCTGATCCCAGCTGCTGCCTCCTGGGCAATCTCATGACATCGTCCGTCCACCACCCACCTTGCACTTTTAATCTCTTCCTCTCTACTGACTGTTGACACTCAGGCCACAAACAATTCCATTGGTTTTCATCTTAAAAATAGACTAAAGGGGCGCCTGGGTGGCGCAGTCGGTTAAGCGTCCGACTTCAGCCAGGTCACGATCTCGTGGTCCGTGAGTTCGAGCCCCACGTCGGGCTCTGGGCTGATGGCTCGGAGCCTGGAGCCTGTTTCTGATTCTGTGTCTCCCTCTCTCTCTCTGCCCCTCCCCCGTTCATGCTCTGTCTCTCTCTGTCCCAAAAATAAATAAAAAACGTTGAAAAAAAAAATAGACTAAAATAAGCAAAACGCTCCCCCTCGGAAGATCAGTTGAATCAGAATCTCTGGGATGGAGCCCAGGCATCAGTATTTTTTAAATGCTGTCCAGGGGGGATTCTAATGGGCACCCCAAGTGGGGCATGGTACTCAAGAGCAAATCTCCTGAAGAGGCACTGTTTCCTTTGTCTTCGCTCGCGTGCACTTTTCTTGATTTATTGCATTCTGGGTTTGACCATCACAGCCCTCCCTCCCGAAGGGCACCAGTTCTTCACCCAGCGGCCACTTTTCCGGTCTGCCTTCTTAGGTGCAGTGTGACATAATTTGCCTCCCCTTGTTTCATGAAACCCTCTCTTCTGGGATAATTTCCTGCTTTTCTTCTAAACTTGGACTGCTGCTCTTCATTTTCCACCATGGGCTCCTGTTTTTCTAGTTTGGAGGGAGAGTGAGGACAGGAAGCAGGCTACATAGCAAGATCCTCCCCAGGGCTTTATATGGCTAACATTCTTTATGTGGATAATGCCGTTCAGAAAACATTGAGAAACAAAGAATATTAAGAAAACGGAGCTAATTCCAAAAAATGCAGGCAAACACCAGGAAACAGGGCAGAGAAGATGCCAACCAGATGTTGCACAATGCCAGCTGTGAGAGTTTGGGATCAGACCCCAAACTTGGTTCAGATGAAACACAAAAGCCAGATTCCTCCAGAACAAAGCCCCCAGGAACCTCAGGCCAAGCTTTTATTCAGTCAGGGAGACTGCAGGGTTAATGGGCACAACTCGGTGACATTAGTTTTAGGCTCATCTACTGTAAACCCCAGAATTCGCTCGCCCTTGGTCTTGGAGTCACGTTCAAGGAGGGCAAACCCACATCACACCACTTTGACTCCTGGGAACAGTGCAAAGGATTAAGACCAAAAGGCAAGTCAGGGAAGGATCTGAGAGCCGGGCAGCTGCAGCAACAGCCCCTCCCGGTCCCCAGGATCTGAGCTGTTATGGTTCTGTTTTAAAATAAACTAAGATTCAGATGAACAGAAAGTTTGTGTTTCACATTAACATTGTGGCTTTTTCTCAGCTGGGTGTTTTTATTTTCTCTGTCACTTTGCATTACAGGAATAACACAGCTTTCCAAAAGAACAGCTCCATCAGATAAGTAAACAGCATAAAGTGTGGAGTGTAGATTGCAGAATTTGAGGCTCCCTGACTGGGGGAAGCCTTGGCCATTAAAGGTCTCAATGGCTGTTGGCCCAGAGCATTAGCTTCAGGCTCAGCTCGAAACTGGGCCATAACCCTGGCAAAGAGGACGTACCTCATCTTCTAGGCTACGGTGCCTTGCATTTCCTCATGGGTCAGCAAAGATGCAGCTGGAAAAAATCGCTCACTGTACTTGCCCCAGCCCTTCCCAGCACAGCTGTGGGCACTGACTACTGCCCCCAGTCTCCATAGCCCTCCCCAATCCTAGGGCAATAAAGACCCAGTTAAGGAAGATGTCAACATGCTCCTGCCCACCAAGAAAGTGAGCTCAGAAATAGTTACACTCTGTATATTGCAGTCGACGTATGTGGGTGTGAGAGAGAACACAACACATTCCCGGATGCCGCATCATGGGCCCTTTCATCCCAAGCTCCTTTATGTTGCCTAACACCTGATTGACCGACTGGTCTCCTTCACTTGTTCTGGATTCTCACTCTTCATGCTGTGGGTAATGTAGCCCAGGAAAAAACTGTGGCCTCCCAGCTTAGACCCCACCTCCACCAGACAAGACCTTCTGGAGCAGCCCCACTGTATCCACATCCTGACTAGACCTCTTTAGGGAGCTTGACTTTGATAGAATGAAGAAAACCCTGCTGAGACCCAAATCCCTCTTCCACTATCCTTCACCCTTGCAATAAGACTTCTTACATACCAACCTTGACCCAGATGGAAGTTGACTTTGCTTTACTCTTGGGCTGAGTGATTTAAGTGACCTTCCTCTTTCTGAAGCAAGTAACTGGAGGACCCAACTCATGTTGCTTCCAACTCACTCCCTCCTTCTGGTGGGAAAATCTCAGCATGCCCTCATCTCAGTCCGACCAACATGGGAGTAGAAAGAGTTTCTATGGAGACTCTTAATTCTGGCACACAAATGGCACTTTGGCAAACATGGGTTCTCTAGAGTCTCTCCCTCTCTGGAATCTCCTAGACTAATCACGTAACGCAAAACTGAAAAATTGTTTCTAGGACAAAAATTCACATATTTTAATAAATCAAAGGGTAAATCCAAAGCCATTTTCAAAATACAGGCTCTCATAACAGCAAGTAACGGAGAGCACAAGAAGAAACGCTGTGATTTCCCCTCACCCCCAGGAATTTATTTCTAAAAGGGTAGATCTAGCAAATTGGCTACTGGAAAAAGAATCTGGCTCGAAGATATGTTTTCTGCTTTGACATCTTAATCTATTAATAGCAAAATAGTCAAAATACCTATCAATCCTTCTGCTCGTGGGAGGTGCATATCTGGCTAATCACTTTTAATGTGTAATTAGAAATTGAACTTAGAGGAGTAAAGTGAACTCCAAAATTCCCATCACCGGCTTCAACAATTACAAACTCATGGCCAATCTAGTTTTATCTATACTCCTACCGTCAGCCCTTCTTCCAGATTATTTTAAAGCATGTCCGAGATATCTATCATTCCACCAATAAATATTTTCATATTTATCTATGTAAAACTAGGACTTCATTGTTAAACATAATTACATTATCACACCTAAAAGTTTAATAATAATTTATTAATTTTATCAGATCTTCAGTTAGCATTCAGATTTCCTTTGATCTCTTTTTAATTCATTTTTCTGGATTTTTTTTTTAGTGAAAATCAAGATTGAAATAAGATACATACATTGCAACTGTTGATGTATCACTTAAGTCTCTAGATTAAATTAGCATTTCTCTCAGTACCTCTCTCTCTCTCCCCTTTTTCTTCCTTCCTCTCTTTTCCTTGCAATCTGTGAGTTGAAGAAAAAGGCTCATTTGTCTGGATTTTGTTGTTTATGCTGCCATGGTGTTATTTAGCATGTTCCTCTTTCCCCTGTATGTTCTTAACAGTTAATCATTCCACCCTTGACTATAATTCCTGGATCTGCTTTTATGACTAAGGGTTCAGTAGAGCTTCCTGGTCTCCACTGTAAACCCAGGCTTCTGTCTCCTTAATGATGGAAACCTGAGGCTGTGTGATGCACTAGAAAGAACACAGGATTTTGATCTATCATCCACCTGCTAGATCATCTTGGGCAAGTAAGACTCACTTTCTTTGGTTATAAATGTGGATGCTAACAATTGCCTTGAAAAGTTTATTTGAGAATTACAGGTAATTATGATAAACATGGAGTGTGCTGAATGGCACATAATATGGTTAATCATTTAACAATGACAATAGTTAAATGTATCAAAGAAAGCTAGAAGACAGGGGAGATTGAGTTCAATATAGTTTTTTTTTTTGTTAACTCTCTTTGATATATGCTTCCTTCCAATAATTCTCATTTTATCTTAAAAGCAAAAAGCCAAAAATGTGGATAAATACAAAATCAATGAGACTAGAGAAGAAGGAACAAATAACTTTTCCTGCAACATCGGGGAATACCCCCCCCCCAGGAGCCATGACAATTAGACTGGTCTTAAGGGTGACTGGGTATTTGCTAGGTGAGTGAGAAAAAGGGCCTATCACAAGGAACAGCACTGGCAAAGCACAGCTGGGGTCACCAATGATTTCTGAGAAATTGGCTAGGATTTACCTTACTGGCAGTGGGGAGTGACGATGTGGTTTAAGTAGGGGAATCTTTTGTATGAGAATCTGCGTCACAGTGAAAGGGAGGGAACAAAGGGGAGAGCTCAGGCGACATTGTGAGAAAGTGGAGTAGGTTAGGAGGACGTGTAACATACCACATAAGAGATGGTAAAAGACTAATGTGTCAAATAACATCAGTCCGCCATAATCTTTATCAAAGGATTAGATACGATATCTCTGAAGATTGCAGTAAGAAGGTATCATTTTGCCTGTAGTGATCATGGAGTTGGTATATTTGAAACTGAACTAATAAATAAACAGTTATGCAGAACTTACACTCAACAATAAAATGCAGGTGATGGCTTAAAAAAGGGTCACAGAGTTATGAGGATTATCCCCCGACTTTTCAGGACGGGTCCAAGGAAATCGCAATCTCCTTCAAATACCATCATTGTTTCAGATTCCCTGGGAGTGAAAGGCAGCACACACACACACACACGCACGCACGCACACACACAGTCTAAATGTGAGCGTAAGATTGGCTGGAGGTTTTTGTTGCCAGCGTCCACCTGCCACAGTTCTGCCCTATCAGTCAGTGCAGGCTCACCCATACCAACCCCTTATCCAGCTGGGGACAAAGCGGACTCTATGTCACGTTCCCCATGACCACCGTCAAGGGGCACACATGATCTAAAGTCTGTCTGCACCCCTGCCCACTGAGCTGCTCTATCCATGTAATGTCCTCCAACCTGTTCACTGTGAGTCTTAGAAAGGGGTCATCTATTCTCCTGCCAGCTTCGAGCCCTCCGTATCTACTCTTTACGGAGCCTAGGCTAGGGAGCTCCATCTCGGTCCTGGAGTCCCAATCACCCACCCTCTGCTTCGTTCCTGCTAAACCCTTTACTTTTACAAACATCCTTTCCTGTCGCTTGGGACTGTTTCAATCTGTTCCACCCTCTCTAGAGTAGAACTTTCTGCAGTGATGGGAATGTTCTATCTCTGCGTTGTTCAGGACAGTAGCTGCTAGCCATATCATCTTCCCCAACCAGTCACTTGCAGGCCACATCAGCAGCGTTTGGCACACCCACTGGCCAAGTGGCATTGGACAGTCACTTTACCGAGCCTCAGATCCATCATCTGTACAGTGGGATAATTGCACATGCTTCTTAGGGATGCTGTCATGTGGTATTACATGAGAAAACACTTGTGAAGTGAGTGTCACAGATCCTACCACACAGCAGGTGTTCAGGTGTTCCCTCTGTCTTCATCCAAAGATAAGTCCAGGGTCTAAAATGCTTAGATGGTTCGTGTTTCTCTGGGTAGCCTCACAGGTACCTTGTTTATCCCCGAAAATACCAAATCCCATAAGGGGCTTGAAATTGGAAAGCTTTGGATCAGCGATCGGAAAATAATTTTGGCTTTCCTCTTCTGCATCATATCTCAAGCTGGTCCCCTCATTCTAACACTGGTGTCTGGAAAGTCTAGCCTCGATTTCCTTCCTGCGTCAATCAAAGATCGGCCCCTTTCTGGGGGAGGCTGGAAATGAGCCCCATTGTTCATTTGCATTGTGCAAACTTTCCTCAATTAAAAAGAAAAAAAAAAAGGTCCTTTAAAACATGTAGGTTGGAGGCGTTGCTTCCTTCCATTTAAAAGAGGCCCAGGGACAGCTGGTAGGACAGCTGCAGCCCAAGAGGAAAGGGAGATTGGTGGAGAGGCATCCCAGGGTCCGCTCCTACCAGAGGGAGAAGCCGGTCATGCTCCTGTAACCCACAGGTGTTCTGGAGCCTTCATAGCCGTTTAGACACAGCCACAGTTTTGTTGAGTCCACTTACTAGCCTGTGGCCTCCCCCAAATTTCTCCAGATTCCACGCAAGGTGCTTGGAATCCTTACAATCTCGTTGTCTCCTCCACCTCTGGGGTTCCTGCTTGCCTCAGTGTGGGACGAATACCCAGCTTTTCATCAAGTAAAGCACTGTACGTAATAACAAATAAAATATAGAACAGAAATCACTCACACATGGCATTTTTAAATGTAGTGGACTTCATGCCAAGCCGAGTTTTCGCCAAGAGATCACACGATAGGAACTCAAAAATCATAGGCTTTCTTGCCTGCCAGAAGAGATCCACTCGTCCTGGCCTTCCCTGGCCCACTGTGCTGCCTCCTGTCTTCCCACCGTCCTGCCCCTACCGCCTCTTCCTCACCTCAGCCTCCTCGATTTCCCGGTAGATGTCAGATTCCTCGTTGTGTACCTTGGTGAGCCGTTCTGCACCTGCTGGCATTTCCTTGTAGATCCGTTTGCTAAATGAATCGAAACAATCAGCTCATGAAGCAGCTCCTCATTTAACAGAAGCATCCTTCCTCAGAAGACAGTGGTGAGGTCAATGGTAATTTTTTTTTTTTCCTGGCGCAAATGGAAATTGTCATGCGGAATTAACATAGTTCTCTCTTAGGACACCTAAGAATCTTTTAGCTGCTGCAGTACGTCCTGAGAGAGTGTTTAACAAGAGGTGCAAAATTGTGGCCCCCGTTGCGTATATATACATTGTCAAAATGGCATCTGATGACACTAAATAATGTGATAATCAATATGAAATATGCAAATAATATTGTCACAGAGAAGAGTGAGGTGGTCCTTAGTCGGACACATTATCTTTTTTAGAAATCATTCTAGAACTAAATTCTGGAATTCCACAATTCCATAATAAAATCACCCGGCACTCCTAAGCCTTCCAGGAAAAATAAATTTTGCAAGCCAAGGAACGAAAACAAGTAGAAGAGGTTGAAGTTGAATAGATAGAACCCCACTAAGAAAAGAAAGACTTGGGCTAAGGGGATAGGAACTGGTTCGATATTCCAGAAGGAGGTTTTGGTAGAAGAATAAGCAGGCAAGACTAGCTTAGATCCCTAAGCTGGAGGTTAGAGGGTTAGGGATGATGTTAGAACATCCACAAGTTGTGAGGTCCTTATAGAAGAGGCTACCAAGTGGGCTAAATAAGATGAGGTCATTAGGTGAACCCAAACCCAATAGGAGTGGGGGAACGGGGAAGTCTGGACGGAGATAGACATGCCTACGGGTGAACCACACGTAGATGGAGGCAAATTTCGGGTCGATGGATGCGTTCACAAGCCAAGAAACGCCAGAGATCACCAGCAAATCACCAGGCACTAGGAGAGAGGCATGGTGCAGAGCCTCCCTCCCAGCCCTCGGAAGCAGCCAGTCGTGCTCACACCCTCCAGATGTGAGACAAGGCAGTTCTGTTCTGTCCTGAGATGCCTGGTCTGGGGCACCTCATTATAGCAGCTCTAGGAAACGAACACGATGTCTTTAGAAAGATTCCCAGAAATGCAAACACTTGGTCAAAAGGTGTGAATATCTCTAGTGTTCTTGGTACCTACTGCCAACTTGCAAGATTTTCCCAATTTGATGCTGATTTCGAACTCCATTAACTCTGAGAGTATTCATGTCATCATAATCTCCCCATAATATGATTGTTTTTATAGACTTTGCTAATTTATATGACAGACTGTATCACACTGATTTTTGTGTTCAAATTTCTTTGATTACCACTCAGGCTAAACACCGTCGACATTTATTAGCCAATTTTGTTTTCTACATCATGAGCTCTAGGTCCTGTCCGTGTCTTTTGAGATTATGTTCACATTTAACTTCGGGAATTATGGACTTTTTTCCTTTGCTATTTGTATGAATTCCTTTTATAGCACAGATAGGAACTCTCTTTCTGCCACACGTAATGCAAATTTGTCTCTGTGTGGTGTTATTTTTATTTTGCTTCTCGTCCTCTGAATATATATTCTGACAGAACAACACTTTGGGATTTTAAACTTAAATATATGAAGATGTTGATGTTATTTATACTAGGGTAGAATTTTGCTATAAAATACAATTATTTAATTCATCTTGAATTTAGTATTTGGGGATAGGGTGTTAAGTGAGCATTTACTTTGTTTTATTAACAAATCATTAATCCAGGAACCCCATAGCAGCTAGTAACGTATCTTTCCCTTCCCTATATGACAAAACACTTCGTGTATGTGTGTGTGTGTGTGTGTGTGTGTGTGTAGCCATATAAATATCTGTGGCCAGAAATTGCATTTAACCAACAGAGTGTTAGATATGTCACCAGACACAAAAGTCTAGGAAGGTGATTAGATCTTAATCTCCCAACCCTTTCTTTGTTCAGTTTTATTTTTTTTTTTTAATTTTTTTTTTCAACGTTTATTTATTTTTGGGACAGAGAGAGACAGAGCATGAACGGGGGAGGGGCAGAGAGAGAGGGAGACACAGTATCAGAAACAGGCTCCAGGCTCTGAGCCATCAGCCCAGAGCCCGACGCGGGGCTCGAACTCACGGACCGCGAGATCGTGACCTGGCTGAAGTCGGACGCTTAACCGACTGCGCCACCCAGGCGCCCCATTCTTTGTTCAGTTTTAAATAAAGCCTCAGCCCGTCCCCTAAACTCCTGTGTGCACTTTTACCTGTCCCACTTACCCCTCTGCTCCTTCCCTTCTTAGTTTTCAGAGACGTCTGTCTTCTGCGCTCACCTGTACGCTCCGTGAAGGCCTTTCTGGCTTCTTTCCAGCTGCATCCTTGATGTCTAACATGATGTCTAGATTATAAGAGACTCCTCGAAATAAAATGACTAAAGTAGGGACTGTTCACCCCACTAGACTGTAAGCTTCTGTCTTTGCCTAGAATGTTCTTCTCTTTTCCGTTACTTAGTTAACCTGGAGCTGTGGCTGGGAACACAGCCTCTAGACCCAGACTGCCTGGGCTCAAACCTGGGGACACACTGTACATCCTTCTTGAGTCTCAGTCTCTTCTTCTGCGAGCCAGGAATAAAAATGGTACCTACCTCTGGGTTATTGGGGGGTGAAGTGAGCTATGAGCACAAAGTCTTAACAAAAAAAGTATCAGACACCTAGTTACTATCGTTAAGATTCCCTCTTAAAAGACAGCTCCTTAGAAAGGCCTTTTCCACCTTCCTCTGACTAGATTAGGTCACCCTCAAACCCTTCTAATTCTCTTTCCTCGGTGCCCTGCATATATCTTAATAGTTACTTGTGAATTGCTTTTTATGTCTCCTGTTCAACTTTAAGTTCCGTGATGGAGGGATGGTGTCTCTTATTTACTGTTGGCACCTCCTGGTTGAGAGTTCCTAGCATGCAGAGGTCCATAATACAATAGAGAAATAAAATGAGTTATTGAATATATAAATAAAGGAATGAACATCTAATGGTGGAGGAGGGGAGTCACCTTGAGGGAGGAAACCGTGATCCTGCACGTGCCTATAACGGAGACTGGTATACCAGAAAACCTAGAGCCTGCCTGTTGTAAAGTACAACTCTATTTTGGTGCAGCCACATGCATTCATTTATATGTTGTGTATGGCTGCTTTCGCATTGCAAGGGTAGGGCTGAGTCATTTTGACAGGCTGAATGCGAGGGCTGCAGAGCCTAAAATGTATATTATCTGGCTCTTTACAGAAATATATTTGTCGACCTCTTATCTTTACCACTGATTTTCAAACAAAAACACGCATCAGAATCACCTGGAGGTCTTATTAAAATACAGACCCACCCCCAGAGTTTCCGTAGGTCTGGGGTGAGGCCCCACAATTTGCATTGTTAACGAATTCTCAATTTATGCTGCCTCTCCTGGTACAGGGACCCACTCTGAGAACCAGTGGTGTTCGATATTCAGACACACCCGCGTGTCTCCATGTGCACATCTGGGCACACGTACAGCTGAAACTCCAGGGCCTGACATTGACATTTCCTGACAGTGAGGTGGTCCATGATTCCCTTCAGTTTCAATCAGGTAGGACACCCATTGCCAAGGCAACCTGGAGACTAATTTCACGGCTCCCGTCATCTCCAGGGCTTTGAGGGGAGGAGCCGACCCCAGAGACTCTACTGAACCACGATGTGTGACCCTGACGGGACCTCTGCCCACAGAGCCCAGGTTACTGCTGCCGTCTTGCTTGGATTGGAAAAGGCAAATGAGTGGCTCCTCTCCCTTCTCTGACACACCACCAATCACGCAAGTAACAACAGAGACTTTGACGGCTGCGTGTTCTGGGAAAGACCTTTATAACAACATACAAGGTGTGTACGATAATTATTCCCATTTTACAGGGGAGGGAATTGATTCAGAGAATCAAGCCACCATTCTAAGGTTGGGAAGCTGGGACAGGGCTCAGCCAGGCTTGAACGTCCGTAAGTCCAGTTCCAAAGCCCTCATCAATCAGAATGGCACTGCTCTCTCCTCATGCTCGCAGGAAGGGGATGTAGCAGAATGGGTCACTGGCAGGGATGGCTGTGTGCTCACTCTCACCCAGATCTCTGGTAGAGCAAGGAGTTATCAAATCAATTAGTAATTGGATCTTATTTAGAGAAGCCTAGGAGATGACCCCGGTCAGACCTCCAGCCAAACATGCACAGACCTGACGTTCCCAGTCCCCGTGTAAGAACACAGTGGGTACTGTGACGTGCCCCCCAAATTGTGTTTCAGTGAAGGCCTTGTTGTTCAGCTGCTGGGAAGCCTGTTGGCCACACCTTTCACCTGTCAGCCCCTTCTGCAGCTGCCTCAACTGTCCCATTCATTGACCCATCGCACCCAAGCTCATCCTGAATCCAATGATGGATTGATGCCATAGTGGAAAAGCCCAGCTCCCTAGCCCAACTGGGGACAGTTCTAGCTCCAGTTTCCCCCTCTGTGGCCAACCGAGATCGTCTCTGGGACCGCCTCACGACCGGACTTTTCCGTCGTCCCGCTTCTGTTTCCTTCGCCTCCGGTCTACGGGCGTGGGTCCTAAAGGCATTGCTAGCAAACGCCTCACTTGCTGACCTCTGTCTCGGTCCGCATCCCAGGGAACAGAGATGGCAACAGAGACACCCCCAGTCAGAAGCCACTTTAGGCACGTCCATGCCTTCTACCAGTGATGGGCCATGTTCCACCTGCAGACTTCCCTGTAGCCCGATCAGCATATTCAGTAGCTCTGTTAATCCGCCAGAACTTTCTATTTGAAATTGCCCCCTGCTCCTCTTTTCAAAATAGTCACCCACTCATCATCATTTATGGTCTCCTGTTGCAGCAAAAAGCCCTGAGGAAGGCTAGTTCAAATGATGCCCTGCCACAGAATCTCAGCCGTAGATCAAGGCCAAAACTGTCTGGAGTTTGCAGCCAAATATAGTAAAAAATGTTGCATATATCACCTTCCCACACCAAAATGGTACTTCTCTAGCAAGTCTATTTCTTTTTCCGCTCCTTGATTTAGTGGCTTCCTCTGGTTTATGAAATATTTTTTACCCAGGGCCCACTGAAAACATCTTTATAAAATAGAGTTCATCTTTGAACAGGTCACTTTCCTATTGAATTTTAACAGTTCAAGAAGGAAAAGGGGAATATTTCTGACCCAGATATTCTTTGAACAAGTATTTAAGTGAGTTCCTAGATGCCAGGATTTAAGCTCCGTTGACAGCCAACATAATCATCAGCTTGTAAAACAAAATCTTAGGTTCGTGCCTGTAGAGAGCACAGTGAATAAGGTCTGCTTAAATCACCACGGTGATGTGGCACAAACAATTTCATTCCTGCCCTTGGCCACTGTGCCAGTCTTGACTTTCTGCAGCTAATGAGTGACAAAGCCAAGATTTGAAACAGACCAGCTTGAATTCTCAGTCCATGCTCTTTCGACCATACTGTGCAACTCAATAAATATTTTGGGGGCATCATTTATGTATGCCTAAGTATAATATGTTTGAAATACCAGAGTTTGTGTGCTACCTTATATATGATTTCTCATTCTCTCATTCTCTCTCCCTCTCTCTCTCTCTCTCTCTCTCTCTCTCATCTTTCATTATAACTCCAGGAAAAGGGGCAAAAGATGCCTTCTGGGAAAGAGGGGGGGGGTCTCACTCCAGAATAAAGAGGAAAGGGAAGCCAGCTCATTCTTTCCTTCGGGATTAGAGGTAAAGGTGGAAGAGAGCTTCTCCTTCGACCCCGAAGGATTGTGGAAGACAGAAGAGTAATAGACAGTGGGAGATGGGGATTTTTCCTTTCCCTCTCTGCACCGAGGCCTAACTGGGGAAGTTAGGAAGCTGGAAAATGTCACTTGGGACGCTCACAGAAGGTGACCTTAGAGGCTGTCCCCACAACAGCACGAAGGCGATGGATTCAGAATTAATAGAACAGAAAAGCATGGGCGAGCAAAGAGAGGGCTTCTGTTGGTACTCCAGACCGTCTTGGCTCCCCTGTTGTGTAGCAGAAATCCAGAAGTTTCTGCATCGTCCAGGAGGTGAAAACCAGCTGAATGTCCATTGGGAAGGTTTTTGTATATAAACGATTTACTCCTCATGAGTGCCATGAGTTGGGCACTTCTCTCAACCTCCCCATTTCATACATGGGGAACCAAGTTTGGGAAGAAGCGGGGCATAAAATGGCACCCCCAAACTCACACACCGGCAAGCGCACCTGACATTCAAACACAGGAGTCCATGAACTTGACCGTTACGTTAAGTTGTCTCCTTTGTAGGAGTTGCTCATAAATGACGAGGAAGCCAAATACCAAAGTCATCTATGTCTTTGATTTTTTTTTTCTTTCACGCCACAGTAAGAATTGCTTGGGTAGCTTATTCAAGTCCACACACCCGGGATCCTCCCAGAAAGGCCGAATCCGAATTGGGGCAGGCGATTCTCTTCCTCCTTTCTCTATCTCCCCTCTAAATAGGGAGCAGTTGATGCCATGGATCTGGGACTTAAGCTTGGTTCCCAAGATGCTCTATAACCAAGCAGAACTCTGAAGAAGGGGACAGACACTTTCAGCCCACATAAATAAGCATCTATCCGCAAAGAACATCCATTTGTTCCAGTAAATGTCCTTCAGCCGTCATGGCAGAGGCTCAGACTGAGGGGGCAAGGTCCGTGGAAACTTCCTATGTGGGAGTGTTCAAGAGTCCCAAGGAGGCTTCCCTCTGCCCTGTCCACATGATGGATGGCATCCTGGAGTGTCACATTCACATACCATTGGGCTCCAGGTCATTTCCATTCAGCTCCCTGGACTCCAGGGCCGTGCAAGCCAAGATCTCTGTCTGTACTCCCCTTGTGGGTCCCCAGAGTGCCTTCTGGTGATGTTTATTACCAGTCACTGCCTCACTGACCGTTTGTTTAGGGAACCTTTCCAGCTTGGCCTAAGCATCTCCATGGAAAGGGGGCTTCTGAGAACTGAGTAGTTTGGGGAAGAGGGAGAAGCTGGGAACCTGGATGGTGATGTGAGCCTGGCTTACCCTTTGCCGAAGGCAGAGGGGAATGAATTGGGGTGGCATTGCCTGATGAGGGTGAAAGCTTCTGGAGCCCCTCATTCACCCTATAACCTACTGGAACAGGAGGCCCTTCCCATGGCCTTCCTCCCACCCTCCCCCACCTTCTCCAGGAGAGATCCCCCCAAAAGTAATCCCAGAAGATGACAGAGGCCCTGGAAAAATGCAAAGGTATCCTGAGGACTCCCCCCACACACACACACATACCTCTTTGGATGGAGGAGGAAACAGGCCCAGAGAGAAAGGAGACTCATGTGAATCTTGCAGCCAAAATCAAGAAAGATCCCAGATTTCCTTCCACACATCCTTCTGTCTGGAAGACATTTTCAAGAGTCCACGGGCTCCACACACAGAAAGGCCCCCTGGCTGTGGCGGAGGTGTGGCAGAGGCATCGGAGAGAAGGAAGACAGATCCGTCTGACAGAGTATTTCCACAGGAGTGTCACAGACCTAAGAACAAAATGCTGGGCTGCCCTCGGCACACAGCAGGACCAGACGACACTGGCGTCCTGCTGGCGATGACCAAAGGTGGCTCACCGGGGCAGCAGCCTGTGCAGAGGGCCCAGGAAGGTGATCTGAGAGATGCTTCCTTGGGGAGAACGGAATCAAATGCCAGGAATCATCGATTTAAAGCTGCAAAGCCAAGAGGAGGAAGCTGGACACAAGCAAAAGAGACGTGGAAGGGTCCGGAAAGGGGGAATGGGGTGAAAGCAGACAGTGAGCCTGTTGACAGGGACAGCCCTATTTTGTCCCTCAGTTTCAGGGCATGAGTAGCAAGAGTACAGATAGCAAGGAATTAGCTTTAAAAAAAAAGAGGTAGGCGTGCCTGGGTGGCTCAGTCGGTTAAGCATCAGACTCTTGGTTTCGGTTCAGGTCATGATCTCACGGTTTGTGGATTGGGACCCTGCATCAGGCTCCATGGATTCTCTCTCTCCCTCTTTCTCTGCCCCTCCTCTACTCTCTCTGTCTCTCAAAACAAATAGACTTAAATCATTAAAAAAAAAAAAAAGCTATCTGAATCTGTTCAGTTCCCATATTTGGAGAGCAAATGTTCAGACCTCTACTGTGTTTATCTCCGGTGTGCAGATGGGGAAACCAATGGTCACAGTGACCGGGTAATTTATCCAGGTCAGCCCGTTAGGGATGGAACCAGAATTTGTGCCCAGCTCTGCCGGAGTCCGGAGTCTGGCTCACTGTGCTTCCTCCCGGCCTAGCCGGGACGGGACATCAGGGCAGCCTGGAATCTGGAACTGTGCAGGGTATGGGGGGATCTGCATGGAGGGATCCACAGGAGGATGATCAGTGACTGGGCGAGGAAGCATCTGGAAACACAGACTGGCGGTGGAGGGCAATTTTCAGCCTGGCCGTCTCTGGTGCCTTTTTTGCAGCACCGAGGACGTTCCCGAGCATCTTTGATTCCACACATCCCGGGCATGACCGCGAATGCTGTCCCAGCTCTTAAAACCATCATCCATTTCCAACCAGCCCCGACGACAAAAAGGAGGGAAAAATACTCTTCTGACTGGCAGAATTCATCAAAATGAATTGGCATCACCTATCAGCCTGAAACAGCAGTTTGCAACTCGCTGGGTAACAAATCTTTCCGGGGACATTATCTCACAGGAAACAACACAGGATAAATTCTTAGCACAATATGATCCCTCCCTCCTTTACCTCCTCCCCACTTCAAAAAGATTTAACATCTAATTCAGGTTTGGACGAGCTGCTTCATCTCAGTAGAAACACTGTTGATCTCTGTCGGACCCCAACGGCCTTGGGCAGAACAAACAGGGAAGGCGGAGGCGTGGACGGTCGGCAGTGATAAATAAATACATTACCACCGCCTCTGACGGAGCACCGTGACCTCCAGCACAATGCCGTGTGCAGCCGTTTGACAAAAGTCACCCAATTTTCCCGCAACCTCGAGGTCTTAGGATGCCAAAGCAAGAGAAGGATGCCCAACGAGGCAACCCCTTTCCGTCAGCCCCCAGGGACGGGGGAGCTGGCCGGCTGTTGTCAGAGCCTCTCCTTGGATTTCCCAAATGAGACGAAACCCAGAAGGAAGATTTTGCCAGAAGGAAGGGTATGGCCTGAAACGATCTTCCCAGTGAGGACATTGAGGCTCCGAGGAGGTAGGTAAGGTGGCCAAGGCCACACAGCTAAAAAGGGGTAGTGAGGAATTTAAAGTACGTTGTGTTAAAAAAAAAAAAAAAAAAAAAAAAAAGGAATTCCATAGGAGGGGCGCCTGGGTGGCTCAGTCGGTTAAGCGTCTGACTTCGGCTCAGGTCATGATCTCACGGTTTGTGAGTTCAAGTCCTGCGTCAGGCTCTGTGCTGATAGCTCGGAGCCTGGAGCCTGCTTTGGATTCTGTGTCTCCTTCCCCAACTCATGCTCTGTCTCTCTCTCTCAAAAATAAGTAAACAATTTTTTTTTTAATAATTCCATGGGAGGAGCAGGTCGGGGCTCTTTATAGTTGTTGCTGTTTAAAAAAAATAAAAAATACCAGTTTTTCTGTCCTGACTGATCCAGACCCGTGATACCATTTTATTGAGTTGGAATCTTTACATACACATGGAATCTTATATAGCACTGATTGTAGGGAAAAGGGCTGACTATTAATTATTTAAATTAATTGAAGCATAGGGACATTCAGAGTAGAGCCACCTGACTGTCCCAGCCCTAGGATAATCAGTAGGAAGTCCTTATTGGGGGGAGCAAAACTACCCTATTTTTGGTAACACATAAACTTATGAATGGATCCAACAAAAAGACTTGCCTGAATCCCACAGAAAAGTCAACCTCTTGGTGCAGTCCCCCGGGAGCTGGAAGACACCCCACCAGGTCGCCACCCCATCCCGCAAAGCAGGGAGCGAGCCCACGTGAGCTGCCCCTGCACACGGCGGAGCGGGACAGGCAGTGGCGCCCGACCCTCAGCCCAAGACGCATCCTCTGGCCACGTCACATTGCCTTTTCCTCCACAGAAGAAAATAAAACACAAAGAGCTTGGGCCGTGGGGTGCTTTCGTTAATAAGAGAGGCACCGGCCAGTTTGTGACAGGTGCCGTTTTAACAGAGAGCCGGGCAGGTCTGGAAAAATGTCCGAAAGGAAGGCCTTTGTCCACGGTCTTGACTAAGGACTCACTTAACCAAACAGATAGCACCAAGCTTGGCACGCGGTAAATGACCCATAAATATGTGTGGACCGGATAAATCGCCCGTCCCGGGGGACGAATGGACAGCGCGTGGCGTATTTCAGCAGGCCTCATCCTGGGCAGCCCTGTGACGCGGAATCTTATTTATTCCCTTCAAGTGGCCGGCACTATTCCCTGCTTCTTTTCTTCCCCCCTCCGTGCCTCCACTCGAATATTGTCTAGAAGACAAGAACCGTATCATCGGTTCACCAGCCTTCCTGGATACTCAGTCCATGTGAGGCAGATGAAGGAATGATTCGTCTTTGCCGGGACCATTCCCTGATAGTCCCTGTCTCTCCTGCTTTGGGCTAAAAGGAGCGATCCGTGAACTCCTACGATATTAGCAACAAAAGAACGGCGCCTCTAATTTCACAGTTGAGAAAAACGAAGTTCGCGGAGAGGGAATGTCTTTTCGGGGTCGTGGATCTTGTCCCTGGCAGACCAGACAGGTTCGGGGCTTAGTGCACGACGCACCATATGGGGACCCATCTGTATGTGCATTGTGCTTGCTCTGGGCTCGTGTATGCCTAGCGAGGAAACGTGCACATGTGTGTCCATTGGAAAGGGAGGCCGTTCGCTCTCTCACGGACGCGTTCAAGAGCGAGGCTTCTGGGAGGAAGCGGTCTCAGTTGTGGCCGCTGTGGAGCTGGCTGCCTGATCAGATCTCCCCTCTTGGGGACTTGCCGCCTGGTGCCTGGCTGACCGAGAGCCTCTGGCTGTCACACCTCAGAGCCTCTCCTGTGGTCAGTGTCAGGCCAAACTCTCGCGCTGCTCCCGGCTGAGGACCAAGGATCAGGCACGGCAGGGAGGGTTGGAAGAGGGCTTCCTGGACGCCTTTAGGGGACAGCTTTGGAGCTGAAACGCTCCATCGATGGGCCTGGCCGGAACTTTGTCAGAGCCTCGCTGCAGTCTGAGTCCACGCTGAGTCCTCCTGCCCCTCCCTCCCCCACCTCTGTCTTTCCTAGGGTCAGACCCACCACACATGGTCCAAAGACCCTCCATGCCTGATTTTGCTTTCTGTCCCTTTATCCTGTTCAGACCCGCCCCCCCCCAACACACACACACACACACACACACACTAAGTCTCACACATGTCTAGTCTCCTCTTGGTGTCTATTTCGCCACCGACCCAAACTGACCAAGTGGCACTCGTGTTTGTGACAACTGAGTTCTGTCCTTTGAATCTGAGACTCACAGGCCACTCTGTCCCCACCCTCCTCCCATCCCACTCCATTAGTAAGGGGGGCACCCACTGTCTCTCCCCCACCAGAAACCGGTGTGCCCCAGGATCTCAGCCACAGACTCCCTGTCCCGCCATGTGACATGCTTCCCGGAACTTTGCAGGGACTTGGAGGAACGCGTCCTGGAAGCTGGTGGAATGACTGGATGGGGCCTCCCACACACAGAGGTGGAAGAGGTGTGGAAGTCCTTTCTCCGTGGAGCTGAGATGACCACACCATGTCCTTCCTGCCCACCCGCCCCCCCCCCCCGGCTGGCATCTTAGTCCGCAGGGCCAGGGGTCACTGGTTAAGGCTCATGTCTCTGTGTGCAGGGAGGAGGGAGGGACATTGCTGATCACAGAGCACATATGGTACCTTACGGGCTAGGGGAGGATAGAGAGAGCAAGCTGGCGCTCGAGTTTACGGTAACAGCTACTGGAAAGCCCTTCTGGAAAGGGCTACACCAGATACGGTCACTTATGAAACAGCCCATTGCTGGGCACCTACAACGAGTCGGGCACAGAGCTCAGTGCTCTCCTGGGTTCTAACCATTAATTATTGCATCTGCCTTATGAAGGGAAGGCTGTGATCATCCCCACCTGATAACTGAAGATACTCAACTTCCAGGGGCTAAATTCTTTGCCCAAGGACACTCCACAAGGAACACTACGTGTCTGCCCCCGATGTTTGCACATTTATCCACCGCCTTAAATTGATGTGTTCCTGGAACAAGCCGGGAACAGGTTCACAGGGGCCCAGCAGAGAGGGGGGGCAGAAGCTGGGGGACGCCGGGCCTTGCATGGCTCCTTCAAAGGACAGAAAGTGCAGAAAGCAAGGGGAAGAGCCACGGGCCTGGAGAAGAGAGGCCCTTCCTTGACGAGGCGAAGGCGATGCAGGTCCTGACCCAGATGTCATGAGGCAAAGGGGGAAACAGTGGGTATCAGGCTGTGACATTTTGGAGACGCAGACACGGAGACCAGAGAGGGGAAGGGTCACCCCCCCAAGTCACACTGAGTGGTGGCTGAGCTCGGGACAGAGGCTGAATGGCTGACCCATTCATAGCCTCCCATCCTTCAAGCCCTTACAGACTGAGGCGGGAGGTCAGGATGAGTCTTTAGGGGAGAGTTTGACAACAGAAAACCTTCCTTCGGCCTGACCCTCCCCCTCCCCTGAGAC
Organism: Prionailurus bengalensis; assembly: GCF_016509475.1. Classification (NCBI taxonomy): domain Eukaryota; kingdom Metazoa; phylum Chordata; class Mammalia; order Carnivora; family Felidae; genus Prionailurus; species Prionailurus bengalensis. The sequence goes on from NC_057354.1 coordinate 20,333,593, forward strand.
AAATGCGTTCAACTCAGGGGAGATTTACACCCTGCTTAGCCTCTCCCTTTGCTTCCTGGGGCTCGTCCCCCAAGGGCCTTCATGCTTCTCAGCTGCCTGTCGAGGGTCTTCCCGTGCTGCCTCGTGGCATGACCCAGCCCTGGAGGGGGAGCTCGCACCCCATCGTCACTCCTGACTTCTGAGACCCCTGTCCCGGCTTTGACGTGTTCACGGCTTTTCAGAACAGAGCGATGCTCCACGGGGCTCGTCAGAGCAGAACGCTGTGTCTGCGTCTGTACCGGGCTACCCAATGACCCCCTCGTCACTCACCCGGACACACGCGGGCACCCACGCGCACGCACTCTGGGATCCAGGCGGCTCAGCCTGGTACTCCTGGCTGAAGTCTAACAAGGGTCTTTTTTTTTTTTTTTCATTTTTTTTCTTAATGTGTATTTAGTTCTGAGAGAGAGAGCTCAAGCAGGACAGGGGCAGCGAGAGGGGGGACGGAGGATCCCAGACAGGCTCTGCCCTGACAGAAGCGAGCGCCTTCTGGGGCTCGAACTCGCGAACTGGGAGATGGTGACCTGAGCCGGAGTCGGAGGCTCAACCGACTGAGCCACCCAGCACCCCGTGAACACAGGTATTTTTTGAGATACCGCCTCCAGGTCCCCGGGCTCCCCTGGCCTCCCAGGCGAGTGCCCGGGCTACCGCTCCCTTCGAGGCT